>NW_020953709.1:1210834-1218384 GCF_900497805.2 Vombatus ursinus
GCAGTGAAGGGGGAGGGCAGGCCACAGGGCAGGGGGCAGAGCAGTGAGGGGGGGGCCCAGGCTGCATGGCAGGGGGCAGAGCAATGAGGGGGGGCCCAGGGCCCAGGGCAGGGGGCAGAGCAGTGAAGGGGGAGGGCAGGCCACAGGCCAGGGGGCAGAGCAACAGGGGGGGGCCCAGGGCCCAGGGCAGGGGGCAGAGCAATGGGGGGGGGGCCCAGGGCAGGGGGCAGAGCAGCAAGGAGGGGAGGGAACCCAAAGGGAGCTGGCCTGAGACCAGGTTGGGCAGGGCGAGGGGATGGCACACAGGGCGGGATGAGATGGTGACACCCAGGAGGCCTGGGCCTGCACCAGTGCCTGGGGAACATCTCAGGGGGACTGGGGAAAAGGCGATGGTAGGGAGGAGGCTGAAGTCACTGGACACTGAGAAGAGGGCAGGGGAAGGCGAGAGACACAATGAGACGGGAGCTGGCGGAAGGAATGAGGGAGCTGTACAGGAGGACAGGGCGCGAGCCAGGGAGGGGCCTGGGAGGCCTGACTTGCCTGGGGACCAGGTCTTTGCCAAGGACCACCGCAGTCACAAACTCCTTGGAGTACTCCATGGCATCCTCGCTGCGAAGGAACCCACAGCCCACAGTCAAGGGCTAGGTCGAGAACCTCTGGTCATCCCGAGGACCTCGGCCACTCGAGGCCCTTCGCCAGGCCGCCCATCGCCCCTTTCCATCCTTCCCGCGTCCTCTCCAGCCAACCCGCAGACACGGCACTCCTGCTCCCTCTGAGTCTGTCTGCCACACCATCCGTGCTCAGACCCTGCCTCTGTGCCTGTTTCCGATCCCAGGTGGCAAGGCCGCTTTGTTCTTGAGCCTCACACAGAGTGCAACGGCCTCGTAAAATGTACCATTTTTTTCTCCTGGACTTTCCATTGTGCGTGCAGGGAACTTCTGGTATGGAAATTCCCTTCGCCCAATGCGACGGGAAGTTCACCTCTAACCTATGGTTTCATACGGTTGCCTGGAATGCTGGGAAGTTACATATTTTCCCCCAGTCCCACAGATAGTGTGCGTCAGAGCGGAGATTCAAACCCAAGGCTTACAACTCCAAGGCCGGCCTTGTACCCACTAAATTACACTACCTCAGCTCTACTGTACTGCAGTAATACGGAATAAGGGGCAGTTAGGGGGCGCCACCGTGCACAGAGCGCTGGGCCTGGAATCAGGAAGACCAGAGCTCAAATCTAGTCTGATACTTCCTAGCTGAGTGACCCTGGGCAAGTCACCGGACCCTGTTTGCCTCAGTTTCCTCATCTGGAGGAGGAAATGGCAAACCACTCCAGTATCTTTGCCAAGAAAACCCCAAATGAGGTCATGGAGAGTCGGACGCAAGTAAAACAACTGAACAACAAAAAGTAGTATGTTATATATATACACACTATATATACGTATGTATGCGTGTATGTGTGCATGTATGTATACACACACACACCCCCCCATAGTTGAATGCAAGCTTCCCAAGGACAGGAGCCACGTCTTGCCTAAACTCTTGCTTTCATCCAGGCCTGGCCCAATGCTTTGAGTACAAAAGCCTTATAATTAAAAATAATAATAATAATAATAATAATAGTGATAGCTAAAATTTACGGAGTGCCTATGTGCCAAGCGCTTTACAAATATTATCTCATCCAAACCTCATAACCACTCCAGGAGGAAGGTGCTAGCATTATCTCCATTATACAGATGAGGAAACGGAGGCAGGCAGCAGGTAAGGACTTGCCTGGCGCCGCACAGCTAGTGGGTGTGTGAGGCCAGATTTGACCTCAGGTCTTCCTGACTCCAGGCCCAACAGCGGTTCTTTCTTGCACACTAGCTGCCTAACTCCCTAAAGAATGGAATGATCTTGAGGACAGTGGCCCAGAGCTGGTTGGAGGTCGCTCCTTGGGGGAAGGACTGGGGTCCAGAAGCCGAGCCTCTTTCTGTCCCCTGGCTGGTCTCTAAGCCTTCTCTACCACCCTGCTCCCCACCTTCCACCCTCCCGGGATCGGGCGGCAGGCAGCTCTCCAGGTTTCCCATTCCCATTCCCAGGCCAGCTGCTGTCTCCCCTGGGCTCGCTGGAGCCGAGATAGAGCCAAGGAGCCCAAACCTCTCCGTGGATTTTCTAAGCATCGGCAATGCCTCCTGCCTCCCTTTACCAGGTCTGACCCCCAGAGGCGTGCCCCAGCCCTCCCCACTGGGCTCCAAGACCACAAAGCCTGCCTCATTCCCACCCGTGGCACCTGCCTACCTCAGCAAGCCCCCCGGGGGGGAGTAGGCAAAGCACTTGAGAGTTGGGTACTGAGGGCGCAGGAGGAAGGAGAGGATGGCCGCGGTGCCCGCACCCAAAGAGTGGCCCACCACAATCAGGCCGTAGTGCTTGGTTCCTCTGCCCTGGGGGAGAGAGGTGAGGTCAAACACCTTGGGCCCCCTCCTCCACTAAGCCTGCTCCCTTGGGGGCTGAAGGACCTGGATGTGGGCTCCACAGAAAGCTCTCCTCCCAAACCACCAAGCCATTACCCAAGGAGGATGCTGTGAGTGATGGTTGGCAGGGAGTGCCCTTAGGGCCCAGGAGGTTGGGGGTGCCCCGGGGGAGGGGCCTGGCTCCTCAGGTGGAAAGAACTCACCAGATCCCGCCCAAAGGCTTGCGAGAGGACCATCTCTTGCTCTAGCTTCTTTTTGATATATTCAGCAGAGAGGACCATCCCCTAGGAAGAGGGAGGCATGGGTGAAGAGGCCCCTCCTTTGACACCCACACTCCTCTTGGGCCCCTCCCATTCACAGCCAACAGGATGGCGAGAGACACAGGCAAAGGTCACTGGAGGACAGGGTGGGCCCTGCCCTGACCCTAAAGTCAGGGGGGTAACATCAGCAAACCTTATCTGCTCACAATGACGACCAGTCCCTAAGGGGGCCTGGGAGGTGCCTGTTTCTCTTAGGAGAGGGCCCTGAAGCAGTCCCCATCCCAAAGGTCCCAAGGCAGGATGCTGAGAGCGGCCAGGAGAGGAGGGGGTGGGAGGTACCTTGTGTCCCAGCCACGTGCCATGGTGGCCCTCCACGGGGAGACGCTCCGCATCGCCAGTCAGATCTGTCAGGGCATCCTTGGAGAAGAGTCCAGACAGGTCAGTGATAAGAGCAGGACCTGGGGAAGGGGGGTCTGGGAACGAGGAAGGTGCCGAGGGGCTGGCGGGGAAGAGGACTCAGGAAGCCAGGACCCTCCCTTCCTCTGGGAGGTATCCAGGGGCCACCTTCCCGACGCCCTCCCTCCAAGCTGCCTGCTCTGGTTAGCTGCACTCGGTCGCTTTATAACCGCTGTCGTCTACACTAACCCATGTCCTCGCCACGAGCGGTATCGCTTCCTCATCTGTCCTCATACGCCCAGCCCCGGCACCGTGCCTGGCACGCAGTAGGCGCCTCATAACAATTTGTTGGCTTACTACGGGCCGAACGACCGAAGGGAAGCAGAAGGCTGGGGCCGTGTACCTTTGGGGACAGGGTTCCTCGGATACTGATCACCACTTTCTTCTTGTCGTGGTCCACGGCCACGTAGAAGGGCGTCTCATAGACCTAGGAAGAGGGTAGGGCCAACGAGTCAGTGAGGGTCCCTCTCTTGGCAGAGGCTAATGTTTGGGGGGAGCAGTGAGGTCACATTAAGGCTCCAGGTGCTGGCCCCCAAGGTTGGCTGGGCTCCCCAGCGTGCTCTCAGAACTCAGCTCACGGCCCTAACCAAAGCAAGGAAAGCCGAACTCCCGCCAGCCATCCCCTCCTCCCAGGCTTTTGCTTGTGCTGCACCCCTCTCCAGAATGCCCTCCTCGGCTCCTCTGCCTCATCCGGTCTGTTCTCTAAGGACTGAGTCCTCCACGAAGCTTTCCCCACTTGACCAGCCTACTCTCATCTCTCTGTCTCAGAACTCCTCCAGCCCTTCTGGTCTGTCCCACACAATTTCACACTTTGCTATCTCCTCTCATACTGTTCTCCCATTGGCGCCTGTGCAAAACTCGACGTCCTCCACCAGCCCGGGGGGCAGGGCCCCGTCTCTTCTCCTTCTGAACCCCCTCAGTGCCTACTGTGGGGTTTGTAGATTGACTCGAGAAAGAGTTTTCTTTCTCGGCTCACACACGCCGGGGAGCAGGGCAGGGGAGGGCAGGCAGGGGACGCCTTTAGGCCACACAGCTGCAGAAGGGAATTCAGAATGAAGACGTCCCCAAGGCAAAGAAAGGGCTGAAGCCGAGTGAGGACAGGGCTAAGGGGCGAGGACCGGGGACGTCACTTGTCCAGGGCTCTCACACCATCACCTTCCTAGTTCTGACCCTGGTCACCTGGGCACTGCCAGGCTCAGAGGGTGGGGAGGGGAGCCGCACACTTCCACAACGTGCTCCTCGGGCTCAGTCTGACCTCTCGGCTGTTGGGCTGTTAGGCCAGAATGGAGGGTGTAGGGAGGAGTCCTATTTCTTCCCTGGAGCTAGGATAAAGCAGGGGGATCATTCGCTATTGGCTGGGGCCGGAGGGGCCCGCCTGCGTCCTGCCCCTCATCACAGATCCCCCACCTGGTGAGGCTGGCCCTGTGCCCCCTCCCCCAGCCCTCTCACCGCATCGTGGCAGGAGGTGTAGACGATGTCCACCGAGCTCATGTTCTCATCCAGGAAGTGGCGGCGGATGGCCATGGCATTGCAGCCACAGCAGTTGTCCTCTTCGATGGTGACTCCAGGGGCAAAACGGGGGCGGGAGGGGCACAGGCAGCACCTGGGAGGGGAGACCAAGGAGTTGTGGGGGAGAGAGAAGAGGCCCGAATCCAACAAGGGGTGCAGCTCTACTCTAGGCCACCAGAGGGAGCAAGCATCCAACCGATTCCTCACCAAGAGCCCGGCCTCTTTGGGTCTTGGAGAGATGGCTGGGGCTTTATTAAGAAGCCTGGGTCCTAGCGCCTTAAAGAAGCCTGTCCTCACTCCGAGCTACACACCGTGCGGTTGCGAGGCCTGCTCTAGGCGCGTCAGGGCCGAAACCAAGTTCCATAGGATGCGATGGCTTCCACTAGGACCAGCTGGTTGGTTGGGGAAGTCCATGAGAGGCTGCTAGGGACGTGCACGCAAGGGAGGGCTCCTGGCAAAGTCCTGCTGCAATGTGACCGCCCCCCTGCACCCAGGCGAGCCCGAGAGAGAGAGCTGATGGCCAGGGCTGGGAGAGCAGCCTCTTAGGTCCTATTTCCAGGGAGTCACACTGCCTGGCCAGGGACCGGTAGGCCCATCGTCTCTTCCCCCCACACTCTGCCCCTTTCCTGGAGGGCTGATAAACGTGAGTCCAGGCGGGATGAGAGACGGATGAACCAGTCTAATTCCACTTTCTTCATGAAACCTTGCTTGACTATTGCCCTGGGGGCAGTGGACTTTCCCCTCACTATCCCAATCCTGGGACCCTCTTTGTACTCATGGCAGAATTTCAAGCTGGAAGGAAGCTTAGAGCTCATCACTGAACGAGGCAGCAGAGCACAGGGGGCAGAGCCATTATCAAGACCTCCCACGCAACTTCCTCGTTAGACACTTGCTCGTGGTATGACTCTGGTCAGGACATTTAACCTCAGTTTCCTCACATGTCAGATTTCCCAAGCTTACTGTGAAGGTCAAATAACATATGCAAACTGCTTTGGAAACTTTAACTCTACATAAATATTCTTATCCTCATCATTATTATAGATGAGGAAACCAGCTCCCCTACTGACAATATGCCTTGGAGATAAACACACTCGTTCTGTCTTCCTCACAAAGCTGTCAGGAGAAAAATCTCGTGCACACTTGGGACTCCGACCCCTCAAGGACTAGAGAGGGCCGATGGCGAGGCCTCCTGACCCAGGGCAGGACGCTGGGGCACTTGAGGGGCACAAGGGGAGTCCACTTGGGCCATTACTGATTTGTTGTGCTCAGCTATTCGCTCATTACAAGGGAGAGTTCTCTCGGGGAGGGAGCAGTAAGTCACTGGTAAATGGTAGTAATTTCAAAAACAGAAAAAAAAATCAATAAAACATCTAAAAATTTTTTAGGAAGATGGTGGGGGGATGGGGAGCCTGAGCACACACCTCTACTAACCCATGCTGAAGGATGCTGTCAAGAGGAAAAGCTTTATAAAGACTATTTCAGTCACAAGATTAAGGTCACGCTTTCAACTCAAAATTATTCAAATCTGGCTAGAAACACCATCATGAAGAAAGGCTTGCAGGGCTCAATTATTGGCTATTTTTGCTTATTAGGGTTATTAGGAATTAGGGTTTCAACAAAAATAAAGCGCTTTATAAACTTGTCAAGAAGTATATACGTGTATGCTACATTACTGACGAAGTTAGCAGCAAATCCTGCACTCCAGTCTAAGTTTTCTTGTTCCATATTCTGGGCTCTTGATTCTACCATATTGCTTTTGTTTATTTCTATGATAGGGTGTGTGTGTGTGTGTGTGTGTGTGTGTGTGTGTGTGTGTGTGTTCACGTGCGGACATGGCACAGACAGCCCAGTCATGTTAAAGCTAGAGGGGGCCTAATCCTTTGGGTTTCGGCCCCCGAGGAGGAGCAGGCCCTGGGTCTGAACAGTCAAACTCTTAAGTGGCTGACTGAGGTCACAGTGGAGCTCAGGACCCTTCCTAGCCAGAAGCTGGGTTCTGTCTTGGTCCTCAGGGAGGGCCTGGCTAAGCAGCAATGAAGGGCCAGTCGGCTGTCCCTGAGGGTGACCATGCTGGGGTGGACCAGGATGAAGGAGGGAGGAGAGGAAGCTTGGGACAAAAGTCTGCGGTCTAAGGAGAGTGGGTGGGCCTCTGTTAGCTTGCTGAGCTCGGCCAAGGAGGCTGAAGGACATCCCTTGGGGTTCAGATCTTCCTGCAGGCATCCCTGTATCTGCAGCCTAACCCGCTGGTCCTGCCCTCTGTGGACTGAGGCTCCAAAGCCACTTACAGGACCAAGGACTGTCGGAGCCATAAGACCTAGCTCAGAGACAGCAGGCAGATGCCCGCATTTACTCAGTGTCAGTGGGAGAAAAGTCCCCACCACCTCGGACCCACCCTGAGCCGCTTCCTGCGAGGCTGGCTTTTGAGGCCTCCTCTAATGGGATGGAGGCCCCATTAGCTAGCTTCCTGCCTCATGAGGGCCACATGGTCCGGGGCCTAAAAACTCCTGAAATACCATGGCAAGCAAGACTCAGTGTGCAAAGGGAAAGGACCAAGGCTGCCATCCAACACAGCTGCCTGGGAAGGCACGGCCCCGTGGCCTTATTGCCCTGTGGCTCCGTTGCCACGTGGCTCGTGCCATCGAGTAGCAGAAACCACTCACTAGAGGCAAGAGCTGGCAGGGAAGATCTGGGGTTCACACTGCGCTCACCGAGCTCCGCTCCCCCTCCCTCCTCTAGGTGGATTTTCCAGGTCCGTTGGCTCTGGTATTTAATATTCTAAGGTCCCTCCTGGCTCAGACATTCCATGTTCTAAGCCCCCTGACATCCTCTGCTCTCCAGACATTCCATGTTCTAAGCCCCCCGACATCCTCTGCTCTCTGGT
>NW_020953709.1:1218394-1225170 GCF_900497805.2 Vombatus ursinus
CATGTTCTAAGCCCCCCGACATCCTCTGCTCTGGTCTAAGGTCAGACACTCCATGTTCTAAGACCCCCAACATCCTCTGCTCTGGTCTAAGGTCAGACACTCCATGTTCTAAGCCCCCCTGATATCCTCTGCCCTCTGCTCTCGGGCCCCACCCTGCTCATTTCCTGCTTTCACATTCGATGGGGACGGACAGCTGACTGACACAAATCCTAGGCCAGGCCCAGCATTTGGTTCAGGATGGGGGTGATCTAAGGCTTACTCTGGAGGCCAGCTGTGGCCTGGGGGGTGTGCTCAAGATGCTGCCCTTGGGGCTGAGGGCAGGGGTTAGGCAGCTACTGAGGGCAGGAAGTAGCTTCAAGGACCTCGGCTCTGGATGGCAATGACCTTCACCGCCATCACTCACTGCCAGAACGGGGCCCAGAGAGCTGTCCTAGTTCAGTGCCTCAGCTGCTATGGGAAGAAATGGAGCACTTGTGTGGGAGGGCAGAGTGTCCTGGTCCACTTAGGAGGGTCTGTCCTTGGAGGGGAAGGAAGAGGGGGGCAGGTCTGCCAGCCAGGGATGGGATGAACACGGGAGTAGGTCAAGGAGGCGACATCTGCAGAGCGACCGGACGCTTTTCCCAGCCCAACTGGAATGCTCCAAAGTGGGTCAGAGGAGGGAGACAGAGTTTCATATGAGGTCTGTCTCAGGGCCTGGGGAAAATGTCTGGGCTTGGGGGCACTCCTGGAAAAACCAGATTTCACTCGTGGTTTTATTGTTTGTTTGCTTGGTTCAGAAAGGGAGACCACAGGACGCAGGGCACCTCCCAAGGAGGGGAGAAGAGGACTGTGGAGAAGGGAGACATGGAGCAAAGACGTCAGCTCTCAGAAAGGAAGAAAGAATAGAGGAAGGAAGGAAAGGAGGGAGGGAGAGAGGGAGGAAGGAAAGGAGGGAGGGAGAGAGGGAGGAAGGAAGGAGGGAGGGAGGAAGGAGGGAGGGAGGGAGGAAGGAAAGGAGGGAGGGAGAGAGGGAGGAAGGAAGGAGGAAGGGAGAGAAGACCAGAAGAGAAGAGAAGGGAAGGGGGGGCAAAGGCAAGGGAGCGCTGCCGCACACTTACGAGCAGGATCGGGCCAGCTGGCAGAGCCCACACGCGGGTTTCCGCATCAGGTACATAGGCCAACCATAGGCAGCCAGGGCAAAAAGCATGTAATAACAGACCTCTTTGTAGCGAAGCATCTCTTGCTGAAAGAGAACAGGGACAGCAGCGTCAGAGCCTGGCTCGGGGTGCCTGAGCCGCTCCTCCTCAGCCAGCAGCCCGCCCCGCTCCTTGGCCAGGGACCTCAAGGGCCCGCGTTGACAGGGAAGGACTCTGAGAGCTGACACATGGAGTGAGGCCTGAGGAGAGCGAGAAGGGGGTGCTGGTGAAGACAGTAATTGCATTTCTCTGATTATCTCCGTGCAATGAGGTCGTCGATCCTACAGAGACTTGTCCTATTGCGTCAATCTCGGGATTAATGATTTGGGGACCAAAAACCCTCTCTGCACTGGCTCGATTTTGGGAACCATCTTGAGGAGACAGACAGACAAAGACGAGTCACAGACACAGAAAACTCCGCGAGTGGCTTCAAGGAACGTCTCCTGCCCAGCCACCGCTCCTGCCCCGAGGGTCAGGGCCCCACGGGGTCTTGGGGGAGGGGCCCAAAGCAAGGCTTCACTGTGGCATGACCAGGCCAAGTCGCTTCCCAGTGGCCGAGGACACGCGGCCTTCAGTTTCTTTCTAAAACAAAGAGAATGAGCCCGCTCCTGGTCTTCTGTCCGAGCTCTTGCGAGGACACAGGAGACAACGGCTCTGGGCTACAGGAGGAAACGGAGGCCAGGGAGGGTCTCGAGGCGGAAGAGGCTGCGGAGGTCCCTGGCCAGCGGCTTCCAGGCCAGGGCTCGCCTCCCGGAGAGGATGTGGGGAGAAGCCAGCCTCCGGGAATGAACTTGCTCGCTCCTGCTATTTAAGTGAATGTCACTGGGATGGCAAGGCTCCTGGGAGTGGCTCCTGACAACAGGCCAGGGGCTCAGCCTGAGAGCCCTGGAGCCCTGGGCAAGGCAACCGCCCTGTGCCTCCTTCAGGAGAATTAGTCACCTTGTAAAAGGTGTAAAGAGGGCATTAGTCATCTTGTAAAGTTAAGTAGGCAGCTCCTTAATCAGGGCCCCAGAGGGGTGGAATCATCGTCTGCTCTTCAGGAACAAGGGGAGAGAAGATAATTATCAGCTCTGTGTGTGGAAGGAAGCTCCCGCCCTGGGACGGGCCTCGTCTCCGGTTCTGACAGACTGTCTCTGGCAGGCCGCTCAGGGGCTCGAAGGGATGGCGCAGCAGTGACACGGGCAGCAGGCCGCTAGCTGCCCCCTGTGCCGGGGCAGTGGGCGTGGGAGGCGAGCTCCTCAGCCTTGGGCCAAGACACATGGGAGGTGGCCTTGGGGCAAGCGGCGCAAAGGAGGGAACCAGGTAAAGGTCTGGAGAACAGGAATGGAGGCTGGGAATGACCGGACCAGTGCCAGAACACCATGAGCGGGATGTCAGGGTCTCTCCTCCTGTGTCCCCCATACCAGGACGGTGCTTAGCACACACTAGGGGCTTAAGAAATGCTGACCAGAGGAAAGAAGAATCGGGTTTAGGAAGCTGGGCTTCATTTTTTCTCATGGTCTTCAGTTCAGAAGGCCACGGCCTGTCACAGTGGAATGTACCCTGCGAGGCTGGTTAGCTGGGCCTGAAGAGGGCGGGGGGTGGACAGACCGGTTTGGGAAGCAGGGCCATGGCAGGGAGGGTGAGGAACCCATGTCATGGAGCAAGCAAGGGGACCTTGCGCTTCACTTGCACGTCCAGTTTGGGGAGAGAGGGGGAAGAAGGCTGTGAAGCGCCTGCAGGCGGGACCTTCTGGATGTCACTGCGATTTTTTGGACTCACCGAGTTTTTTAGGTCCAGGTACTTGGTGTTTCTGGTTACAGGCATCCCAGACAAGAAAGCCAAGATGTCGTTGTTGGCCTGTAACAGAGGCACATGAGGAGGCCGGGTGGGTTAAAGGAAGCACCCCGCAGAGGCGTCGGGAGAACCCTGTGTCACCCGGGGCAGGCGCCCAGCAGCGGAGCTGAGAGACGCTTCCTTCCAGGCTCCTCTGACGATCCAGGCATCCCTCCTCAACACCTGGCCCCCAGACTGAGGAAAGCAGGGCCCTCTCCCATGTCACTGCTCAGTGACCTGGGCACGGCTAAGGAATCATCCTAAGGGCCCAACGACGAAGCCTCGGCCTTCCTTCGCCCCACAGCCTGTGCTAACCACAGAACTAGCAGACCACAGAGCCCGGGTGCCTTCGTCTGACTCGACTTCCCAGAACTGCATGCCTCAAACATCCTGGAATCCCTGACTTCCAAAGGCTTGAACCTACTGGGCAGGAGGTGTCTCAGGCCCAAAGACTTGTCCTATAGTAGATCTGAGAAAGAAGTGTGGGGAGACAAAAGATGCCAAGCAGGGCGGGGTCCCCCTGCAGCCTGGGGAGCAGGTGGAGGAGATGTAACCTTGGGGCTGGGACCCAGCTGGGGAGAGGGTATGGGAAGGGCGCTGACCTGTGTGGCAGCCATGTCACACCGCTAGTCCCCTAAGACCCCCAGATCTTTTCACATTTATTGTTGCCTAGCTTCTGTGAACGCTCAGCTCACAAGGGGAGCCCTTCAGGGAGCAACAGGAAGCCTGGCAGCGAATGGGGAAGGCAGGGCTCTCTACCTGTGGAGGGTGGGAGAATGGGGGGGCCTCGCAGGAGGAGCGAGGAAGCCTGGGCATCGCTCACCTCATCCAGTACCGCATTGCGCTTGGCTCGCTGCCGCTGCCTCAGAAGCACCAGTCCCGCGATGATATCAGACGGCACGATGTCGAGGTCCCGAAAAAACTCCGCAAAGAGGTAGGCGATCTCGGAGTAGGCATCCTGAGAAATTCAGGGAGGAGGACGGGAGAGGAGCACAGGAGGAGAAAGGGGCGAGAAGAAGAGAGAGCCTGGGCATCCAATCGGCCAACGGCCCAACATAAAAGCCACCTCCTCCAGAAAGCCTGCCCTGAGGCCTCCTATCAGGAGGTCACTGAACACCTGTCCCGTCTGTCACAGAGAGCTAATATAGCTCATTGCTTGTCCTCCGGGCTAGTACAGGGGCTTCCTAGCTGAGTGCCCCCGGGCAGCCAAGGCCCAGGGGCGACAACCTTGTAGCCAGTGAACTCCAGTGGTTCCCTGTTACCACAAGGATCAAGGATTGGGCATCTAAAGTCCTCCCAGTCTGGTCCCCTCTCCCCCTTCTGTGACCCAAACGCACGGCGCATCAGTCATCCCCTGACTCTGAGCCTTTGCCCTGGCTGTCCCTGACACCTGAAGTGCCCTCCTACCTTTGTGGCTTCCTTCCAGAAGGAGCTCCAACACCACCTCCTGCAGGAGGTCTTTCCTGGCCCTCCCTGGGCCCATTTCCCCATCAGTAAAATTAGGAGGTGGCCTCCTTGACAATCCCTCTCACCTCTGACATTCTCTGTTCTATATCCTGAGGCCCCTCCCGCCTCCAACATTTTGTTCTATGTTCTTTTTTTCTAATTTTTTTTTTTTTGTTGTTGTTCTATGTTCTAAGGCTCCTTCCTTACTCTGACCTTCCAGGTTCCCATGGTCCTTACAAATTCTGACATTCTAGGTTCTCTGGCCCATCCCCCCCATTCTCTGTTCTATGTCCTGAGGCCCCTCCCATTTCAGGATCAAGGTCCCTCCCAGCTTTGACATTCTGTGTTCTAGGTTCTAAGATTCCTCTGAGGGACAACATCACGTCCTCTGTTCTAAGGGCCCTTCAGGAGTTAACATTCTATGATCTAAAGTCAGGGCACAGAGCGCCAGGCCAGGAGCCAGGAAGACCTGCTTTCAAATCAAGCCTCAGACCCTGATTAGCTGGGTGACCCTGGGCAAGTCACCCTGCCTCAGTTTTCTCATCTGTAAAATGGGGATCATCGTAGCACCAATCTCTCAGGTGAGAGTGAGGAGGAAACGATATCTGCAAAGCGCTCTCCAACTGGTACCGGTAGGAATACCTCCCTTGGCAGGTGGCAGTGGGCGGCCACGCGCCTCTCCTATTCCACGATCCCATGACATTCTGTCGTGACACGCTGCTGACTGTTGTCGGGCAGCTTCCGTGGTAAAGGCTCTGCCCCACGGGGGTCAGCCCCCGCCTCGTGACGAGGCCCCGTCGGCCCTCCCCAAGCTTTGCCCACCCGCCCCTCTGAGGCGGCCAGGGAGGCCGGCCCCAGGAACTTACCGACTGGGAGTCCTTCGTCCGCGTACAGCACAGGAACACTTTGAGCCGACGAGACCAGCTGGTGGCCTGGCCCTCTTCCAGGCGGTGCCTAAGGGGGTCAGAGTAAAACAGGGATCAGCTGGTCAGACCCAAGCCCCGGCCTCGGCAGTCCCCAGGAGGCACCCCCTCTACCCGGAGGCTGGAGCACAGACATTCTGAGAGACCAAACCAGGAGTACCAGGAGTACCTCCGTCCCCAGGCCGCTCGGGGCAGGACACTCTGTTCTGGTGTATCAGGCCTGTACTCTCATCTCCTTTCTACATTATGGCAATCCCACGAGTCTAAAGGAGATTGAGACCCGCCCTGATCCAGCGTGTATGTGCTGGGACACTCCAAAGAGGGGGATGGACATCTCTCACTGCTCTTGTCCACCCCAGGCCCAGCCACACAAATCCATTTGCAAGCACTACAACCCCAGAAGCTGCACCAACCAAGGGCCACGCGCAGCAAACCAAGAAGTCTCAATGCCTTGATGGGTGGGAAGAGGGTGGTTTGGGAAAAGTCCTGCCTGAAGGCAGGGAGAAGAAAGAAATGCTCCTGCTCTGGGATGGCAGGTGATGTACAATGGAGCCTCTTGTACTCGAAGCTGTTAAATAAAAGGTCAAATGAGAAGGGGAGCCGAAAATATCAGGAAACTTATTGGAAAAAAACATTGAGTGGGAGGGAACCTGGGAGGTAAGTGGAGGAAAGGTGGTCAGTGCCCGCCCAGGGTCAAGGGCCGCCGGCACCTGGCTGCCCCCACCCTGCATCCGCAGGGCCTCTCGGATATCAGCCCGCAGCCAGCCTCCAACGAGGAAAAGCTGAAGCTGGGAAGAATTCAAGGGCGTTGCTATTCCGGGAGGGTGTGGCCGGAGCCAAGGGCTCAGAGGCCAATCCAAACTAGGACTTCTCTGGCTGGCCAGCTTGGCAGACCTAAAAGGTGACCAAGGGGAGGTGCTTTCTGCAAAGGGCGGCCCTGGTGGAGGTCAGAGCCAGGATCTGACGTTCATAAGGGGGCTGGAGGAATGTCCTCTGGGGGATCCCCCCCAGATCCCAGATTCCAGATCCCAGGGCAAACAATTCTGGGGTAGATTCCAGGGCCTGGGCCAAAAGCCAGATCCTTACACTGGGTTCCTGAAGCTCACCCTGAGGAAATCCGATGGGCGTCAAAGTGTTAAGTGGTGGCCGGAGGCAGCAGTGGCCAGCAGAGAACTCCAAACCCACCAAAAAGCTTTTTAGTTAAAACGACAGCGACCACAAAGCCCTTCGCGGCAAGGGAGCAGACTGTGCACCCACAGCCCCAGAAGCCATGAGAGTGGGGGCGTTTTCTTCAAGGGCCTAAAGAGCCCAAGAAACCAGGAGGGAGGGGAGGGAGCGTGGGAGATAAGGGGACACTGCCCTCACTGCCTGGCCCCCAGGCCAGAGCTGCGCAAGAGGCTGAAAGGGCTGATGCCAC
>NW_020953709.1:1225570-1268481 GCF_900497805.2 Vombatus ursinus
AGAGAGAGAGAGAGAGAGAGGAGACAGAGAGATTGAGAGAGAGACAGAGAGAAGATGGGGATGGGGTGGAGACAGACAGACAGACAGAGAAAGAAATGGGGAGAGGAAGAGGAAGAGGGTCCTGTCTCCCCTAGCAGGGACACCTCTGCCATTCCTTTCCTCTTCTTCCCCTGAAGTCCCAGACCCAGGGCTCTGCGCCCCATGGGCAGGCCCTCACGCGCTGGCTGGCCGGCTGACTGACCGCAGGTTGTACGTCCGAAGGTTCCGCTGCCTCCTTTTGGTGGCCCTCAGTTTGACGAAGGTCCGTCCAGTGGGGTCGAAGACGCACAGGACGGTGATGCAGACGCTCAGTATGACGACCCAATTGCACACAACCATTCCTGTGGGCGCGGGGGGGGGGGGGGGGGGGGGGCGCGGGGGGGGGGGGGGGGGGGGGGGGGGGGGGGGGGGAGGAAGGCAGTCAGGGCTTGTCTGGGGGCCTCACTCCCTCTCTCCCTCTCCGGGGGGTAATGAAAGTCCCTCCCGACCATTCCTGACTCCATGGACGTTCAATAACAAGAATGAGAATGGAAGTATCTATAGTGTTTTACAGAGCCTACCCGGCACTTTCTCAAAGCTTCCCTATCATGGTGGTAGCGTAAGAATGACTGTCCCATTTGACAGTTGAAGAGACTGAGGGTCCTGATCCCAGAAGACCCCCGAAGCAGACCCGTACTTCCCTCCTCTTGTGAGAGAGGTGGGGGATGGCAGGCAGGGAATGAGACATACACGTTCAGTGTGGTGGGTCTGGACCCACTGCCTTTTGTTACGAGAGAACGCAGTGAGAAATGAGAGTGGGATTTTTTTAAAAAACCTTGAGGCTCAGAGAGAGTGACTTGCCCAAGGTCAGTGAACATCAGAGCTGAGTCTCCTGACCCCAAGCAAGGCCTCTCCTAGAGTCCCAAAGGCCATGGGTACAAGGTCTACACGGCCGCCTATTAATGCTCGTTGGCTGACCGACTCTTTGCTGGGACCCCCTACCACCTGTGAGACTTTACCTCTGAGCCTCGGTTTCCCCCTTCAGTTTCTGAGGTCCCCTAGAGCTCAAAGTCACGGACCCTATGATGCTAGTCGTCTCCGTCCCTTTCGTCCCACTTAACAGTACTTTATTTTTTTTCCAATGACACATAAAGATAGTTTTCAACATTCGCTTTTATAAGATTGAGTTCCACATTGCCCCTCCCTAGAAGGCAGGCAGTCTCCTGCAGGCTATCCACATACACCTGGATTAAACCTATCAAGTCTGTCCCCTTCCCTGGGCTGGGGCGTTCGGGCGTGGCGCCAAGGGCCAGACGTACCGAGGGTGACGTTCTTGGCAGTGACGTCATTGCAGGAGGTGTAGTAGTGGGTTAGCCAGACGATGCCCACGATGGCGTAGATGAACTCAATGAGCAGGATGGCTACAGGGAGAGCAGAGCCGGTATGAAAGCATCTGTGGCGGGTGCTGCCCCAGGCAGACAGACAGACAGACAGACAGAAGCAGGGGGCCTTACCCAGGCGGACGTAGAGCACGTACTGCATGGACTCACGGGGCTCCGTGTAGAGGATGCCGCCCCGCATGCTCAGCCATATAATGGCCATCTCGGCGATCATGCAGCTCAGAAGGATGCCCAGGTAGCCGCGGCCGTGGTCCACCAGGTTGAGGGAGCAGGCTTCGTTGGGGTTGTACGCCAGGCCAAAGAGCACCACTGAGAGGATCACAAACCTGCCGGGCATCGGCCGGGTGGTCAGCAGCTGCCCAAGGCACATGGGGCCCGGGTGGGCAGGGGCTCAGGGGAGGAGGAAGGCGGCCATCGGGCCGGCTGCAGGAGATGACTCCTTTGAGTACCGCTGACCACTCCCTGACCACGGGGCGGGGTTGCCCTTTCAGGGCAGGGATGAAGGTTTCTGGGGTAAAGTTGGCAGGCTGGGTCGTGGAAGGGCTCGTGCCAGGGAGGCAGCGGCCACAGCCCAGCCGGGGGTCCTGGGCCACTCTGGGAGTGTCGCCCAGCCCTGCCTTAAAGTCCAGGAAACCCCAGAATCTTCTCATTTTAGAACTATTCAAGGACAGATGGGGAGGATGGGCGGCGTGACATCCTGATTATCCCGGAAGGGTAGCCGGGGGGCTCACCCTCAGCTCCTGAGCGCTCCTGTGCTGCTCGGCCCTGGGCACCCCACCTTCCCTGTGCACGCCCCCACACTCACCAGGTCGTATGGAGGAGGAAGAGGAAGATGGCTGGCAGGACAAGGTCATCGCTGCCCACAGACCAGCGCCGGCGGAACACCACGATCCCGGGCATGGCGAGCGGGTCTGAGGAGGCTCAGCAGGCGTGACGCTCACCTCCTGCAAACAAGCAGAGGACCATCCCCATGCATCGGCCAGCGCCACGTGCCGCTGCTCTTCACAGGCTGAGGGCAGGCCTCGGGAGCCGGGGCAGCCACTGGCCAGAATGGGATGGGTGCAGCACAGGGGAAGAGGGCCAGGGAAGGGCCCCCGGTCAGAATGATGCCCTGCACGGGGTGGAGGGTGCTCCTCCAAGGACCCCCACCCACACCGACCCTGACAGGAGCCATGAAGTAGAGACTGACAGCAAGGGCAGAGAGCTCCATTGCTGGCTACACCAATGACTTGCTGCGCATCCTTGGAAAAGTAGCTGCCCCTCTCTGATCTCAGGTTTCCCACCAATAAGACAGCACTTTCGCTACGGTATCACAGAATCACAGGCTGTGAGGGCTGGGTGGGCCCTCCGGCATCTCTAGTCCAACCCTAAGTGAGACAAGCGATGGCCCGGGCTGCGCTGGGCTAGGGCGTCCGAGGAGGGTGGGTCACTACTATCTGCCCCAGCTCAAAGGTGTTTCTGGGGCGGGCGTTTAGACAGCCGACAGGGCCATCCCAACCTCTCCAGTGGCACCCACTCCCCCAAACCTCTCCCAATTAGGTCCATGACAAGCAGCAGGACAAGGGAAGAGGTGAGGAATGACGGTGTCCAGCTCAGATCCTGGGCAGAGATCGCTGCCCCTGAGCAGGAGGGGGAAGCCACAGTGGGACGGAGCCTGGGCTGGGTGGGGAAGCGTGTGTGCTCCAGACAAGAGCCCCCCCTGAGAAGGACTCTGCTACCAAGTGAGCCGCACGGGGCAGCCGGAGGCTCCCACAGCATCTTGTCCAGGGGCGTGGGTCCGCCCTCACAGGGGAGCATGTGTCTGTCCACAGAGACTGGCACCCCACGGGAGGGAAGCTGCAAACCCCTCCTTTAGCCATTACGGGCCCCTGGGCAGGCAGCTGCCCAGCATCTCTGGCCAAGCAATATCCTCTCTCCCCAGTACAGCTGCCTCAGCTAGTCAACTGGGGCTGTCCTGAGTGAGCGGGCAGGCGGCGAGGCGGGGTCCTCCCTCCTCCTCCTTCTCTCCACACCCTCCCCCAGGAAGTGACATCATCCCACACTCCCGAGGAATGTGGATTCTGGGAGGAGAGGAGAAGGAAAGAGAGTGAGCGAGCTGGTGTGCTGGTGGGGAAAACGGAGGGGCCCTGACCCCCTGCTGGAGATGCCCCTCCTTTTGAAGGAGGGCTCAGCTCTCCTGGCCTGAGAGCCTGGGGGCTGTGCAGTTCTTCATCCCTTGTGGCACCTGCCCACCCCACCCCCCCAGCAGGGCGAGCTGTGTGCTCATGGGGGGAGGGGGCTGTCCGTGCCCGGGAAGATGCTCCGGCGGCGACAATCCAATGGAGTCTAGGCAGCGGTAACGGGGAATTCTGCACCCTGCCGGGCCGGCCCAGAGCCCAGCCTCCCTGTACGGATCCCCCTTCCCCAGAGCCAGGGCCTGAGCCAGCCAGCATCCCCCTCTTCCGGTCCTGCACCCAGCCGGCCCTGGACGCACACACACTGACCCGCGGACAGCCCTCTCAGCCCCAGACCTTCCTCTCACCAGCCTGCCAAGCTAACCCCAAAGGGGGAACTTCTGACTTCACATACACACACAGAGACACTGGAACTCTCTTGGTGATAACCTCTTTTCCCTAGGGGGCCCTCCCAAAAGGCTCACTATGATCTTGGGGGGAATAGATGAAGCCCTGGATGCATGGAGGACAGCTAGCAGCCGGTACCTGCATCTTCCGCCAGTCCCCAAAGTCCCAGGGTCCAAGGAGGAGGAGAGCGGACTGGGGAGCCCTGCTAGTCCAGCTGAAGGGAGAGGGTGCTGCCGCCAACCCGCGGCCCAAGCCCTGGCTTCTGCCGCCCCCTCCTCCCACAGTACAGGCCCTGCTCAGAGGGCCCAGAGAGGCAGGCATGTATCACAAGGGATCCCCAGATGCCACTTTGTGGGACGGACCCAAGGAGCCAGCAGAGCTCAGGAGCAGGTTGGGGCTGGCGTCAGGAGACCTGGGTTCGAGTCCTGGGGCCGCTCCTGTTTAGCGTTGCAAGCCTGGGTCAGTTTCCTCCTCAGCAAAGCGAGAGGGCTGGTCCTAAACTCCACGGTCTCTTTTCCCAGGATTGCTGGGCACTTATCAGACTTAGCAAGCCTGGGAAATGGATGCTGGGTAGAATGGAAGTCCCATACAGCACGATTTGTCTGAAATCCCACCGTTAGTGATTCATTCCTTTGAATTCAACGCTGCCCTCTCCACGTACACTCCTAAGAGCTCATCTTCCCTTCCCCTGCCCTCAATCCGTCCCATTAGATGCCAGACCACTCCCTCTCCTCTCTCCCTGCAGAGCCCTCCTGGGCTGTTGGCCCAGCTGAGCTCGCGCCGGACACTAGGGCCCAAGTGGGAAAATGTCTCTGCGTTTCCTGGCAGGCACCTGGGATCACGTCAAAGTGA
Organism: Vombatus ursinus; assembly: GCF_900497805.2. Taxonomy (NCBI): domain Eukaryota; kingdom Metazoa; phylum Chordata; class Mammalia; order Diprotodontia; family Vombatidae; genus Vombatus; species Vombatus ursinus. The sequence continues at coordinate 1,230,402 of NW_020953709.1, forward strand.
GCCATGACTGAAGAGGATGGCATCCCACCCCCTAAGCTCCTGGCACTGCCATCCATCCATCCTGCTGCACCAGTCAGTTTGCCCAGCAAACATCCCTGGCTCCTAAAAAATCCTGGGCTTAGAGAGCCAGCAGGCTCCAAACCCAGAGCTAACAGACCCTTGCCTGCCAGCGTATGGGGGGCTGTTGGGAGGGAAGGCCGGCCCTCTGCTCTCCCTGGGGACCCATAAATCTCAGAGCCACTATTGGTGAAGACTTTCTGCTGGAGACCCCAGGACCTCACAGTCCTGGCATTGTCTGTGCCACGGTGGGAGCTGGGAGAGATGGGGAGGTGGAGGAGCAACGGTAAGGTCTGGGATCTGCCCAAAGCAGCTCCTCTCTCCCCGGGTGTGTGGGCAAGCCGTGCCTCCACTGGGTGCTGGGCCAGGAGGGGAAGGGCAGCCCCCCAGCTGGGTTTGTTTCGGTAGCACACACCGGCTTACCCAGCAGGTTCCTACGAGAAGCAGGCCTGGCTTCTAATCCCAGCTCCATCTCTTCCTACACGTTGGCGAAGTCACTCAGCCTCTAGAGGCCTCAGTTTCCTCATCTGTAAAATGAAAGCCTCGATCATGGCTAAGGTTGAAGCCCCCCAGGGCTGCACCCCGACCACCCACCCCTGGGCCAGAAGAGGACGTGGCTGCTCCTGGGTCATCATCTGAGGGGGCTCTCTCCCACCGATGCCTGAAATTCCCCCTTTCGTGATCCATTCCTTTGGGGGCCTTCTCCCTTCAGGGCGGTTTTTTTTAATGTACACACTTCAGGGAGGGACAATACATCAAACCCTTAAAGCCTGGGCTGTGACCAGATGCTCTTCCTTCCTAACAAGAGGAAAAAGGGTAAAACTGAGTTCATGAGAAGATGTGTGAAAGACAGCCTGGCTGGGGGATCCGGCTACGGCTGGGAGACCCACTAACAGTCGCTGACCCCGTGGGGCACAGGGTGCCTCTGAGGGGCTAACAGGCCCACACCCACCCTGGGAATTCCCAGGCGGTGGGAGAAGAGGGGACGGGGAAGTAGAGGCAGAGACTGGCTCCTTTCTAGTTCTGCAAGAACTGACATCCCCTGCCGCCAGCACCACTCCTCTCCTCCGGAAGGATTTATTCTGGACTGACTACACTCCCTGGGGCTGGGGGCTGGGGAGTCCTAAGATCTCAGACCTAGAATGGAAAGGCATTTTAGAAACCACTGAGTCCAAACCTCTCACTTTACAGATGAGGAAACTGAGGCCCACAGAGAGGGTATGACTCCTCCAGAGCATTCAAGTGTTAGAGGTGGGATCTGAACCCAATCTCTCTGGCTGCCCACTGGGCAGAAGGTCTGTATCTCATCACAGAGAGAAGTGGGAGAGAGACGCCATGTGAATTAAGGGAGTTCTAGGGAGCTTCACTGAGACGCTGAGCCTGCAAAGGAGGCACGGAGGAGGAGAGCGGCCCAGGAATGAGGCCTCACGTGTGACGAGGCACGGGACAAAAGGAAGCTCGGAGGCCTGGACTTTCAAGTGTGTGAGGAGAGTCCGGAAAGGCCGGAGAGGGCTGACTTATTGTAAAGGGCTCCACACCAAGCAGAGACATGTGAATCTGACCCTGGAGGCAGCGGGGAAGGAGCTGGCAGAGCGTGGTGAACCAGGGGTGGCGTGGTCAGACCCGTCCTTGAGGAACAGCGCCCGCCACTGTGCACCGGACGGATGGAGAAGGTTACTGGATAGGCCAGGTGAGGGGTGCCCGAGGCCTCAACCCCGGCTGTTACTAGTGGGGACAGAATGTGAGCCTCTGCCGAACAATGCTGACTGATGCTGGTAGAGCCAGAGAGGAAGAGGGCTGGGGCCACATACCGGGGACAGCAGATCTCCTTGTTGCTAGGGCAGACCCCAAACAGGACCCCAAGGCGCTGATGCTGAGACAGCTCCCTGGCTGGGCGCCATCTTTCCTGCTTCCAAGGCCCTCCCTGGGCCTTGTGTCTGTGGGTCTGGGAGCAGCATCCCTCCCAAGCAGAGACTTCTGGATTTGGGGGCTGGGCTAATTCAAAATCGAGGGGGGCGTTCTTCCTTTCTAGGTCACCTTCCAGGACGACACAGCACACGGAATCACCAGATGTGAAGTCAGCTCCAGGGAGTTGGGAATCTAGGTCAGAGTGAACTCAGGGCCCCCAAAAGAGGCAGTGATGGGAGGCGGGGAGACTCCCCCCGCTTCCCTCTGCCCACCTCTGATCTTGAAGCTGGTAAGTGGAGTCAAAAACGCGCCTCCCTGCTTGCACTCATCTGCCTGGCCTGGCTGAGGCTGCCAGGGCTGGGGGGGCTGGGATTACACCTAAACGAAGTTCTTTCTTTTTGCCTTTCAAAACCTAGAAGGAAAAAGAGGGAGCAGAGACAGCAAGCCTCCTCCAGACAACTTCCTACGGGAGTGGGGAGGGGGAGGGGGCCAGGACTGCCGGTCATCAGATTTAGAGCCAGAAGGGACCTCAGAGGTCAGTGAGCCCAACTCCCCAGCCCTTTCCCTCCCCATTTTACACACGAAGAAACCGAGAGCGAGAGAAGATGAGTGATTCACCCAAGGTACCATAACTGCTAAGTATGTGAGGAAGGATTCAACTCAGGTCTTCCCAAGTCCAAGCACAGTGCTTCTGGTCACAGACACAGCAGCAGGGAATTCAGAGAGGATCTAAGTCAACCCCTGCATTCTACACTTGAAGAAACTGAGGCACAGAGAGGGAAAGGGGCCTCAAGGTCATCCAGGAACCGGTGACAGCCCGGTCGTCCAGTCCCTACTTGAGTGTCCTTTTCCTCACAGCAGCCTCCTCTGGCTCCATCGAAGAGCTCCTGGGCCACCCTATCTCCTCCAAGTCTTCCCCCGGCCCAATAACACAGTCACTCGCCCCTCAGCTGGATTGTTTCCGAGCTCCCCGGGAGAGTCACCCTGGGGAGACTTCTGGTGAGTCTGTCTTGTTTACACGAGTGAAGGGAGACGCATAAGCTCTCTCTCCTAAGTCTTCACAATCCGAGGGAGCCCCAACACTGTCGCTAAGGCAGGAAAGACCGACGAGTTTCTCCTGCAGCTGCCCAAGACGCCAGAGGCCTCCGCTCCACACCCTGCCTTGCTTTGACCAATGATCACTTAATCGCCAAACCCAGTGGTCTTCTCTTGGGCCTCATCCTCACCTGGGCTGCTCTCTTCCTAATCCTCTCTCCTCTCTGGCTGCTCCTTCTCAGTCTCCTTTGGGGGCTCCCCATCCCTGCCCACCCCAAGACTGTGGGTGCTCCCCAAGGCTGTCTTGGCCTGCTCTCTCTCTCCACTCTCTTTCGATGACCATCAGCTCCCATCTCCATGCAGATGGCTCCCAGGTCTATATATCCAACCCCAGTCCCTCCCCCGACCTTTGGGCCTGCTTCTCCAACAGCCTCCTGGACATTTCCAACTGGCTGTCTGTCCCCCAGGCACCTTCAACATGACCAAAGCAGAACTCATTATCCTTCCCCCAACTCATCTTTCTTCCAAACTTCCCCTTTTCTTTTGAAGGCGCCACCATCCTCTTGGTCACGCAGGCTCTTCACCTGGTTCTTAACCGTCTCCCTCATCCCACACATCCAATCAGGTGCCAAATCTCACTGGCTCTACCTCCACAACAGCTCTGGTGGCCAACCATCTCTCTCCTCGCCCAACCACCACTTTCGCCGAGGCCCTCATTGCTCTTTACCCAGACTTCTACGTTGACTTTCTACCTGGTCCTCCCACCTTGTCTTTTCCCACTCCAGTCTCTTGTGCCTGGGATACAAGACATCTTCACCTCCCCCTCATGGAATCCCTCCTTTCTTTCAAGACTCATCTCAAGCACCAGCTTTTAAGGGAAGCCTTTGGATACCCTCAGCTCGCGGGCTCCTCCCTCTCAGACTACCATTTGTGTTTACTTGTATTCATCCTCATCACAGTTATTCTGCTTACATAGATTAGATACATGTACTTGTACCGTATATATTCCCCATTAAAATGGAAGCTCTTCCAGAACAGGGATTCTTTTATTCATTGTCTCTATATCCCCAGGGCTCAGCACAGTGGCTGGCACAAGGCCTTACCCAGAGGAGGTACATACTTAAAAATGACGTCAATAAAGTCTGACCAGAGGGCCCTTTCAACTCTCTGAATGGAGGTGGCCATGCTATCCCACAGTCTGACCTGGAGGCATCCATCACAGGGAACAGAGCGGGCCCATCATCAAGTGGGCATCCTTTGATGGAACATGGCTACTCTTTCAAGATAGTGGGTGGTGCCATCATCCTGGGAACTCATCCTCTTGGCAGACAGGATTCCCTAAAGCTACAGGAGAGCCTGTGATGCCCAGTGGATAGAGAAAACCAGCCCTGAAGGCAGGAAGACCTGGGTTCAAGTTCTACCTGGCACAGACTGGCTATGTCACTCTGATCAAGTCACTCAACCACTCAATGCTACGGGCAGCTATGCTGCAAAGAAGATGGACTTGCCCTGGGAGGAATCTTGCTCTGCCAGTGAATCAGGGCACTCTCTCAAAAGCTCTAGGAAGGGAATGGTTGAGGGGGAAGGGCTATAAAGGCTCCTCCTAGCAAGAGGAAGGGCCAGAGTCACTTGGCTACTTTCTTATTCACAAAAGTAAAGGAAGATAGTGAAGGACCGCTGAATGAAAACACAACCTCTTCCTGTTCTGGACAGGGGGGAATCAGCATCTTTATCTCTTCCATCTGCAAAGGCCTTTCCACTTTCCACGGGGCCTTTGTGCACATCATTTCATCCTTGTCTCACAACATTTTGAAATCAGTAAAATAGGTGCTGCTCCCATTTTACAGATGAGGAAATTCTGGCACAGAGGAGTTCGGAAACTCGGCCAAGGTCACATAACAAGTCAGAGTTAAAGCTGAGATAGGAGCCCAGGCCAGCTGCCTCGCTAGCCACTGGGCGTTCCATTTGCCCCACTGTCTCCTGGAGTATTATCATTATTACGATTTTTAATCCAGCTGAAATCCTAGACTCCCACTAAAATGTCCCAGGAGCCACTGAGGCGGTGGCATTAAACAGCCCCAAGGGGCTTGTTTTCCTTCCTTTCTCCTTCTTCTCTCTCGCTCCACCCTATCTGATGTGCCTTGAAGCCTGCTGGGGTGAGCCAGCCTGGCCCAGCAGTGAAGCCAGGGTTTGAAAGATACCGGCCGCAAGAAGGAGAGGGAGGTGAGAAAGAGAGAGCACGCGTGGGTTTGGGGCCGGGTGTGTTCAACCCAAGCTAGAGGCCTGAAAGCTGTTGATTTTCACACATCAGATGGGTTGGAACAGAAAGCAGAGCTGATCTTGCCCAGGGCTGGGTCCAGATTTCAGCACAAGGGGGCCTTTTTACAGAGTTTCTCTAACTCACCATGCCTCTAACATCAGGTGGTGGAGTCCAGTAGGGCTGTCTGGGAGACATAGGTCTACCATGGAGAGCTCCAAGCCGGCCAGAATTGGTGCCTCCTTTCTCTTGGGTGGGGCCCTGGGAGAGGGGACCCTTCCCCTATCCCCCCAGGATAAAGCCTGGGATCTTGGGTAGCCACCCCCCAAACAGGGCAATTTCAGGGCTGGGTAGAAGGTGAATGGGGGAGCAAAGAGGGAGCAGAAAGACTCCTATCCTGTTTGGGGCAACACCTCTGACTGTGCAAGGCCTTACCAGAAGCCCCTCAGTGGGACAGTCAGGGGCCAGGTGGCTGGCTCCAGCTTCTCCCACCCGAGGCTCCACTCCTCTTCCTCACCACAGTTCCATCTCATCCCCGGCTTCTTGTTCTCACGCTAATTATTTTACATTTGTCTACACTGAACTGAATTTGCCATCTGCTGCTGGCCCAGTCAGCGACACCAGCCAACTCGGTTGGAATCTGGTGCTTTTGTTTCCTGGGATTTGTTCGGGAAATGAGGAACATATTGTAGAGAAATGAGAAGGGTCTAAAGAGGTCCTTTGGTCCCTCCCCTGGAGACACCTCTCTCCTCTTCTGACCTCCCCCTCATCTCCTGGCTTATATTCTAGGCTTGTGGCCCAGTTGGTTTCAAAAGATTCAAGTGTCTCCCATGAGGGGCTGTTCTGGTTCTGGAAGCCGACACTGACTTGTTTTCCATCAAGAAACATGTTCTTCTCCCTTTTGGCCTGTTTCTCCCGCTCTGAACCATACTAATTCCCTCTCCTCTCCAGCTAGTCGCTATGTGGATACATACTAACTAGATGGTTGCCCTATTCAGCAGCTCCTCTGCCCAATTTTAAATCCTTTCCTTTGAGGCCGACTGGTTTCACAGAATCTTTGAGCTGATCAGGGCATCCTGCACTTAACCAGTCCACTTCCTGGTCACCAGGCAGACGTAGAATTACATAAGCCCCAGAGATAAGGACTCAGATTTAAAAGCGCTTTGGGGAAGGAGGCTCCCTAATCTCCCTTGGTAACCATAAGGAAAGGGTTGTCTTTTGCAAAACCTGATCTACTGTGGTGAACCGAATTGCGCTTTGGGGAGTCCAGTCCTTTCTGGGGTGACTGAACATCTACAAGCATTTCTTCTGTCTTTGTTCTTCCCTCAGAAGGGGGGAGAGGAAGTTGATAATATGAATGAGGCACCCCAAATCCCACATTCAATGAGGCTTCTTGACTGGGTTAGAGTGAACCTCAGACTGGAAGAATAAACACATGAACTCCTTCCAAAGATGCAGAGTAGGGTTGGGAGAGAAGATAACGATTTTGTTCTGGGACCATCAAGGAAAGAGCACCAAGGAGCTTCCAGTCCAAAGAGGATCATGGACCAGGCCATCCCAGGGTAGCTGCCTTACCATGCTCATTATGTCTAAATCTGTCTAGTTTCTTTTCCTCTATGAAAAAGTTCTACAGGATGGACCCCTGGTCTGAAGCATGTGAGAGAGGGAAATTGGCCAGGGAGCGAGGGACAAGAACACTTGTCCCTTGAGATGTGAAGCTGATGCCCCGAGAGTGAAGCTGGGCCTGCGATGGTTGGGGCTGGGACCGTTCTCTGCCTCCAAGGAGCAGAGCCAGCTCAGCCATCCAGAAAGGCACAAGACATTGGGCACATCAGACTCCGAAGGTCTAGGAGGTCTGGTAACTCCAGAAAGTTCTGAGATCAGAGAAGATTAGAAGGTCTGAATGTGCCGGGCATTTCAGAAGACTCTCCCTTATCTCTCATCTAAACCCTTCATGCTGCCAACAGACCGAGACCACTTCCTCCTGCCACGAATGAAGACGGCAGGCACCTGACCCTCACGTCTTCTGTGCTCTCTGCTCATGCTCCAAGCTAAGCAACAACGTCCTTCGGCCTTCCCCTTCATCTTCATCTTTAACTCTTCTTTAGCTCTCACCTCCAACCTCTTTCCCTGGCCCTGGGTTTAGACACAGCAAGTCTTTTGATCAATCTTGGGCAGGATGTCTTTCCACACCCACCATCCCAGCAGTGCAGGCCCTGGACCAGAACCATGCAGAGAAGGTCTCTAAGAGATCCGGCCAGCCCTTCTGTAAAACCTGTAGCGATAAGGAGACAACCAACTGTCAGACCTCTTCCAGACCGACCTTCCCTGGGTCCTTGCAGCTCGAGATGAGCCCCTCAGCCAACCCGGCCTCATCCTCCTTCCTTTCTTTCTCAGATCTAAGACACTTTGGTCTGGTGAACCTTCACCTAAACCAGGCATCCTCCTCTTGCCGCACGCTCTGCTTTGGGTTCCTACTCCCCTGCCACCCATGGTGGGGAGTTATCAGTCCTCTCCTGCAAGAAACAGATCTGCGAATGATTCCTCCCAGATGGCTCAGCTGGTCTTTCTCCACACTGCTATGGAGCCAGTGGGTTCCTGGCCCCATATCCAAATCTCTCCCCTGAGAGCAGCACATGGTAGCGGACTGTCACCTGCCAGCTCCCTGCGGGGGATGTGAAGTGGGCATACCTGGCCCCATCTTCCTTCCCTCCCCCCAGCCCCGGCTCCTAGGCTTTACCACCATTCGTCGGTCTGTCTGAAGGGCGGCTGAATCCTGCTTCTGAATTCATTGCACGAGCAAGATCCACGTGCAGCTGTGCCAAAAGTTTCACAAACACGCACACACGGTGGAGGGGGTGCAACAAACCTCCAAGAACACGCCTTGCCGGCCCAGAGCACATGCTGGAGGCTCAGCTGATCCGATTTCACTTCAACCCATTCCCCGGGGCCACACGGAAGCCGGGATCGAGTGTCAGAGTAACAGGAGCCCCTTCTACGGGGAGGATGTTTGCAGAGTCACACACATGTGAGGGAAAGGACAAACACGTCATGTCCCTGCAGCTGTAAGGAGCCTTCAGGCACAGAACCCTGAGAGCAACTCCGGGTGTCTGCTGGGCAGAGGGTCTCCCCAGAGACCAGACAGGGTCCACAAACACCGCCTGGCGCTCTCGTGGACTCTCCCAGGACCAGCCGTGCACTGGCAGATAATCAGGAGCTGAGAAGTTTGGCTCCCAGGGTTAATTCTGATTCCAGCAGATTTATTAAGGAAAAAAAAAATCCATAGAGTTGTTTCTCTATGTCTATTTTGAAAATCATTGGTTTCTTCTCATGTCCCTGGGATCCAGAGAGGTCTTCAAAAGGCCCAGGAGTCACTCAGGCTCCTGCACCACGGATGTGCTATGACGGCCACTCGCTGCTGAGGTCCTCAGCTTGAGAGCTGTGATTGGGTCCTCTAGAGGACACCAGCACCTCTCAGGCTGGACAACCCAGTGTCTACAAACTTGGATTTGCAAACTGGGGGGGCCTTGTCCCGGTGCGGCACCTCCGTTGGCACAGCCCTGTCTTCTTCTGCCCTTTGACAAAGTCACCGGAGCTGCAGCCAGCAGTGGAGACAGTCAAAACAAGGCCCGTGTTGACTAGACAGCCCAGGCCCTCAGGGGTTTACATTCTCACTGCCTTTCCCTCTGTCCAAATAGGAAGAGCAGAGATTTCCTCCCACGTTCCTTCCAATGGAGAGATTCCGGGATCCAGGGAACGGGGCCATTGGTTCATCCCACTGAGTTCTCGGCCCCCCCAAGGACAAACACTATCTCCCTTCAGTTCAGTCAGCTATGGTGCCTTTATACAAAGAGCACTTGAGACACGCTAACTGATTTCCTAGGAACCATCATGAGGCCTTTTGCGAGGCAGACAAACTGAGGCTTGGAGAGATCAGACTTGCTTGGGGCCACATGGCTGATTCGCTGCTGTGCCCGAGAAAGCCAGCAGATAGTCTTTGCTTCCAGCCCCATCTGTGCCCAGAGGCCCTGGACAGTAAGGCTCTGCCCTCTGACAAAGCCCCCAGAGCAGCAGCCGGCAGTGGGGACAGCCAGAGCAAGGCCCTTGCTGACCGGAAGGAGCCTGGGGGGCCCCCAGGACATCTTTCCAGCCCAAAGTGGGCAGAGGATTCCATTTGGCACAGAAACTACCTGAAGCTTTGCAGGAGCGTGACAGGTCACACCAGGAGCTCACACCAGCCTCCCTGGGGCTTGCACTCTGCACACCATTAACCACCACAGATGGCAATGAAGAAAAACTGTCCCTTTTACGGCAGTGGAGAGGCCTAGAGAGAGCTCCGAGGGCTCTCAGCAAACCACAGGTAATGAGCCTTTTAATGCACACGCTGCCAGAGTGGAGAGAAGTCCAGGGCTGAGCCTGATGACTGCTAATGTGCTGCCTCATCTGGGGAGCCAGGACAGTGCTTGAGTACAGAAGAGCACACCCCCCACCCCACCAGGGCCCCTCAGCCGGTCCTAGCCTGCATGGGAGACTCAGGAACAAGGACTGGAAAATCACAAGAGGTGCTGCGGCTGGGGTCTGCCTGCATCACCAAGCATCCTAGCTAACTTCTGCAGGAATACTAGAAATAATTCTCGGTGATTCATTGCTGCAGGCAGTGACCAAGATCATGGGCTCTGAGGCCTCCTGGAGCCCCCTCCCCCACCCCCCAATCTGGGAGCACCCCAGCTGTCAGCACAGCACAAAATTGGGAACAAGGCACGAAGATGCAAAAAGGCAAGTTTCAGCCCAGGTAACAAACAACTTTCTAACTAAAGAGGAGTGGGCTGCGTGGGGGGTTCCATCACTGCAGGTCCAATTGGCAGGAATGCTGTGGGAGGGATACCTGTTCGAGTGTGGGTTGGAGGAGAGGACCTCTGAGGTGCCTTCTGACTGCGAGTCTGCATGTGGCCAGAAATAAAGACCCAGGCCTCCCCTGCTGCCTACTCTAGGGAGGGTCATCCCCGGGGGTGGGGAGCTAGGCCCCTGGTCTATCAGGATGTGTCTCAGTCCCTGCTTGCCAGCTGAGGTCACACAGATTTAGAGGATGACAGGCACAGTTGTCCTGGCTCACTCAGCTCAGACGTGCTCTCAGCCATAACAGGAACGCCTGGCATGGTGGAAGGAGCCCTGCAAGTGGAGCGGGAGGACGTAGGCACAACCCTGGCTCTGCCTCTGATAGCACCGAGGTGGACGTGGCCAAGCTGCTCCTCCCCTAGGGCCTTAGTTCTCTCCTCTCCACAATGGCGGGGGGGGTTGTGCATGGGTGACCCCCAGTTTCTACCTTGGCTTTATTTTGCCAATACCACACAGTCCTGCCCCAAGAGGTCGGCCAAAGCATGTCAGAATCCCCCGTCACCCTCCCAGAAGGACACAATGCATTCGATGCTCAGACTTCCTTGACCCCATCTCTGATCTATGGTCCTCATCATAACCATGTGAGACGCACTATCCCTGGGACCCAAAAAGCATGAAATGTCACTGCCAAAGGGGGCCTGAGGGGACACCTGTCCCAAACCCTCATTTTACAGAGGAGGAAATGAAGGTCAAAGGAAATGACCCACCCAAGATCACACAGGCCGGCACTACAGCTCACCTTCCTCCCCTCAGGCCATGCACAGCACCTGCTCTGGGGCATTCCCAAATCCCCTTAACCTCTGGGCCCAGGTGCCCAAGGAGGAAGGTCTGGTCTAGAGGGGGCCTTGTCCCTGCCTAGACATCCTTGCAAAGTACTCACATAAGCACTGTCAAAGGCAATCTTCCCAAGTACTTCCTCTCTAGGGAAACTGAGGCCCCGAAAAGTTAAGTGATTCACCCAGGGTCATAAAGCAGTCACGCTGGGCTCCAGACGGCCCCAGGATCCTTCTGACATCTCATGCTGCCTCCCTGGAGTGACCGTAATTTGCCCTCTGCCAACCTCCCAGGGATATTATGAGAACAAATAAGATAAAACACAGGCTTCTCAGAAGAAAGACACACACTATAAAAGTCACCATAATGTCATTACTTCCCTTTATGCTGTGCCAGGGCCTTGGGGCAGGCTGGGCCTGTGTGTGCTCTCTGGTGGGTGGGGGCAGGGCTGGGGGAGGGGGGGCTGCAGAAGCCCGGGTGTGACCCAGGGGCTCAGCTCTCAGCAGAGGGCTGCTGGGGCAGCAGAGGCCACAGTCCAGAGCCTGTTTAAGAGTCACCACCCACTGCAGTCTGGGCCTTCCGGCCCTGGCCACTGTCGCTGTGTATGACACAGCTCCCCCCCCCCCACCTCTCTGGGGCCCTGGGCAAAGCACACCCCCTTGCTGCCTTCAGCTTCCGCTCTGGGAAGCGAGGGCATTGGGGTGCCCAGGCTTCCCTGCTGAGCTCCTTAGAGAGAAGAGGGCAAAGGCGTCTCAGGAGGTATGAATTAACATGCTTGCTGCCCAGGAGGGAAGAGGGCTGTCATCCCCAGCCAGGAGGAGGCTGCCAGCTAGTTTTCACAAGCCTTGGGGGTGGGAAGCTGGAGACTCCGTAGTTCCCCATCCCTGCTGGACAACAGCCTGGCCTGGTCCTCCAGGCTGCTTCCCTTGCCTTGGTGAGTGAGTTACTAAGCCCCAGGGTCAAATGGCTCTCCCCCCACCCCCACTCCAGCTGAGAGGCCATGGGGATCAATGTGTGAAGGGTCTGTCTGCTGCTGCGAGAGCAGGGTTTCTCAAGAGCAAGAGACAGTGGTCCTTTCTTTACAGCTGGGCCCTGTCAGGACTCGGTGGTCTGGTCTCTCCTCCCCCCACCAGCCTGGAACGGTCGGGGTCAAGGGGACGGCAGAGCCACGAGCAGAACACTGCATTCAGCTTTGCTAAAGAGAAGAGTTCCCCTAGCCAGGGAGGGAAGAGCTCGGAAAAACAGTCGGAATAGGTCCTCTGCTCCCACCTCTCAGCTCATGCTGGGGAAAGGATCCATTCCCCTGCCCCCCACTTCCGCAGAGAGGGAAGGGCAGATCTTAATCCTCCCTGGCTACAGAATGTCTGAGAGGGCTGTGAGCAACACGGTGACATCTCATTCACCCTCCCGGCATGCCTGAGCGGTGCAGGGCACAGGGACACTAAGGCCATTCAGCCGGGCAATGCTATGGGTGATGGCCCACACTCTCAGGAAGACTCTGATGATTGCAGGCATTCCTCCTTGCATGGTGATCTCCCCTGAAAAGAAGAGGGGACCTCTCCTGCAGAGGGAGGACGGTGGAAAGGGAGGCCCCCAGGCCCCAGCGAAAGAGCCAACGACCTCTCTGCTAATGACGTCCAATCGCCCTGCAGCAGGGCCCTACCTTTACTTGTGTCTGTCCACCCTGCTGAAGCCGCCGCTCACGGGCAGACAGATACTAGGAAGACGTCTGCGGCCACACGAGCTCGTACTGTCTGCCAGCTGCCTGATCCTGGCACAGGGAGAGGGGACAACAGGCTGGGCAGCACATGCAGCAGGCCGGGAGGCCTGAGGCCCCAGAAAGTGATTCAAGAGCCACTAACTGGTGTCCTCTCCAAGAGGATTCGGCTGCTGCTTCAATGGAAGAAGCGTGTGTGTGTGTGTGTGTGTGTGTGTGTGTGTGTGTGTGTGCGTGTGTGTGTGTGCGCGCGCGTGTGTGTGTGTCCGTGCCCCAGCTGTTAACAAGGCCAGGCCTGACAGGCAGCCTAAATGTGCCTTTGTAACTCCCCCAGCCCTGGTGCCCCCCACTCTGCCCTGTGGGTGACAGCTCTCATGTCCCCCGAGGCTCCTCTGTCTTTAGGCCAAACATCCCCTGTGCCTCAGAGCCCTCAATTCTGGTGGCCCTCCTCTGGCCCCTCTCCCACCTATCCACATCCTTCTGAAAGGGCGGCCCCAACACTTCAGACGTGGTTGGAGAAGACAGGAGCCAAGAGGGCTGATCTCGGGCCTCTCTTGGCTGGAGGCTGGGCCTCTGTCCAGGCAGCCCGAGATGGCAACATCTCCCTGCTCCGTCTGTAGTTCACTAATCCCTCGCTTACCTGGAGATTGGTCCAGCAAGGCCCTTCCCATCCGGTATTTGTAAAATGGATTTTTTAAACCCAAGTCTAAGCCTTCCCACTGATCTCTACAGATTTTCCCTTTACTAGATTTGGCCCGACAGAAAGAAACAATTACAAAAGATAAAACAGATGATTTTAATTACATGGGATTTAAAAGCTTCTACATAAACAAAATTAATGCATCAAAGAATGAGAAAGAAAGCAACCGACTTGGGAAAATATTTGTATTGAATATTCCTGATAAGGGGTTGTATCCAAGCCATTTAGATAACAAGCAGAGATCTGTAAGACCAAAGGCCACTCCCCAAGAGAAGTGGTCAGAAGATATAGATGATTAATGACCATAGATTTGATTGATCAAAATCTCTAACAGGAGAAATGCAAACCAACACAACCCTGATGTACCTCACTCACAGTAAATTAACAAAGATGACAAAAAATGAGAATGATCAGTGCTAAAGGAAAGCAACTGGGAATTATGCAAATAAAGTGACTCTTCAACCCTGAGATTCCACTACTATCAAGGAGAAATCCTTGACCAAAGAAAGGCTCCATAAACACCAAAATCTTTACAGCAGCAAAGAACTGGAAACAAAAGAGATGCCCGTCAACTAGGGACTGACACACACAGTGTTCATTACCTGAAATAAAGAAATACGGCTCTGCTGTAAGAAATAATGACTATGATGGACACAGAGAAGTGTGGGAAGACTTCCACCAACTGAAGCAAAGTGAAATATGCAGAACCAAGAAAACAAAAGAGCCAACAACTAACTATGAGAATATACAATAGCGGAAAGTGAATGTTATGAAATCATCCAGAACCAACCTGAGTCCAAAGAAGAGACAGAAGAAGATACTTCCAAAGGTACCCCAAAGGGCCCAGGGAAGGGGGAAGACATGCAACGGGCAGGGAACATGGCATATAATAGCAATATTTTTCTATATATTGATCAATTTTGCTGAATTTTTTCTTCTCTTCCTCTTTTTCTTTTTGGAAAAAAAATTATTTGTATTAAGGAGGGTTGGAGAAATATGGGGGGAAATCTAGGCAATATAAAAACACAAGCTATCAACAAAATTGATTTTTAAAATAGATTCAGCCCAATCCTGACATTTTAGTACGTCATGATCTTTTTCGATTTTGACTCTGTCCTCCAGTGTATTAGTCATTCCCACAACTTGGTTATCTGCAAATTTCACGAGTGTACCATAGACACTTTTTGTCCAAGACACTCAACTGCCCCAAATTAGTACAGATCCCTGGGACACTCCCCTGGAGACCTCCAGCCAAGCCAACACTAAAACATTAACAACTGATTACTCTTTGATTATGGCTATTCAACCCAATCCAAACCATCTAACGATCTTCTCATCTACTCTACAACTTCTGATCTTCTGCGCAAGAAGCACACGAGAAACTTTACACAATGCTTTGCCAGAGCTTAGGAAAACTTGAGCTATGGTATTTCCCTCCCCTGTTCATTACTCAATCCAGTCAAAAAAGGAAACCACCTCAGCCTAGCACGGCCTGTTCTTGGACGCTATACTGCTTCTTCGTAGCCTCTGCTCCCTTTTTCCAGATGCTCACTAACCATTTCTTTAATGATCTGTTCTAGAATCTGCCCAGGCACTGAAAACTCACCAGCCCACAGTTCATAGACCCCGTCCTTTTCCCTTTGTCCCTCTCTGGCTCTTCCGTATCTCCTGTTCTCCAAGATCCCTCAATGGACAGAAATCACACCCAACAACTCCTTCAGTGCTTCCAGGTTGGATTTGTATCCTCAGAATTCTGGAATCAAAAGGCCTTGGGTTCAAATCCCAGCTCTTTTATTTGCTACATGGGTAGCTTTGGGGAAGGCTCTGTTTCCTCACCCGTAAAATGAGGGGGTTGAACTAATCTAAAGTCCCATTCAGCTCTAACTGTCACGATCCTATGAACCTAGTTAAGGTCAGATAAATGCTTCTGCTCCTTCATTTATAAGCAATTTATTCATAGTCCCACAGGGTTAGGAGACTTGAACTCATTAAAGGTGGACAAGATGCTCCTTATTGTAGTCGTTCTACTTGCATCCCAACTCTCCGTGACCCCATTTGGGGTTTTCTTGGGAAAGACACTGGAAGGGTTTTGCCATTTCCTTCTCCAGCTCATTTTACAGATGAGGAAACTGAGGCAGAGAGAGGTTAAGTGACTTGCCTAGGGTCACACAGCTAGTTAAGTGTCTGAGGCTAAATTTGAACTCAGGTCTTCCGGACTCCAGGGCCAGAGTTCTAACCACTGCACCACCTAGCCGCCCAGAGATGATCTTTCTGCCTCCTTTACCCCTTTTGTTCTGACCTTTGCAAAGGTCATTCTCCTCAGTGAGAAAATGGAACAAAGAAGGTACTGATCAGGTCTGTCTTCTCTCTGTCGTCAGGTATTGTCATCCCATCAGGCCCACAGGCTGCACGTGGCCCTTTCTGAGGCTCTGCTGTCACCCTGTGTAGCTCAGAAAAACAGACTAACCGTACACGCACACACATATACACATGCACATATACATGCATGCACACACACACACACACACACACCCCCAGGAACACCACCTTTGTTTTCCTTGGTTTCCCCGGAGCCTCCACTGGCTCATTCTGAGCTTTTCCTGGAGCCACGTTTTCAGGGTTGGCCCAAGCTGCTTCATGCTTCATGCTTCTTCTTGGGCCAGTTTCTGTCACGACCCCTGCTTTTCATTTTTAAAGTCTATGTTGGTTGGTAAGTTCCCTGTTCATCCAACTGGCCTCTTCAGAGAACTCCCATTTTTCTGCCTCACTGGAATTCTTTTCCCTTGTGTCTTCAGAATTTCACTCATGACAGTTTCCCATCCCTCCTGGGCACAAATTTCCCTTGGAGAACTTTAGTCCAGAGAATCCTGGCCAGCCCTCCCTTGAATCCCTTGAAATCTACTTTGCCAAGATCCAGCCAGACCCAGAATTCATCCCCCCATCACAACTCCAGGAGGGTGTGCTCACTTCCCCTTTCCACAAAGTTCCCATCATCTCACCCAGCAACCACTTCCTCCCTATTAGTGAGAATTTGATTCTGTAAAGGATTTCTCCTGGTGGGCTCCTCTGTCTTTGGAAAAATGAAAATATCACAACAGCAAGTCAAGAAGCTATTAGCAGTTGTGTCTTTGGCGGAGAGCACGCCAGCAGATGTCTGGAGAACCCTTCTTTACCGTATCCAGGGCCTTGGTGTCGGGTTTATGAGCTGTATCCTGAAAGGGGGGGGGGCCCTCAGCCTAAAGCAGTTTTCCGACTCATCCTACCCAGCGCCAGTGTGGGATCCCTAGGACCTCCTCTGGTCTGCTTCCCACCACGAGGCCACCGGCTTCGTTGGCACGTTGCTAGCTGCCTGCCAGTCCAAGCCCAAGGCTTTCCAGTTCACTCATGAGCATTCGAGGTATCACTGACACTGCCCCCTCATCCTGAAATACATTCCTGTCCCTGACCCCTTTCCTTCTGAGCCCCTTTCAGAGCTGGAGGCCTAAGGAAGCCTGCTTAGCCGTCCCAAGTCATCTCAGCGGGCCAGCCGGTGAGAATGAACTCCAAGGAGCTGATGCACACAGAAGGGACATCTGCTCTCCTTTCTTACCTGAAAAGAACCAGAGTGGTGCCCTCCTAGCAGGAGAGGTGGATGGCCCAGCCTTCTCCTAGAACTCTTCCTCCTCCCCCTCACACACCACCTGCGTCACTTGGCCTGGGCCAATCCTTCAGTCAGGTGTGAGGTGATGGAGCCAATGGCCTCCATGGCTGGGAAAAGCAAACAGGGCAATAACTGTCCTTTATGACTGTCCTAATCCCACCCTCTAGGGTAAGGCTCAGAGGCCACGGGAATGCCAGGGAGTCAGTGGAGGGCTGCAGGTGTGGGAGGCTCTCTGCTCCCAGCCATGGCTGGTTGATGGGGCCAGACTTCCACCAAGCAGATTTCTGCTAAGAGGGGGGCCAGAGAGAAGCATGGATTCCAGACGCGTGACTTATAAGCCTGCCGGGCCAACAGTCAGGGAAACAATTTTCTGGATCAACCCCAAAAGCTGTGGTTTCTCCATCCTGTGGGTGGAGCCCAATTTGGACCCTACACCAGGTAAGGGACTGGGAAGCTGGCCAGAAATCTGGGTTGAAACCACAGCTTAGGTCAGAATTCTTTGTGACGAGGTTTGCCTGAGTGAGACAAGAGCACAAAATGGGAAGGCACTGACAGTCTCCCCACCTTCCTTTGATCAGGTCCTGTACTATCTGGAAAGACACCCATGCCTCCAGTCCACCTCCTCTCTGCCAGTTGTCCGGGATGCCCAGCTCCTGGCAGGGCCCTCCACAACTGGACGCCTGGCTGTCTCCAGGTTTATCACACGCCACTGCCCTCTGCACGCTCTACGGTCCCACCTCCAGGCCTTTGCCCAGTCTGTCCCCCATGCCTGGAATGCACTCCTTCCTCACCTCCTCCTCTCAGAATGCCTAGCTCTCGGCAGCTCAGCTCAGGCACCACCCCTTCCCCGTTACCTCCAGCTCCTGGTGACCTATTAACTTCGTGTGTATTCACATATACTGATATGTGTAATGGGGTTTCTTGAGACTATAAGCTCTTTGAGAGCAAAGATGACTTCACTTTCACCTCTGTACCCCCAGGGTTTGGCCCACGGGAGACGCGGGAGTAACTGCCTGGCAACTGCTGGAGTCACAGTTCAAGGCTGGACCTTGAAGCCAGGCCATGGCAGGACAGCTCCCTCCTGCACTGCTGCAGGGCATGAAGGAGAAAGCCTAAGAGGAAATCGTGGTGGGGGAGCGGGGAAAGGAACAGTTAAGCCAAGAACTTTCCCCCTCCCCCTCCCCCTCCGGGCCTGGCCCCAGAGATCGCCCTGAGCAGGCAACGGGCTTCACTCCCTCCAGACCGGAACAGCACCACACACCTGGAGGACAGGTGGGGCCTCGCACTCAGGGCACTCCTCGGCACCCCTGGCCATGCTCCTTCCACCACAGGTGGGACCTGGCACCCAGGGTGGGGGCACACCTCCGCCAGCCTGTCCTCTGCTGTCCTTTCCACACAGCTGCTCCCCTAATTCTCCCAAACTTCCCGGATCTTACGGTTGTTCTTCTCAGCGGGCTCTGCCTTTTTCTGCATCCGCGGGGGGAAGGGCAAGTGGAAGCCCAGGGCCCTGCTCACGCCAGGGCCTCCCATGAGCATCAGTTCAGCCATGTGGGTGCTGGCTCCAGTGACAGAGAGCACAGCCCAGAGCCTGCCTCCAAGAGAGGCTGCCCCAGGCCTTGATTAAAAGCCCTTCTTTCCAGCTTGGTACTGTTCAATACGCATTTACTTTGCACCCATTCCACTGTGTGCCCGGCAAAGTCAGGACAGAACCAGAACTGTCTCTGCCTTTCAGCAGCACACATTCAATTGGGAAACAGAAAGTGTGTGCCGTGTAAATGCCAGGTAATCTGGAGGGAGGGACGGAACCAGCAATGGCCTCTTGCATAAGGTGGCCTTGAGCTGAGCCTTGAGGGGAACCACGGCTTGGCAGGGCCGAGGTGGGCAGGGAAAACATTCTAGGCACAGGGGACCACGTGTGCAAAGACTGGGGGATGGATGGCAGACTGAATCACTTACAGGAACCAAGCAGCAGGGAACTGAAGCGAAAGACTTTCAAGGATCTCCCAGGTGAGAGAGCATCAGTGGAACGGCTAGAAGCAAGGGGCTGGCCTCAGGTGATCCGGGCCTGAGGAAGGGTGAGAGGTGCCAGATCTGAACAAGCCTGGTGGCCATGGGAGCGGAGGGAAGGGCAGGAGCTACCAGCGCTCGTGCCCCCCTGGCGTGGCCTTCAACAACTCAGGCTCCGGGACAAAAAGAGGCTTCAGAATCCTTTTGGTAAAACCCTGGGTGCCACACGTCATCCAACTTTATACTACCCACCTACCCACCCAGGGAGGGGGCCATCTGTGTGATCTAAGCAGCTTAATAAACGTCTTCCCAACGTGCCCTCAGCTCCCAATCTGAGTGAAGACCGAACCGGAGACATTTCTTTTAAAAGAGGAGGCTACCTATGAATGTAGCCTGGAAAGAAAGCACACATTGCCTCATGGAGGCACCCGTCATGGCGCCAGCCTGTAGTCTTCACCACAGCCACACCCCGGCCTCGACAGGTGAAGGTGAGACAGTCAACCTGCTCTTGGGTATCAGGGTCCCAGCAGGGGGCCAAGCTGGAGCCTTCAGCGGTGCCAGGACAGGGCACCCGCAGCAAACATTCCAGGCAGGCCCAGAAGAGGAAGAGGGCACATTCCTGCCCAGGTTGGGCCGTCTGTTCCCGGAGAGGTGAGCTGAGAGGCAAGAGCTGCATGGTGACATCGAGCCAACAGAAAGTGCTGGAAGAATCTCAAAGGAGGCAGCAGACTTGGGGACAAAAGTGAGCCAAGGGAGAAACTGGGCAGATCCACAGGAGTGAGCGTGGAGCTGAAGCTCTCTGCCTCCTGGAGCGCCCCCTCCCCCTCCTTCCCTCCACGTGCCCACGGGCAGTGACAAAGCGGAGGCCAATCAGACTGGCACACACACCCAGTGCCAGCCCAGCCCGGCCCACAGGAGAGCTGCTGCTCATCTGCCAACGCCCCCACAGGGCTGCTCCAAAGCCTTCCCCATGTGTGTCTGCTCCTTCTCTCTGCACCCCCTCCACGTGGGAGCCACAGCTCAGCTACCCCCACTGACACAGCAGCCACGTCTGCCTACACAGCCCAACCGAGAACAGCTCTTGCCACGAGGCCACACGTGAACCCGTTTCATGGGAGAGGGACAGGTGTCAGGGACAGGCAGAAACCAGCCCCTGGCCAGCTACCTTACAGCCCTCCCGTCTCCCTCCTCCTCCACGTTCACCCCACCGGGGTTGGTGTACGCCAGCCTTCCCCGGGGAAGGAGGGAGAGGCTGATCCTCGGAGGGAACAATCCATTAATTCTCTGCTGGGGGAGGGGTGGGGAGGTGGGGAGTGGAAGGAACGCCTAAACAGGAGAGGGGACCTTTGGGCTGGCTTCCCCCTAGGGCTCCCTGCAGTCTCTCGGCAGTGGCAGGGAGAGGAGGGGTGAAGGTGTGCTGCTCATTGTTGGGAAAAGGGGGCGGATGGGGATGAATGAGGCCTAGAGCCCTGGGTCTTCAGCGAGACCTTCAGAGGAAGCCAGGACACACATCCAGCATGCCGAGCTGGAGTCAGTGGGAAAGAGCAAGTGACTAGGAGAATCTGAGCTGCGTAGCAAGCCCAGCTGGGGGGTGCGGCCTGGCCCGGTCACCTGGGGAGCTTCCGTCCCCAAAGGCCCCCCTTGGGGGCGGCTCTGTCCTCAGCACCGCAGGGGCTCTTGGGGACTCCTTCTAATCAGCAGATGTGCAAGTCACTATCATCACCCAGACACCCTCCCCAGCAACCTCTGCATGAGCTGAGGCTGAGTCAGCCAGGGAAATCCCAGCACCAGGCTCAAGGCAACGGTTCCGACACCTTCAGTGCAGGGCGGCCCAGCCCGCTCCTGGCTGAGAGGAAGTGGCCTGGCTGAGAGGAAGTGGCGCAGGGACCCCCCTGCCCAGGCTGCCTGCGGCGCCAAATCAGGGTCGAGAGCCCCCAGGGCTGACGGCAGGGGTGACCCTACTCAGGGCCTCAGGGGCTCTGTGCTCACGCCCTGCGTGCCCCTACTCTCTGTCTCTGGTCCCTGGCTCCTCCCAGGCCCCCACCCCTCCTGGGCACTGCTTGCAGTCTTCAGGAAAGGCCTGCCCAGAATCGGAACCTGAGACAGCTCAGCCCGAGCTACAAAGGCTGAGAGGGAGAGAACATGGAAGGAAGGGGTGAGAAACCCTGGGAGACAGAAGGGGCCCAAAGACGATAAACGGCCTTGGCTTGGCAGGGACGGAGGACAGGGAAGTGAACAGAATGGCTGTAAACAGCAACCTCATTGACACCAACCCCCCCCCCCCCCAGTTCAGCCACATTCCCTGAAACCAGCAGGACCGGTTAGCAGCCACCTCACCCTCTCCCAGCTCTAAGATGGGCACACTGTTTACAAAGGCTGAGCGGCCTCCCCAGGCTGCCTGACATCTCCCTGACATGGCCCTGGGGCGTGACCACAGCTCCCCCCGCCCCCCCCCACCCCGGCAGCCCACTCCCAGGCACGGGGGCACAGGCGGGAAGGGAGAGGGCCAATGGCGCTGCTTCCAAGGGAAGATGAGCTCAGGTTTGACTAAGGGGGCAGAGAGCCCTCCAGCACAGGCCTGATGACGGCATTCCCCAGCTCATGAAGGTTCCATGGCTCTCAGTCACCTCAAGGATCAGCCCTGACATCCTCAGTTTGGTATCGAAGGCCCTTCGTAACACAGCTCCCACTCCTCTTTCCAGGCTGATTCCACAGCGCTCCCTCTGCTGTCCTCTGGGTTCTCCAACTGGACCACTCCCTATTCTCTGGACACCATGTCCATCTCCCATCTCCACGCCTTTGTCTAAGCTGTCCCTTTTCACCTCTGCCTCAGTCGCCTCCCCCCCGACCCCTTCCCCCCCCCCCCCCCCCCTCCCCCAGCCCCCCCCCCCCAGATCCTTTCCTCACCTCCCCAGCTCTGCCTCAGTCACCTCCCCCCAGACTCCTTTCCTCACCTCTCCAGGTGACAGTGCTCTCTCTCTCTTCCATGCCCCAAAGTTACTTGGCCTACACTTTCTATTAACACACCTTGGCATGGGAGAACACAAGCCCCTGGCAGTGAGAGGCAGTGTCCACACTGCCTTCCTCATCAAGGTTCAAACCGATTCTTGCCAAGGTAGAGACACACCACCTGCGGTATTCACAGACCAGCCACAAGCTCTGTGGAGGTGACAAGGGGAATGGGACTTCTAAAACCCTCCAGATGCCCAGAAAGTCTAAGGTCAAACGTCTAACCCTCAGCTCTTTTGTGTATCTGCTTCGTACCTATAAGATTCATTTCCAGATCCTGCCTCTGGGGTGACTGGAGAAGGAGCAACTTTAACGCAGTTCCCTGGGCCAGGACAAATAGGACACGGGGCCAGGGAGGGCCAGTCCCGGCATCCTAGGGAAACTCAGCAGTAAGCCAGCTTAGGAGGCGGCCCGGGGGTGGCACATGGGGGCCAGAATGGCCACATCCAGAGGCCCCTCAACTCAGAGCTGCTGAAGCCACGCCAGCTCTTCCCCTCTTTGGCTTTTACTGTAAGATTTGGTCCCTTGCATTTTCCCATGCTGAAAACTTGGGGCTGGAGGGACCTGGAGCCTGACCAATTAAATTGGAAGAGGATGCAATCTATAAACAATGTGGCAGAAGCCCATGAGTTTACTCAGAGGTCTCTAAGCACAAAATGGCAGGACTGGCTGTGCCTCCAACCTGGCCACCGAGGTGCTGACCTCAGAGGATGGAGAGGCTGAAGGGGACGCTGGCGCCTGGGAGGAGGCTCCCAGGGGGCAGTGGGGCCGGGGTCCCGGCAGCTTCAAGAAGTCATGACTGCCCCTACCACTAGGGGTACAAAGGAGCTACGAGGGGAGGGGTCTTTCTGATTCACCAAAAGTGCCCACTAGTCGTGGTACCCAGAGCCCTGTACCACCACCCCCAAGTCCAATCAGAGGCTTGGCGAGCAGATTCCCCGAGCTCCAAGGCTGTTCCCTTGGCGCAGCTCTGCCCAAACTCAAGCCCCTGGTGGCTTTGTAATCTGGCCCGAGAACAGAAATGCTCAGCCCTGGCTGGGCCTGACTCAGGCCTGGAGTTGCTACCACTCCAGTAATTTCTGCATCCCAGGACGCATTTCTCCAGCTGCTTTATGACAGGGGTTCATTACAGCCCCAAGGTGAAACTGTTATGACGGGTCACGCAGGCGGCGGAGGTGGGCGGCTCAGTGACTGCCACCGACGGGGAAGGCAGCTAGCTGCATGGGGTCTGCCCAGAGCAAGGGTCGAAGCTCTTTCATGGAGTGGGGCTGGGGGCCCACTGGGGGCTCCACAGCATTTCCAGGCCCTGGAAGAGCAGCATGACTGAGCCCCCGTCAATGGAGGAGCCCCTAGGGGCCTAGGAACAAAGACCTACCACCGGCAGGCCACCCACGGGTCCCCTCATTGCCTAAAAGTTGGGAAAGACTGGCAACAGCAAGCAAGCGAGGGGAAGGGGCAGGGGTAGGGCTGCCTGGCGCCACTGAACAGAAATCACAGAGAAACATCCTTGGAGCTGGAAACAGGTGCCCATGAAGGATCAGAGCTATCCAGCGACAGAAAGGCTTGCCACGGGGGGTGGTGAGAGGAGGAGGCCAGATGTGTCCCCTCTCTGGGACGCTGTGGAAGGGCCTCGTCTTCAGGTGGCCACTGGCCCTGGGGACCCTGGCAGCCTCTTGATCCTGATGTTCAAGGACTCCCCAGAAGGAGGGAGACGTACCCAAGAACTCTGACACCGGGTAGCAGAAGGGAACCCTTCCCTTATAAGAGGCCCATTCTGGCCAGTCTGATGAAAGGTGGGAAGAAAAGGGGCCCAAGAAGCCACTAATCTCAACACAAATCCCTAATTACCTGGCTCCAGCGGCTGCTTAAGGAAAGGCGAGCAAAAAAATGTAACAGCCCCCAAAAAGCCAAAGCAGCCTTTCAAACACACATTTCTTGGAAGAAAGGCTGCGTGGACGCAGGCTCTATCTCTTGTCTGAAGGAAGGCAGGGTTGGTGTGGGCACAGGAACTTCCATTGAAATGGATTATCTATGGTTGGAGCCTCTGGCCTGGAGGTCTCCATTCAGGGCTGGGAGGGGCAGCTCTTCCTTCCTGGGCCCCACCCTGTACCCACCCACACCCATCCAATAAGCCAGGCTCCTGGGGTGTGCCACTGAGACCGGGACAGGCATCCAGTGCTGTGTAAGGACTGCGTTGGTGGAGGGAGGGATGACAGCAGGCTTGGCTCTCAAGCCAACTCATAATCCCTAACGTTGGGGCTCCCAAACAGAGTTACAGCAGGAGCCATGGAGCAAACACATCAAAGCGTCCTCGAGGGTGGCACAAAGCTCCCAGGCTCGAGGCTTTCCGGAGGGAACAGTCAGAGGGAGGGTGTGAGGAAACCTTGTTACCCCAAGGGCTTGGAAAGAGGAAAAAGCTGGTCCCACAGTGGACAAAGAGAAGGCAGACGGCTGGGAGAGGCCCTGGAGGGAGGGGAATGAAGGGGGAATGGAGGGCAGGGGGAAATGAGCCGGGAGATGGCAGTGGGGGTGGAGTAAACACAGGATGCGAGCTGGGAAGTGACGGGTTTTAGAGACAGACGGAAGAAAGGTCAGCCCTCCCGCCCCCCCAGGCTCCAGCATGCCAAAGAGAAGCCTCGGCCACAACAAGGGCCAGGCTTGTATCGTGAGGCTCTGGGAGTGTCAGATCAGCACATTCAAGGGGATGAAGTCAAAAGGGGAGGGAGAGAAGGAGAGAAGGCCAGAGTGCCAAGGGGGCCACGGCATTAAGGAATGTTTGTGGCATTCCAGGCAGAAACAGCGGTGAAAGGAGGAACCAGGGGAAATGGTGATTGATCAGGGAAAGCAGCTGATTGGACCCACGGAGCCGGCCTGAGTGGAAGACCCGAGTGGGACGCCCAGGCAGGAAGGGGTCGGCCTGAGGAAGGCGCTGAAGCCTGGGGGGCAAGGGGGCACCTTGGGCTCTGCAGCTGTAGCCTATTCAGATGAAATCTCCTGCCCCAGAAACGGCTGCTGTGGCTGAGAAGCGGTCTGTCCCAGAGCCTACCAGACTAGGAGCCTGGGAGACATGGGAGCTGACTGCACACTGGATGCGCGAGCCAGAGAAGACTGATGTCATCCCCGGCTGGAGGCTGAGAGGAAGTAGAATAACAAGTCACCCGACGGGCAATCCAGCCCAGGTGGAGAATGCAAACAGGGTGGGTGGGAGTGAGCAGACCCCAGGATGCTAACCCAGGGGCAGCACAGGGAGTCCCGGGTCCTCCTCTGATCCAGAGGCCTTTGGAGTCAGAAAGACCTGTGTTCAAATCCAGCCTCAGGTATTGACATAGCTGTGTGACCTGGTCAAGTCACTTAATCACTGTCTGCTGCAGTCTTCTCAACTGTAAAATGGGGGTGATAGTGGCACCGACCTCCCCGGGTCGTCGTGACCCTCAAATGAGATGTTTGTGAAGTGCTTAACACAGTGCCTGGCACACAGGGGGTGCTCTGTAAACACTCATCCCCTTCCTTTCCTCCAGGATGGGGTAGGTGCCCCAGTGATCTGGGCCATCATCTTCAATCTCCCAGAGAGATGGCTGCTGTGTGCCTGGGAGGAAAGCTGATGAGAAAACAAGAACGCTCCTAGCCAACGCCCTGGGAACACGGCCATGGGGAGGCCTGACCCAGCTCCAGGCTCACCACTTTCCCCAACACACACAAGGCTCGTGCTTTCCTGGCCCTCCCTCTCTCCTCACTGCAGGCTACGCAGTTTCTGGGTTATCTGTTCTTTCTCCACCAAACTGAAACCAGATGCATTACCCTGTATAGACCCCACCCTGGGCACCTGAGGGAGAGATGAGAGGGAGGAAGTCTAAGACCAGAGGGTAGTTGGACCTGTAAGCTTTCTATCACGGGGAGCCCCCAAGGCTAACAGCTCACACTGACCTCGGGCTCTAAGTTTTACAAAGCCCTTTCCAAATATTACCTCATTTGATCCTAACAACCCTAGGAAGTAGGTGCTATTATTATCCTTTATTTATAGATGGGGAAACTGAGCCCCACAGAGGTGACATAGCCAGTAAGGGAGGCCATATTAGAACGCAGCTCTTTCTGACTTCCAGGTCTAGCCACAAACCCAATTTTCCACCTGTCCCAGAAGCCCAGACCAGGCATCCAGGGACTGCAATGAGGGCACTGACCAGACTAGATAAGCTCTGGGGTCCCTCCCATCTTGAGCTCGGTCCTCTGAGGAGCCTGAATTAAATACAAGAGTACTGAGCATGTCATTTGGTTACTGCTCCTTTGGGGGGCTCTTCTCATGACCTGGAGGCAACCCAGGCAGCCAAGCAGGCCAGGCAAGCTGGGCCCCTGGCTTTGCTATGCAGACCGGCCACTCTCCCCCTGCTGACCCCGGCCACCTCCCAGGAGTCCATTCCAGCAGGGACGTCACACTGTGTAGCTATCTCAAAGCGCTCATTCCTCCAGCAGAAGGCTAGGTGCTCCAGGTGGGCCCAGAGCATCCTTTGGTTGCGTTTCTGACTCTCCTAGTCATTTAAAACGTAAACTCATGGGCAGGGACTGCCACGCTCCAGAACACCGCACAGTGAGAGCACCTTTCCCAGGCCTCCTTTACCTTAGTGCCTTCTCTGAGAATGCTCTCATTTCCTCCCATCTAGAGTTGTCTGCACGTTGTATCGAGCCAGGGCTGCGTATTCTTTGTATCCTCAGGGCTTTGCCTCGTGCCCGGCACATAGCAGGTCTTGAGTAAATGGCAGATGGACAATGCCTTGCACATAACAGTATCTGACATTCTCTCTCTCTCTTTCACACACACAGACACACACACACACAGACACACACACACACACACACACACATCCCTTTAGGTTCTTAACCCGGGGGGCCATGAACCAAAAACTAAAACATACATACATGTACATATATACATACATTTATAAATTTGGTAACTTAATTCCAGTATACATGGTTTCCTTTTTAATCTGATATCTTTTATTGTGTGCATGTACAAACGTGATTCTGAGAGGGCCCCATCAGCTTCCTCAGTCTGCCCCCTCCTTTCCCCCGGGGTCTAGGACACAGAGAAAGTAAAGACCTGCCGGCATTCCAATTTGCAAAACACTTTCTATGCATGATGTCTTCTGATCTTCACAAAGATCCTAGGCCAGAGGGGCTGTCATCATCCCCATTTCACAGATGCTAGTAAGTGTCTGAGGGCAGGCCTGCAGCCAGGACTTTAGCCAGAGAAGTGCTTAACACAACATTCCGATAGTACTTGGTGCTTTTTCAATACTTTTCCTATTTGCTGGCTCATTGGCTCCATACCAATAACCCTACGCAGGAGGTATTTTCATTATCCTTAGTTCAGAGATGGGGAACCTGAAACGTCGAGAGGTGAAATCAAGCCTCTTCAAATCACAGAATATTTGGGCTGGAAGAGACTTTACCAAGTGTCCAGTTCAGAGGCTCCAACATTTTCAAGCACAAAGATCCCTTGTTAAGGTCGAACTATTTCTCAGCCTTCTATGTGATATCTGCTGTACCCTTAGCCTTTGCTGATTTAGGAGATATATCTCCACAAAAGCTACGATGAATTCAGAAAAGCTTTTAAGTGAATTTATCAGTAATAGTTCATCTTCATAAAACACCTTGATCTTCACAGCAACCCTGCAGGGCAGGCGCTATTATAACTGAGGCTTGAGAGGCTGGTTAAGTGACTCCTCCGGGGTCAGCTGGCCAAGAGGTGTCTGGGATAGGGTTTAAGCCTGGTCTTTCTGTCTCTGAGTGTAGCGCCAAACACCATGCGAACTGTCTCTCTGATCACAAGAGCATCTACGTACCCTTGAAAACACTAATGCCCATACATGAAACATTGTTTATTCAGACAGAACATTTGCTTATTTATTACACCGAGTGAGTCGTTTAATGAGATGGCTGGTGCTGTTTTGCAAATTTCAAGAGTCTGGAAATACATGTAAAGGGATGAAGGTTTCAGGCCTCTGACAGCCTACAATAGATTCATAATATAAATCACGAAGGCACAGGACCCACTATTCCCATCACAGAATCTGCTGGAGCTGAATAAAGGTCAAGATGACAATCCTGCTATGCACAACTGGGATTCGTGAACCCAGCTGGAGGTTAGAAATCGCTAGTCTAGCTCAACGCCCTCCTTTTACAAATAAGGAGACTGAGGGCCAGAGAGATAGCGACCGGCTCGAGGTCACACACACCATGACCCTCACAGACACAAGGGACGTCGCCCGAGGAGTCTACAAAGCGCTGATAAGGGTGATCAAATCTTGGGCTAGAAACCACAGGACTTGCGGGGAGGGGGGGCATTTTTCAGAAAAAGCAAAGCGTCCCTGCAAAGTTTGTCACTCAGCAAGCCGTGATTAAGCACTTTACCAGGCACACTGCCCTGGGCTGAGTTCTGGGCAAAGACAGAGATGATAAGGAAACGCTGGGAGGGGAAGGTGGGATGCATTGCAGTTCCACGTTTCTCTTCACTACAAGCAAGGGTTCAGAGAGGAGGAGGAGGAGGAGAGTTTCTAGGGAAATGATAGTAACAAAAGGCAACAAAAGACACTTTTAAAATGAAATACATTGTTTTTAAGTAAATGGGAGGAAAAAAACGCTGAGACCAAGGCTTCAATATGTGCATCATGGAGGAAACCATCAGAATCCTGTGCTGTTAGCAAGGGATGGAGAACCCCTAACAAGAGCTGATAACAATCTATTTACCTAGGGGCTCCCAAGTCTAATTTGAAAAGGCTCTAACTGATAAGGATCGGAAAGGGATATTTTCAATTCAATTTCAATCCAAATATTTCAATCAACCAAGCTAGGTACCATAGAGAGGAGCCATGAAAGAAGAAAAAGGGAAGGAGAGGCCCAGAAAGTCATAAAAAACAAAATTCAAGAAAGGGGCCCGCAATAAAGGCCATGGTTTCGGGTATCTACAGACAAAGTGCGGAGAGCAAGCAAGGTGAACTAAAGATTCTGATGCAAGGAGGCTGAGCGTTCACTAAGACTCAGGGAGATGGGCCCATGACCAGAATACAGCTCCAGAACAAGGCTTCTTAACCTGGGATCCCTGAACTCAGCTTTTTCAAATGTTTTGATAATAATATTTGAATAACTGCTTTCGTTTGCATTTTTTCCTTTGTATATTTTATTTATGCATTTTAAAACATTCTGAGAAGGGGTCCAAGCTTCACTGGGTTGCCCATGGGTAGAGCACACGCAGAAAACTGAAGAATTCCCTGCTCTAGAAGGATATCCTAAATTCAAAAGGGAAATAGTAGACTAAAGAGAATGAAATTCTCTCTATTTTAGACTAAAGAGATACATTTATACGACAAAATCTAGGGACCAGAGAAGGGTATTATGGTAAAAAAGCATTTAGGTGAAGGTTAATGGAAGCAGAAACAGGAGTAATTTCACCATCAGAATATACCACAGACCATCTGGGCAGAAAAGAAGAAACAGATAAGGAGACTGGGAAATATCCCAAGCCTACCCTACAAGAGGACAGAGGATATGCACGATCTGGGCATCTGCCGGGCTCTCTCTGTGTCAAAGGCAGAGCGGCTGATAATTTCTGACCCGTCATAATAATAATGAATTATTAATCATTAATCAAAAAGTAGAAGAAGCAATAAAGGGGACTACTATTATGGATCTGATTATCACCAACAAGAAGAAACCTGTTCCCAAAGTAGGACTGATAAGAACATTGGGAGAAAGTGACCACTCCATCTCAGATCTTGGGCAAGATTAAAGAAAAGTCAGGGGCGCTCTGACACGTCCCCTAGATTTCAGGAGAACAGTTTCCAAAGAGTTCAGACAAAAAGACAGGTAGGTAGGATCCCATGGCCCAATACTCCACAGAGGAATTTCACTAACTAGGAGGGAAGTCAAGTTCTCAGGAATTAAACCCTCAAGGCACAAAGAGAAAGCATTCCACAGAGGAGGAAAGGGGGGAGTTGTATAAAGAGCCGATCTGGAGGTCACTGCCCAGCTTGCTTTGCCCACCACATGGAAGGAGGAGCATCGAAGTTCAGAATGTGTTGAAACTAGGGAAGAGGGCGATGGACAGCAAGGAGGACCACTTTCTTCAGCTCTACTAAGGAAAAGAGGAGGGTCAAGGAAGGGGCAGGACTGCTGCCTGGGGTCACCATGATGACAACGGACAGAAAGACTTACTCAGCTCCTACTTCCTGTCCTTTTCTCTAGTGAGGAGAATAGTCTTTGAACTAGAAAAGACAGAAAGTCGAAACCCAAGATAAGGAGGGAGATAGCGAGAGCGCACCTAGCTGCCCCAGATGACTTCCAGTCACCAGGCTGGGACCAGCAGCATCCCAGAGTACTGAAAGTGACTGTTAGTGATCTCTGAAAGCCTGTGGAAAATGAGAAAGGTGATAAAGGACTAGAGAAAAGCAAGTGTTGTCCTGGTTTTCAAAAAAAAGAAGAGCAGGGTCTGTGAACCCCAGACCCAGAAGCTTGACCTGAACACCTGGAAAAATTCTAGGGCTGATTATTAAAGGGATAGTTAGTGACCGTCTAGAAAGGAAGTGTCAATCACAACAAGGCTTCGCCAGGATTGGATCATTCAGGGAGCATTACCAGACTGGGAGATGACAGGAATGCTGGAGAGAGTTTGATTTTGGCAAAGCATCCCCCCAGTGGCTGCTGCCGGTCTTATGGTTGCAATAGAAAGATGTGGGCTTGACAGCAGTATGGCCACGTGGTCAGGCCCAAGGGGCACTCATGAGGAGCTTGATGTCCATTTAGAAGGAGGGCTCCAGGAATGTCTGCTGGCCATTGAATTGTTTAACATTTTCGCCAATGACCTGGATAGAGGAATAAATACAATATTTCTCAAATGAAGGATGACACAAAGCAAGGAGGGGTGGCCAATGTGCTAGGTGCTAGAATCAAGATCCAGAAAGATCTCAATGTAATAGGGAGAAATGGAATGTCTTAGATTTGGCCTCCAAAATTCAACTTTGGAAGACCAAGGTGGGGCAAGTGTGACTGGATAATAACTCCCCAAAAGATATGGGGATGTGAGTGGATGGCAAGCTCAAGGCAATAGTGTAATCTGGCAGCTAAAACAGGTGGTGGGCCACGGTGAGGTGTGCAGCTCACTGCTCCACCCCGGCCAGGCCACACTTGGAATTCTGGGGTCAGCTCCAGCTGCCACATTCTAAGGATGCTGGCAAGCTGGAGAACATCCAGAGAACAGGAACTAGGTTGATAAAGGCCTCAGGACCTGGCCACATAGACATTTGTCGAAGGGGCTAGGAACGGTCAGCATGGAAAAGACCTGGGTGGGGAATGAGTGGGGTCTTCATGATGTGAAAGGCTGACAGGTGGAAGAGGGATCGGCCTGATCTAAGGAGGGAGCTTGCAGCTTGAGATATGAGCAAACTTCCTAATCACTCCAGCTGTTCTAAGATGGAACGGCCACCGTGGGAGGAAGCGAGGCTCCTCCTTGAAAGAGGTCCTCCCCCAACAGCTGAATGGCCACTTCGGGCAGGATTTGGAGGCTCTCCTTGTCTGCTCCACCTGAGTGGAGGAGCAGGGCCAGGAGGCAGACCCTTCACCACACTGGTCCCTCTCACTCAGGCTCCTGATAGCTGGCTGCTCTTCCTGGGCCCACGCTGCCTCACTGGGAAGGCTAGACCTATCTGGCTTTGCCCCATTAGGCCGAGATACACGACGTGGGCAGGCATCCCACTTCCGAAAGGAGAGTTAACCTTCCTTTGGCTGACATTCTCAAGATTGCGGGGGAGTAGAGATCAGCCGGGTCACCCTCTGTCCTGAAACGACACCTCTGGGAAAGGGGACAACAGAAGTGTTTTGTCCTCACTTCCTTACATATCACAAGGGCAGAGAGACCGAAACTAGGTGACAGTAAGTGTCCACAATACAAACTGGACCCCTACAGAGTGTCTCTCAGACCTGGAGGATGAACGTGCTGGGTTCCGTTCAGGATGCTGTTTTTTATAACGAACGGACATCAATAATAAATTAACCTCAAGTAAGTAAAGAAACATCAATCATAAATTAATTAAATGGTTCCAGGAGAGGTACTGACCTGGGGCTTATTCAAGATGAGTTGGAAGTATTCTATCTTCCCTCTAACAAGGGAACACACACACAGACACACACACAGATCCATAGGCACACACATATACACATACATACACACACATCCACACACATGCACAAACACATAGCTCCCAGTCCTCTACACAGAATTCTTCTAGTCCACCACAGGAGATCTGGGTGAGGGGTTGGTTTTTCTAGCTGCCCTCCTAACCGCCTCCCAATCCAAAAAAGGTGGAAAAAAATACTCGCTCTGCCCCCACCACCAGCACAGAGATCAAAACAGCTGAAAGGGTTTTAATGAAGCCTCCCAGAATAGTCACCTCTTGGGCTGAAATCAGGCAGGAGAAATTTCAAAGGGTAATTTGGTGAGAAAATGATTAAAAGGCTGGAAATAAGTGGAAGGAGCCCTGGTAATACCTCTCTAATCAAACTGGGGGAGGAGGACGAGAAGCTGCAGGTCAGTAGAAGCCAGGCTTAAAGGAGTGACACGATACTCAGTGTGGCTCCCCACTGTTCTAGAGAGAGACAACTCATAGAAAGCCTAGGCTAAAGAATTCAATTCTGTCCAAGTCGCCAGTTCATCCCCTCTTGCTCGGCCACGTCAATGGCTTCCTAACGAGCTTCCCTGCAGCTGTCCTCTTACGGCCTAACTGAGCCCCAAAAGCTCAGAACTGCTCACCTCCTCATGAACATTCAGGGGCTCCCTATTAAAAAACACAAATTCCTCTGGTTGACACTGAAATCCCTTCACACGCTGGCTCTCTTTCTAGGCTGATGACACATTCGTTCCAGTCCAACTGGCCCATCCACAATCCCCTGCACACAATAATTCACACGTCCAGTCCGTACTTCGGCCCAGGTCATCTCCTGTCTGAAGGGTTCCCTCTCCCCCTCAAGCCAACCCCCTTCCAACACAGCTCGAGCATATCTCCTGGTGTGCCCCAAAATACCAAAGGGCCTTTGCATTTCTATATGTATCTCCTCCATTCATTGTAAACCTGCTGTTCCCCCTCTCCCAGCAGAAAATTCTCCAAGGCAGGGCCTCTCTGGTTGGTCTTTGTATCCCAGTGCCTGGCACATAGTAGGTGCTCACACAGAGGTCAGAAGGAGCCATACAAGGACACTCTCAAGTTCTCCCTGAAGGGACTCTGGAATTGATCGGGAGACATGGGAGACACCGGCATAGGACCACCCAGCATGGCATGCCGGCATCAGAGAAGGCGCCATGGTCTATGAGTAAAGCAGAATCGGAGTAGCTCAAAAGAAATGTGAGATGCGCAAATTTAGAGACATCTCCACCCCAAATGTTCATGGACTATCTGTGCCTGGCCTGCGGTAGGGCCTTTCAAGCTCGTATTGGCCTGACCAGCCACAGCCAGACACACTGGGCCTAGAGCCCCTCATCGTGAGGTCCTCCCGGTCCTCTGAGCACCAATGACAACAACCAGGTGTTCAGAGGTACCCGCTGATATTAACGGCACAAGCACTGATGAGCCCGCCCCGTGCAAAGCGTCCCCCAGAAGCTCACGTCTCCAGGGCTACGTCACCCAGAGGCTATGGTGGCTTCTCTCTTTCGCTCATTCAGCTTGTGAATCGTCCACAGGAAGCCATCCTCCAAGCCACCGTGGGCCAGGGCTCCTTCTTGGGCAGGCTTTCAATGAGATGGGACTGCCTGACCATCATCTTGCCAGTTACCAGAGCCAGAAGGGACCTTAGAAATACCCTTGTCCAGGCCCTTCATTTCACAGAGGAGGAGACTGAGGCCTAGTTGGCAGGACCCCCCTTTATTTAGAGTACAGATCACAATGGAGATAAGAGTTTAATATTCCACAGGAAAAGGGCTCTCCTTTCCTGCTGGTAGCCAGCTTCTGGAGGGTTTATGAGAAAAGGAAAAACAGGCCTGCCTGGGAAGCCTACAGGTGGCGTGAACAGTGGAGACAAGCCCTAAATTGGGACTTCTTCTAAGGAATACCCAGAAAGCAGGAAGCTTCACATTGTGACGAAACCCATTCTCCCACCATGCCAGAGTGCCAGGGCGTTCCTTCTCCCTCCTCCCACTGTCGTCTCCTGCTGTGCAGAACCCACCAGCACCCCACTCACACACACCCACTGACATCAGTCTGGGCCAGACACAGAAATCCAAAGCCTCCCAGCCTTCCCCTCCACCCTCACATCTCACACCAACTCAGAGACCCACCCAAGGCGCCCCCACAGACACTGGTGCCACGGCAGCACTCTCCCCCTTCCCTACAATCCGAAAGGGACACTCGGCCCACTCAGCAAGCCCCATTAACCTCACTCAGCTCCAACAAGATGCCCCGAATTACACCATCCCCAGTCCCAGCAGGGAACTGCTAGGCGCCCACCTCCCCGGTCCAATTATTTACTAGGCTCTGCTGCCCTCCACACCACACACAGAGGCCGACCTTTCCTCCTGCTCTCCCTATCTGATTCAGGGAGCCCCAGCACAGCAGATGCTGGCATCATAAAAAATCGTAACAAAATCAAAGTAAACACTGTTCTAACAAGGTGTGTGGTGGCTGGGTAACCGCATCCTGCTCTGGGCTCGTCACCACACTTCTTTCCTTTCCCACAGCTTACTGAGATCTCTCCCAGGACGCTCGTCTGCCCCTACCAGAAAGCCGGGCAATGCTGCCCACACCAGGGCCCCCCCCCCAGCCCTCCAGGCTGTTAACTCTGGAGGAGCAGGGCTAGATGTCCAAGCACCAGGAGAGGGATTGCAGGGAACAGGAAGCAAAGGAGGGCAAGGCAAGCTAGGAATTCACCACCAAGTCCCAAGTTCACATTTAGCCTCTCCGCACTGGTTTCCACATAGGCCCCAGAATATTCTTTTATGCTACTTCAAGAGAGGGCTAATTTCCAGGCCCCACCTGAGGCAAGGCAGAGGGCATGCCTTCATGCTTTAGGGAATCAGAGAAGGGTGCAGCCCCCAGTGAGTGGGCAGAACAAAGACCAGAAATCATAGCAGGATCCAGGACACTTCTGATGTCCAGCTTTGTGCTAAGAGTGAGGGTCATCAGTCCTTTCCCCTAAAATGGGTCCCTTCCAAAGCAGGGGCTACATACAGAGAGAAGTCAGAAAGGGTGGTGAGTGATGGGAGGCTCACACTATCTGAATGTCTTCGAGGAAACCTCTCTCGGGGAAAAGGGGCCAGTTTTCTTCAGCCCTTTCCACAGCTGCCACTTAACAAGCCTCTGAAAAGTATTCACGCCCCAAGCCGATGGCAAGGGGCACCCCGAGGTGCGGGAAGGCCGCAGTGATAACAGGAGGTTGATGGCCACAGGCTCAGAGAGCCCAGCGGCTCCACCCACACTCTGGACAAGGATGGGGTTCGCTTGAGACACTCTGGGTATCTCTCTCCCCCTTCCTCCCGCTGCCCCCGAGAACTGCAAAGGAAGTAACACCGGGAGAGCCGGGAGGAGCCCACGCTGGGGAAAGAGAAGGTTGGCAGCCACCTGTCCTGTGCCCCGGGCCCCGCCGGGGACCAAGCCTTCCTGGCAGCAGGAGACAGGACACTGCAGCAGGCGAGGGCTGCAGGCCAGACCTGCGTGAGGGAGGGGGTGAGTCTGTGAGACGCCCTGCTGACAGGGACGGCAGAGAAGAATCCTGGGGCCAGACCATCCTCCACATGCTCTGGGGGGCAGGAAGCAGAGCAGTTAACAGGCAGGGCACCTCTACTATGTGGGCACCACCCCCACGGCTCCGATAAGAGCAAGGTCAGGGAACCGTGTGTGTCCCCCACGAGACAATCCATCTCACCCCATCTCCAAACCTTCCTCCACGAATCCCACGCCCATCGCTCTCTTCTCCCCAAGGCGGCCGTGAGCCCGAGAACCTGCCAGGGTCCAGCTTGGAACCAGGACCACCCGAGTTCAAATCCTGCCCGTGTGGTCCTGGGAATGGGCTCCCTCTGGGCCTCAGTTGCTTCCATAAACAGAGAGGGGTGGCCTAGATTCAGCTCTGAATCTATGGTCCTCTGATCTTCATCTGTAAAACGGGGCTATAATGGTACCCAGCTCACAGCTGTGAGCCTCCAGGGAGGCAACATGGCAAAAGGGGGTGCATTGTGAAAGGAAGCCAGTGCGAGCTTCCACGGGTCGTGGCGGTACCCGCCTTCTCAGCAGGAGCCCACAGACTCACCTCCCAGACTCCTGCCCTGACCTGGGGGCATTCTGACCCCTCTACTGCCCTGGCATCCTCGCCCAACATCCCACCCCCCACCTCCAGCTCCCAACCTAGGTTCCCATGTTTGGAAGTGCTCCCTGCCCCCACTGCCAACTGGGAAGGAGCCAAAGGAAATTCTCGAGAGAAACAACAGCATTTCCAAACCCTTCTTCCCGCACAGATAGCCCAGATCTGTCGAGTCTGAGGAGTGCTGGAGGGAGGGTGTCCTCCCCACACCTGGAGCCTCCCCACAGGTTGGCTGCTGACTCACCGGGTCAATGGTTACTCTAGTTGGGTGGCTGGGTCCATCTGTCCCAAGCCTGATTTCAGATCCAGAGCCCTCCTCACTTCCATGCCATCTTGGGGCACCGCCTGCCCGCCCCCCAGCAGACTCTCTACTTCTGGTGTCTCCACCAGAACCCAGCCCGGACCTCCTCCAGATGCCTTAGTCCCCACCCCTCCTAGCAGTCCTGGGCTGGAGCCTGGGATCCCCACATGACCCCTCTGCAGTGGAGGGGGGGGGGTACCCGACTCAGGGATCTGGGATCCACACTCTGGGAAAGGAGCCTCAACACTGCACAGCAACTCCTAAGCACCCCGAAAGCAGAGCTGGAGTGCAGGGACAGCAAGCACGGTGTGGAACCCCAGAGCAAGGGCAACCCAGAGCTGGGCAAGACAGAGGCAGGACCCCCAGCAGAGGCTGGGCCCCCAGCAAGTAAAGGACCCCCAGCAGGGGCTGGACCCCGAGTAAGGGCAGGACCTCCAGCAAGTGCAGGACCCTCCCAGCAGGAACAGGACCCCGAGTAGGGGCAGCACCCCCAGCAAGTGCAGGACCCTCCCAGCAGGAACAGGACCCCGAGTAGGGGCTGGACCCCCAGCAGAGGCTAGACTCCCCCCTCCAGCAGGAACAGGACCCCAAGTAGGGGCAGGACCCCCAGCAGAGGCTGGACCCCCCCCCCTCCAGCTGGGGCGGGACCCCTCCCCAAGAATCCCTGGCTGGCCCCGCACACACTGCCTGTCCCGGCTGACTCGGGCTGGGATGGAGCCGTCAGGAATGTCCCCGCACACAGTTGGCTCGCTGGGGAGACAGCCCGTTCACGCAGAGGACCGAGGGACCCCCGCGGGGGCGGCAGGTGCCCTGGGAGCCCCGGGCCGGGCAGAAGCGCGGGGTGGGGGCTCCCCGAGTCTGAGACCCCCACCCCTGGGTCCCCCCACGGGCCGGGCACTCAACACCGCAGGGCGCCCACTGCAGGAAAGCCGGCGCCCCATCACTCAGTCAGTCGGTGGGCAAGCACTCAGTAAGCGCCAGCTGTGTGCCGGGCGCGGGGCTGAGCCCTCTTGGGGCGGCCGGCCGTATGGGGGCCAGCGCCCACCGGCCTTCCCCCCGCCACGGCAGGGTCCCCGCACCCTCTTGTCAAGGTCACCGCCGGTGTCCACCCTCCCCCCCAGCAGAGCTCACTGCCCCGTGACCTTGGGCAAGTCCGTGCGGCGGCCGGGCCTCAGTTTCCCCGCCTGTAAAAGGAGGGAGCGGCCCGGCGACTGCCGCGGTCCCTGCCAGCTGGAGCTCAGGGTCCGGCGAGGCCGGGGCCGGGGGCCGCGTGGGGTCCCGCGGCCCTCGGGCCCCCCCACGCGCGCCCCACGTGTCAGCACCCCGGCCACCCCCGCACACGCGTGCCCGGGCCGGGCGTCCCGGCCGCGCCACCCCCACGCGTGCCCGTGGGCCGGCCCGCCCGCGCTTACCTCCCTCCCGCCGCCGCCGCAGGGCCCGGCCCGCCGCTG
>NW_020953709.1:1268881-1277730 GCF_900497805.2 Vombatus ursinus
CCTCCATCCCGGGCGCCCGAGGCCCCGATTCACTAACGCGCCTTCCGCAGGGCCCGGCGCCGGCGCCCAGCCCGCCCCCGCCCCCCGGGGGACGCTGCGTGCTTTACGTAACGCCCCCTGCGCAGCCGGCGGTGACCATGGCGACGGGGCCGGCCTGCAGCGCCCCCTGGCGCCGGGGAGGGGAGCGGGAGGGAGAGCGCACAGGGGAGGGGTGAGGAGGGGAGGGGAGAAGGAAAAGAGGACAGGAGAGGGGAGGGGAGGAAAGGAGGGGAGGGGAGGATAGAAGGAAAAGAGGACAAGAGAGGGGAGGGGAGGAAGGAGGAGGGCAAAAAGGAGGGGAGGGGAGGGGAGTGCAGGGGCCAGAAAGAGAGAAGATAGGGATGGGGGGAGGGGTGGGGAAGAGGCATTTAGTGAGCGCCCAGGATGTGCCAGGCACAGTGCTTTACAAATAGCCTATGTGAGCCTTTCATCAACCCTGGAAGGAAACTTAGTTAAGGAAGTTTGAAGTCAGGTCTTGCTGACTCCAGGGCCAATATTCTGTCCACTGCACCTCCTAGCAGGAGAGAGAGGAGGGAGAGAGGGGAGGGGAGCGGAGGAGGATAGAGAGAGAAGCGGGGTGGGATCCCGGAGAAGTGAGAGGATGAGGATGACTAAGGAGAGGGGCCGCCAGAGCGCGGGGCGTGGAGTTCAATCCAGCCTCAGACTCTGACTAGCCGTGGGACCCTGGGTAAGTCACTTAGCCTTGTTTGCCTCAGTTTCCTCATCTGTAAAATGAGGCATTCGTACTGGCGCCTGAAGGCCCTTGGCTGCTCTAGCCGCATGATCTCTGCCACATGTTTGTGCACCTGTTTGAGCTCCTGGAAGGTGAGTCAACCGGGCGGGCAGCTTCTGAGGTCCCTTCCAGCTCGGACCCCCAGCTGCCACTGGCTGCCTTTCCAGACACCCCTCTCCCCAGGGCCCATGGCAATTCTCTTTCAGTTCTTCTCCCGAGTTTCCCACATTCTCTCTCTCCCCTCCCCTCCCCCTCTCCCCCCCTCCCCTCCCCTCCCCTCTCTCCCTCCCCTCCCCTCCCCTCTCTCCCTTCCCTCTCTTCTCCTCCCCTCTCACTTGCCCAGAAGGTACATTGAAGGAGGGATTTCCTCATCTGGGAATGCGCTATGACATCCCAAGTCCACCCTCTCCCCAACCCATGACTATCCTGTCACCCGTGTGACTTTAGACAAATCACTGAACATCTCCAGACCCCGTTTTCTCGGCTGTAAAACCCGGAGATTGGACCAGGCCTCTTCCAATTCTAAATCTCACAAAACCATGGCTACCGGATTCCAAGCCAGCCATCTCTCTGGTGGGAGCCAGAAAGCCCTGGCTTGGGGCAGGCCACAGCATCCCCCAACTCCCTGGCAGCAGTGAGAGCCCGGGGAGGAGAGTGAGGAGGCTGCTGAGAGAGCTGCCCCAAAAGGGCGTGGGCTGCAGAGGGAGGAGGTGCTCAGCGGGAGGGGCTGATGAGCCATTTCTTGGGATGGCAAAGAAGGGGCCAGGCGAGGCTGGGGTGAGGGGTTCCCTTCCTGCTCAGAGGCCGCAATTCTGTGCTGGGCCCAACGGCCCCCGGACCTTCTAGGAGTCTCATGCTTAAAAGGGAAGAGAAAAAAAGGAAGTGGGATGATTTGTCAGTCATTTCTTGGGGAGAAATGAGAAGTGGGATGATTTCTTCACAGACTGTGACCTGTCAGGTAGAGGAAGAAGAAGGTTTCAGGTCACCCTGAAGAACTATGGTTTGGTGATTCCCTCCCTGTCCCCAGCACCTCTCCCTTACTGTCTCAGATTGAAGTTCTCTTGGTGGAAGGAACTTTCACATGTCTTGATCCCTGTTGCCATGCCAAAAGGTTGATTGGA
This sequence comes from Vombatus ursinus, assembly GCF_900497805.2. Taxonomy (NCBI): domain Eukaryota; kingdom Metazoa; phylum Chordata; class Mammalia; order Diprotodontia; family Vombatidae; genus Vombatus; species Vombatus ursinus. The sequence goes on from NW_020953709.1 coordinate 1,270,775, forward strand.
CCAGGGAGAGGGAAACGGCTACCCCTGTCTTACAGACCCCTGTAGAGTGCGGATTAAAGGCTCAGAAGAACTAGGAGGGGAGGAAAAGGCCGCTGTCCTGCTCAACAGCCTTCAGGTGGTGTATTTAATTATTCCACCAAGGCAGGTCAAGTGACTCACCCAGAATCACACAGCCAGCCAGTGTCAGAGACAGCCCTTGAACCCAGTCCTTCCTGGCTTGAAGACCCACTCTCTAACCACTTGACCGCACTGCCTATAGGCCAGGATTACAGACTCCCTAGCCTCATAATCCCTTCCTCTCCAAAGTCGCCAGTGATCTCTCAACTGCCAACCTTGATGGTCTTTTCTCAGATTTCATCCTTCTTTCCCTCTCTGCTGCCCGTGACGCTGCTGATGGCCCCCTTCCTGGATTCTCGACACAACATTTAACAGGGAATTTATCTTCTTTGATAAAGTGTTTCTAGACAAGAGATGCTTGTAGGCTTGCTTCACTTTGCATTTGGGGAATTTAGTGGAAAAAAGAAAAGGATTTCAATAAAAGATAAAATCAGCATCAGGATTTTTGCAGAGTTGATTTGTAAAGAGGAGGTGGGCTTCCCCAAAGAAGGATGTTCCACAAGATGGCGAAAGGAAAGCAATTCTTAACTCAATAAAAAAATATACCTATGTGGAGAAAGGCAGCAACTCTATTGATTTACCAAAGAATTGGAATAAAGTAGATACATAATTTTACTTGTTAACATCTCTCTCTGTTTAGTTGGAAAGGAAGCCAAGCGACCTTTGGACTTCCAATGCCACAGAAAGCCTTTATCTATAGGAGGATTGGGGCTTTGTTTTCTGAGCAGAGAATGGTTTCCCTTACGGGAGAAAACAACTGAGAAATTAATATGGGAAAGAAAAAGATGTGAAATACTTGTTCATTTGCCCAAATGTTTCTACGGTTAGGTTAATTGGAGAAAACAATGCAAAGAAATAAATGTCAGCCAAAGCATGGGTTTTTCACGGCTGCTCTTAAAGAAAAGGGGATGGTTTGAATGGGAGTTCAAGGAGTTTGCTTTTCCTTTATCTATAGCTGTTCGGAAAACTTCTTTGATGGAAAAGTGACCCGTGGAGTCCTCCGCTGGGGTGTTTGTTCAGTTATGTGTAATGGTTGCTGTTCAACATTCTGGTCCCTACAAATCAGTAGTATGGGACTAGGGTGGGCATAGGTCTGGAGCAGGAGAAGAGGGAGTTGTTGGGAGTGCAGGTAGGAAAATCAAACAAAATGGGAGCAGAGAAAACAAATGTGGGAAAGACTAGAGGGAAATTTTCTTTGCTTTTGATCATTTTAAATTTGATATTTTGTTCTGAAGTTAAGCACCCAGAAAAGCAACATTCTTATAAACAGAACAAAAATAGGATTGTATATGAAACTGTGAGTCTCTCTTTCATATTACCTGCTTTTTTCTCGGTGGTGTGAGTCATTTCAGTCATGTCTATCTCTTTGTGGCCCCATTTGGGGTTTTCTTGGCAGAGATAATGGACTTGGCAGAGATACTTCTCCAGCTCATTTTACAGATAAGGAAACTGAGGCAAAGAAGGTGAAGTGACTAGTCCGGCGTTACATAGCTAGCAAGTGTCTCAGGAAGGATTTGAACTCAGGTCTTCCTGACCCCGGGCCTGACTCTCTATCCACTGTACCACCTAGCTGCCCAGTATGCAACACTGTATACATTACTTTGGAAACTGTCCTGCTTGTCTTCTGTTCCTTTCTAAGCATGTTTCAATGGTTTTCTCTCTCTCTCTCTCTTTTAAAGTACTGCTCTAACTCCCCCTCTGCCTCCCAGATCCCTCCAATTAAAAACCAAAAGGGAGAAGAAAGGAAAAAAACAAAACAAAGCCTCGTAAGCACGCTAGTAAAGCAAGCCAAATCCCCACAGGGGCCGTGTCCACAAATATATGTTGTTTTCTGTACCTCGTCTCTATTCCCTCTTCCAGGAACTGGGTTAAATTTATGCCGGGTCCTCTGGAGGCATGGAGGGCTGTTGTGTGGATCAGCATTCAAAGCTGGTTTTCTTTACAGTGCTGTTGTTTTGGGGTAAATTGGTCCCCTGGTTCTTCTGGCTTCACTGTGCATCAGTTCAGACTACCCAGGGTCCTCTACACTCATCCCTCATCATTTCTTCCAGTACAACCTGTTCCATTATATTCCCATGCCACCACTTAATCAGCTCTTCTCTGGTTGCTGAGTACCCCTTAGATTCTGGTTCTTTGCTTTCCTTTTTTTCCCCTTTTAATACCTACTTCAGTATCGAGTAGTTTGTTTGACTTGCAGCTATCACATCTCCTTATTTTCCTCCCTTTTAATCTCCCTTCATGTTGAATTTGATGTATTTCTACACAAAACAGTTTGTGTGTATTCCTGTTCAACCCTCTGTTGACTGTTTCAGATAACAATGAGGTTCATTTGCCCTCCCACCCCTTTCTTCATGTTTATACACTCTGCTTCTCACACACCCTATATATGAGAAGTTACTAGTGCTACCCCCTTCTTCCTCTTTCCTATACTAGCATACTCTTCCTTGTATCCCCCCTTTTCTTTCCCCTCTTAAAACTCTCAGAACAGAACCAATCCACCCTCAGGACTTTGAAGACATTTAGATCCTCAAGACACACTAATTTTTTCTCTCCCTCATAGAATGCTATCATTACATCATCATACAGCTCCTTCTAATTATTCAAATTAATTGACCTTCCAATGTTTCTCTTGACTCTTGTGTTAGCCTATCAAAATTCCTAGTCAGCTCTGTTCTTTTCATGAGAAATTCCTGAAAGGTCTCTGTTCCATTAATGGTTCATTTTTCCCTGTAGTATTATACTCAGCTTCCCAGGGTACATTGTTCTTGGTTGGAAACCTGTATCTTTTGCCTTTTGGAATATTGTATTCCAAGATCTCCTCTCATTTGAAGTAAAAAAAAAAAATGCCTAGTCTTGTGTGATCCTGGCTTTGGTTCCATGGTACTTGAACTCCTTTCTGAATGCTTGCAGTATTTTGGAGGAGCTCTGGATTTTGGCTATTGTGACAGGTGTATTCTATCTTCACTTTGCCCTCTGGTTCTAATAGATCTGAACAGTTTTCATTTATGATTTCTTGGAATATAGTGGTCAGGCTTTGAAAAAAAAATCATTGGCTTTGAGGGAATACAGTGATTCTTAAATTATCTTTCCTTGATCTATTTCCTGGTCAGTTATTTTTTATATCAGATAATCTAGCTCACATTTTCTTCCTTTTTTTTCAATCTTTTGATTTTGTTCTAATATGTCTTGAGGTCTCATTGAGGAGTCACTGATTTCTTGTTAATTTATTTAGTTTACCTAGGTCTCTTCCTTGGGTAATCCTTGCCAATTTCTCTTCTAAACTATTTATTGTCCTTCTAATTCTTTCCTCCAGAGCTTTTATGTTTTCTATTTCTTGATTCATTTCTCCTACATTTTCATGTAGTCCCTGTGAAAGATCCAGGGCTGCCCCTGGGTTCCTGTGTTGACCTCCACTTCCAGAGAGGCTAGGCTCCCCAGATCTTTGAGGTAAAGAGTACTGAATCTTTAAGACCTTCTCTGGCGTCTCAGGACAGAGTGCTAGGAACTTGGGAGCCCCTTGGCCTGGGCTGGAGTGATCTAAGAACTTTGATGCTATCCTGAGCGCTGCCAACCAGAGTGCCTTCTTCCAAGGCCCACAGTCTGGGGCTTTCTGACTTCCCTGGGTCTTTCTCAAAGTTGAGGGTGGGAGATGGAGGCCCCTGCCCTTGCTGTTTATGGATGCAGAGGCTTGCAGGCTGTGTCTTTGGTAGTGCTAGGAGGCTACTTGGGATTCAGGAAGAAGTCACTAGTGTTTCTTATTCTCTTTCTTGATTATCATTCCATCTGGGTGCATTTTAGGTTTTTGTCAAAGTATCTACTTCAGTGTGTGGGAGACAGGTGGACTGCATTCATTCAGAGAGCCATCCTGGCCATCTTTATTTGTTTTTATCATTCAAAGACACCTTTCGGTCCAGTCTTTTAACCCAGGATGTATTCTTTTTAACTTTTCTTTCCAGGGTTTTAACTGTAAAGCCATCAAGAGCAATTTTCAAAGGGTTTGTTTGGTGCTGGGACAGATATTTCCAATACTGAGACTCTCACATTTTCTGAGATGGGTCAGTAGGCAAATACAAGGTGATGGGGGAAAATCTACTGCATCTGTCTCCTCTCCCCCTTGGGATCTCAGGGGTATGAAAGTTCCGGCAAAACACTCTGACATCTGCACGCAGGGCTGTTGGTCCTGGGCTGAGAGCAGAAGCCGTCACCGGTCCCCAAACACTATCTCATGCTGGTTACACTGTCAGCCAGGCGGAGGAAACTGCCATTTCATTGTAAAGAATCAACCCCTCCTCCCCCAGCCAGAGCGATGGAGGAGACAATCAGAGCTAAACCTCAAGTCCAGTCCTACCTGGGCTTTTCTTTGCTGTCTCCAATCTAGCAAACATTAAGTACTTACTATGTGGGGCACACCATGCTAGGCACTGGGAATGCAGAGACAAAAGCAAATAATGCCTGGCCTCAAATAACTGAAAGACAGTGTGGTGTAGTGGATGGAGAACTGGACTTAGTGTCAGTAAGACCTAGGGTAAAGCCAATCTCAGATATTTATTTGCTGTGTGACCTCAGGCAAGTCCCTTAACCTCTCTGGGCCTCAGTTTCCTCATCTGCAAAATGAGAAGGCTGTGCTGGTGCTCTAAATATGTGAGCCGGTAAGTATATATTCAGTTGGGGAATACAGTGTGTAAACGAAGAAGTAAATGTGAAGTAATTTAAAGAAAATAAGTATAAACTTAAAAGCATAGGAAAGCCTAGAAGGAATATTCTAAGGATTCCAAAGGGGCCTGGAGGCTTCCGGGAAGGGGGGATGCCTTCTACAAAGGCTCAGAGGTGGGAGATGGGAGTAAGGAGTTTTGGTAAAAGCGGGCAGGTCAGTTGGGCTTGGGCATCAGGGGAAACTGAGGCCCAGAGGAGGAGGGAGCCTGGGATCTGCCAGAGGGCGGCACAGTTCTAAATGTGATGTTAGCAGTCAGGCTTCTGGACCTGGCCTCATCCTCCCAGACTCACCCATGCCGGCCCCCACGCTCGGAGCTGTCCTGGCCCCAGGGTGCTAGTGAAGGTTACAGAGCAGGACAGAAACGTGATCAGCCCTGATTTTATCAAGACTGTTTTGACGGCTCTATGGATACATGGATTGAATGAGGGAAAGGCTGGAGGCAGAGAGATGAATTTGGAGGCTGTTGCAATAGTCCAAGGGAGAAGCAATCTATACTATGCTTGTCCCCCTAAATTATTGGGGTGCTGGCCGCCCTCCTCCTCCACTAGTTTTCTTGGTTGTTCCCAATTTTCCCAGCCCAGGCACGGATATCATCCCTCCCCCATTTTTCCCTTTCAGTTACTAATAAAGGCATTTTTGGAAAATCCAACCTCTGGATTTCTGGAATCTGGAATAGGCCAGTCTGCTATCAAAAGGAAAAGATGGCATAGTTTCCTCTTCCCCCTCCCCCATCTGCCCCAGTTCCCACCCCCTAGACGCATAGAATTCTAGCAGCAGAAAGGATGTCAGAATTCATCCAGGGCAGCCACTGTATGAACCAGGAGCCTCTTGACAACTCAGCAGCTGAGTGGGGCTTGGGAAAGAGCACAGAAGTCCTCTGCAGCCCCAGGACCTGGATTCAAATTCCAACTCTGACACTTACTGCCCGTTTGACCTTGTGTAAGTCATTTGACCAGATGGAAAGTTAGATCTAAAGCTTTAGCGCCTATGGGTTATCAATCTGTGATGGAGCAATCCTAATTCAGAGCCTGACCTGCCTTCTCACCTGATGTGTGCCTACGTCCTGACTTTATAGGATCCCCTCAAAATCTTCTGGGATTTCTGGCTTTTCCCCCCAAGCCTTGTCTCTTTGAGACTGGCAAACCTGATTGGAAAAAAGCCCTCGGAGAAGAGATAATGATAATAAAAACTAATAATAACAATGGCTAGCATGTATGTAGCACTTTAAGGTTTAAAAAGAACTCGATCTTCACAACAACCCTGGAAAGTGGTTTTCAATCATGTTGGACTCTTTGTGACCCCATTTGGGGTTTTCTTGGCAAAGGTACTGGACTGGTTGGCCATTTCCTTCTTCAGCTCATTTACAGGTGAGGAAACTGAGGCAAACAGGGTCAAGGGACTTGCCCAAGGTCATACAGCTAAGTCAATGTCTAAGGCTAGATTTGAACTCGTGAAGATTCCAAGTCCTGTGCTCTATCTATTGCACCACCTAGCTGCCCCTGGAGACAGAGGCTATAATTAATCCCATTTTACAGATGAGGAAATTAAGCTTGAAAGAGGTTAAGTGATGCACTGAGGGTCCCATAGCTAGTAAGTGTCTGGGGCCATATCGGCTGCCCTATAGAGCAGGAGAGCACAGAGTGTGAGGACCAGCATGGGTGTGCCAGTGATGAAGAACCCATGTCCAGAAACCTGTCAACGCCACAGTCAGAACTATGCCTCCTGTGGTCCAACTCCAGGGGCCCTTTCCCTCTGGGCCTCAGTTTCCCTGAGGGGAAGCCTCCTGGGGGGTTGCCCAGATTCATTGATTATCAAGCAAGATGCTGACTATGCGCTCGAGGGGGTCGTTTAAACACTAAGTGTTATTATTAGAAGTCTGGGGAGAGGGTGATAGGCAGCCCCCTCTGGAGACAGACTCCCCACCCCTCTTCTCCTTGGAGTTTGTCCTATTTAGACTCCCATCATGGTTTAGTTATCCAAAAGAATTGTCTCTGAGCTCCCCAGGCCACTGCAGGCGCCTGGCAGTGGTATGTGAGTGTGGGATAGTTGGGTCAGGTAAGAGGCAGGGGGGGAGGGGAGATGTTTGGGCCAGGTAAGAGGCAGGGGGGAGGGGGGATGTTTGGGC
>NW_020953709.1:1277740-1290496 GCF_900497805.2 Vombatus ursinus
GAGGCAGGGGGGAGGGGGGATGTTTGGGCCAGGTAAGAGGCAGGGGGAGGGGGGATGTTTGGGCCAGGTATTACATTGACTCTCAGGGGTGGGAGATCACTCCAGTATTCTCTGGCCAGGCCTGGGAGTCTAAGGTGATGTGACTATGGGATACTGAGATGGAAAGAGGAAGCTGACTGCATTAAAGCATGGCCCCAGGGTCTCCTGTGCAAACTTATATTATGACCACTCTAAAGTAATTGTATTTATTAGCTCATGGCTGCAGGCCATCGGGTGGCCGGGAGGTAAGGGGCCCGGATTTGTTGTTCAATGTGTCTGAGTCTTAGTAACCCCGTTGATCATATCATATCGACACCTGTCCATGGAGTTTTCTTGGCAAAGATACTAGAGCGGTTTTCCATTTCTTCCCCCAGTTGATTAAGGCAAACAGAGGCTAAGTGACTTGCCCAGGGTCACACAGCTAGTACGTGTCCAAGGCCAGATTTGAACTCAGGTCTTCCCTAGCCCACATGTAATGAGTTCTAGGTGCTATATTTACAAAGCAACTTCTCACAATAATTCTGTGAATTAGGGAGTGCACATAGTTATCCCCATTTTATAGATGATTTGACCAAGGTCCCATAGCTCATAAATGTCTGAGTCAGGATTTGAATCTGACTCTCCTGATTCCTCATCCAGTGGTCTCCCCACTATAACTCATTGTAACTGCCAAAGCGCCATGATTCTGAGAGCCAACATGAGTGCCAAAGGCTCCTCACTTTCAGTGATGATCCCTTACTGGTGGTTTTCCTGTCCACTCTGTCCTGACATCCCCCAGATGAAGCCTTGATAACACCAGTGTCGTTGATTCTGCCTTTGACAATTCCTAACACATCTGGTTCACACCTACGGCTGGGATGAGAGGGCAGAAATATCTGCTCATTTCCAAGGTCAGGGAAATCAACCCTTGACCTGGAAGAAGTCTGAGAACATGGAGGAAAGAATGTTGTTTACCTGAACAGCACAAACTCAGCCTGCCTGGAAAACTAGTGTCAGATTCCCACAAGGGGAGAAATTAGTGTGTCTCATGGACTAGGGAATAAATACGGATTGGGTTTTATGCCGCCTAAAGCCTAGTACCCAAACTCAGGTTTATCTGGAGATTAGGGGAACCTTCTGGAGGGATTGTCCTTCTAATCCTGAGCCTTCCCTCAACTGAGAAAAGCTGTTCTATTCTATATTAAATGACTGCTTTCCATTCTCTCCTTCGAGGCCCACCTTACCTGAAAGAACTCTTAGAAATAAGAATCGTCACGGGGTTAGGGGGAGAGGATGGCCCCTGGTGCCATCTTACCTGAAAGCGTAAGTCTTGTTTTCCTCATCTCTAATAGGGCCAACAGCTCCCAACACCAAGAGGAGGCCTTGGTAGCCTACTGTGCCTTTGGGGGTTGCTTTTTATCTGAAAAAGTCTCATTTACAGACAGAAGGCAGTTACCACACTCAGGAAGGAAGGGCGGTTGAACCGTGAGAGTAGACAAGCAGGAGATGTTGCCAACACTCTTAAAGACGGACGTTAGACTAGCCCCTAAATGGAGGCTGATAAACACAGAGTCCGGGCAACTAGGCTGGAGTTGGGCTGGCCCATGACAGCATGCTGTGGCCATTGAGCTGTTTGTTTGGGGCAGGAGAATCTAGTGGGACCTCTTTGTGACAGAGCAGCGCATATCCTGGGAGTCGTTGCCCAGGTGGTTTTCCCTCTGTGTTTCTGTTCCCTTGGGGTGGGCCAAGTCTAGTGGGAAGGAGGGTTTGTGCGTAGGACTGTGCTGTAAATTGCTTGAGGTTGTAGGCACCTGGTTCGCTCAATTGTCGGGTGCTCACCTTACTACAACACCTTCCCAGTCACAATCCCCATCTTCTTTGGCAAGCCGAGGGGAGAGTTCAAGGGACGCCCGACGTTGAGGATGGAGATGGTGATGCGGAGTGTTGGTGGCAATAACAGTGAGCTTTCCCAGCATTTTCTATCCTGGTCCCACTTGAGAAGAACTTACTCTAGCGTCACCAACACTTTCCCCAAGGCCATTAGTAAAGCCTGGAGGGTTCTGGGGATCCTCGTATCTGTTTATACAAGCTTATTTGTCAGGGGCCTCTCCCTGGTGGACTTGATAGTAACTCTTTTCTCTACTCTGAACACGGGGGAGATACCGAGTGGTAAACACAGACATCTCTGGAGAGGGCCTCTCTCCCTTGCTGATTATCATGTTGCATCTGGAGTGGAGGCCCGATGAAGTCCAGATTCATGCATTTCTAAAGCTTTCCTTTTAGTAAAGAACAGACTGGCCCTAGAAGCGGGGAAAGCAGATGGGGGACTTTTACTTAGGTGAAAGAAATGGGGGAAAAAAAAACACCTGCCTTTGCCACCTGTTAGAGGACAAGCTCAGAAGGAAATAAATGACTGTTTAAGGAGACATCTCCCATTCTGATAGCGGAAGGAAGCTTGATTTCTTTCTTTTTTTTTTTTTTTTTTTGGACACATGGGTCAGAGGAGGCAGAATTCTGCTGAGGAGGGGGTCCAGAACTGGATCCAGGTCATCTGTACCCATCAGCCTTAAGATGCAGGTCATTCCCTCAGGGCTGGCTCATGATAGGTGCCTAATAAATGTCTGACGATGAATGAATCTCTACTTTCTCAGGCATTCTTGTAAGACATTATGGCCCAGTGGAAGGAGAAGTAGCTTTGGACGCAGGAGACTGAGACGGGAGCTCTGGCTGCGTGCGACATTTACTGCTGTGACCTTGGGGAGCCCCTTCATCTGTTTCCTCATCTGTAAAGTGGAGATAAAAATGCCTTGTTTCGTAACCTTGGGGGCTACAGACACGGAAGTTTTTGTTATCATTCAAAGCTGTTCAGGGTCTGCAGAATGTGCTGGGGGGGGGGTCACCAGATACTTATTAACTAGGTGAAAGTCTCATCACCTCTCAAAGCCTCAGTTTCCTCACCTGTCAAATAGGGTTGGTTATACTCATACAACCTACCTCGTGGAGGTAGAGGGAGAAGGGGGTCCCTGAGCTTTTGAATTGCACCCTTTTGTTTTACTGATGAGGAATCTGAGGTGATGGGTGACTTGCCCAATGTGTCACAATTTAAGTAGGTACAGGTGGTGGGATTTGAACCCAGGTTCTCTGATTCTAGAGACAGAGTGCTTTCCCCTACCAGACACTGCCCCACATATTGTCCTAAAGAAAGTGCTTTGTAATCTGGGCAGTCCTATCAAAGTGGGAGCTTCCATTACGGCCCTGGAGACCTTTTGGAAACCAGGCCCAGAGGACCGAAGTGTTTTTTAAGTGAAATCCGATCTAAATGGGCCAGCTCTGAACAGAGGAGCATTAACCAGTTTGGGGCTTGTCCAGACTTTTCTCTTCCTCCAGCAGCTGTGTGCCTTCTGGACGGCTCAGTGAGGATTTCTGGATGACCCAACCGACGGGCTGTGCCCCGAACTCAGTGTGCCAGGAGGGGCTTCTGGGAGATCGTACCAGCCAGGAACCTTGCCAGGAATCTCGCCTTCCTTATTTCTGCCCTCAGAGGCTTTCCTCGGGGCTCACCTCAGGCTTCACCTGGAGCCTTCCTTGACACCTGGCCCACTTGGAAGCTTTTACTGTGCCCTCAGACTTCCCTAAAACACTGTCTGGATCTGGCCTTTGCCCCTCTCCCACCCCCAATCCCTCTCTGCTTTTCAGAATATGGGCAGCTAGGTAGCACAGAGGACAGAGTGATCCCTGGGCTTGGAGCCTGGAAATCTGAGTTCAACTCCTGCCTCAAACACTTACTGGCTGTGTAATACTGGATAAGTTGCTTAACCTCAGTTTCCTCAGCTGTAAAAATAAGGATAATAATAATAGTATCTACCTCACAGTGTTATAAGGCTCAGATGAGATAATATTGGTGAAGCATTTTCTAAGCGTTAAAGGACTATATATAAATGGTAGCTATTGTTATTATTATTATAACAGGCACTTAAAAAAGATTTGGTGAATTAAATGAAATAGAAACTTCCATTAGGAAAGAATTTTGAAAGTCAGGAACAAGAAGAGAATGGAAACATTCCAGATGGACTAGCAGAAAGACTGCTGCAGCAGGAGTCTGAAGCTCTGGGTTCAAATTCTGACAGTGCTGCCTCTGTGACCTTGGGCAAATCACTTCTCCTCTCTGGGCCTCAGTTTCCTCATCTGTAAAATGAGTTGGAGAAGGAAATGGCCATCCACTTTAGTATCTCTCACAAGAAAACCCCAAATGGGCATCATGAAAAGTGGGACGTAACTGAAAAATGACTGAACAACAAATCTGCCAGGCACGGTACTAAATGCTAGAGGTACAAAGATGGGCAAAAACAGTCCCTGATCTGGAGAAGCTCAAGCAGTTATGTACAAATAAGCTACATGGACCCGATGAATTGGAGAGTCAGCAGAGGAACGGCACTGGCCTTGGTGGGGGTCGGGAAGGGCTTCCTGTGGGAAGTGGGATTTTATTGGGACTTGAAGGGAGCCGGGAGGCAAAGATGAGGAGGAAGAGCATTCCAGGCAGGGGGCACAGCCGGTACAAATGCTTGGAGTCTGGAACTAGAGTCTTGGGTTCCAGGTACCAAGGGATAAGGTGCAAAAAGACCCAGAAGGTAGGTTGGGGCCAGGTTAGGACCTGTTCCTTGGCCAGCAACGGCTTCAGGATAAAGAAGAAAGTGCTTTGCAAAGACATTTTTAAAAGGATTGGATCCTTTAATCCTCAGCATTTGTAAAGGGCTCTGAGACTTTTAGAGCCTCTTACCAGCCTTATCTCCTTTGATCCTGGCAGCAGAGGGGAGGGAGGAGAGGCAGAGCTATCCTTTCGGTGGTTTTATTTTTATCTTACAGATGCCGGGCTGAGGCTGGGAAGGTTAAATGACATTCCAAGTCACACCAGCAGAGAGTGGCCCAGCTGGGATTAGAACCCGAGCCCGGGACTCCTCCGACACATGCTGTAGCAGGAAGAGGCACAGTAGGAGTGAGGCTCTGAGTCTTTGTGAGACCCCCAATCTGGGCAGTCCTATAAAAGGGGGAGCTTCCATTACGGCCCAGGAGACCTCTTGGAAACCAGGCCTCTAGGTCCTCAAGTGCTGCCCTTTGACGGAATCAGGCCTCAAGGCCGCAGGGCATGTGGCTGTGAAGCCACCAACCTTCCTTCATTCTGGACCCCAAGGGAGTAACAGCTCCCTCCTTCTCCTGTCCATTCCCCACTTCCTCCTAAAGAGTTAAAGCAACAGCAACTTGAATGACCCCCCCTCCCCCTATCAAACAAATAGGGTTTCTGTTTCATTTCAAAAAACACTGAAATGGCAGTCTTGGAAGAAAACTTAGGGGTCATCAGAGCAACCCCTACGTGATGAGGAAACTGAGACCCAGAGAGGGGAAAGATCACAGGATTTAGAGCTGGGGGGCCAAGAAACTCATATATTTAGGGCTGGAAGTTAGCTTAGAAACCATCTAAGCCGCCTTCCTCATTTTACAGATGAGGGACTGATGCCTCGAAGGGGCGTCAATCGCTTTCCCAGCAGCCTTCTCACCCTGGAGCGGAGGTGTAGGTGCCTCCGTCAAAGGGCCACACTTGAGGACCTCGAGGCCGCAGGGTCCCCACTCCTGCTCTGGAGGCTCCCCCCATCATGAACCCCCCTCCTCCATTTGGGGAGTTCTTCCAGGAGCTGCCCACGCCAGCCATGCTCATCCCCTACCTCTGCTCTCATCCTCTGGACTGCTCCATCACTGCCGACAAACTTCTCAGCCAGGGTACTGGTTCTACGCCTGCGATCGCCTCTTTTCATTGGCGAGTTCCTCCTAGAGTCTCCACTTTTGTAAGTGGCCAGCGCTGCTCGTTTTTTCACCCCTCACTCCCCTCCCTTTTTCACTGTCTCCTTTCTGTTCTGTGACTTTTCTTCTCATTTGATTTGCATTCCCAGTGCCTAGCAGAGTGCCTTCATAAATGCTTCCTGACTTGGCTGGTGATGGGCTCGCCCAGGCTCACAAGATTGTAAACAGAAGAGCCGAGATTCAAATCCCCGGCCCTCAGATTCCAGCCTCTGTGTCCTTGCCACCGTACTGTTCGATCTTCCGATGAGGAGCCCCGGGGACGCGCCAGGAATGTCTGCTGGAATTAGAGATGTTGAGTCCCGAGAAGAGGAGACAGGGCATGACAAAGGCTATCATGTGGAAGAGGTCCCCAGAGGACAGAGCCAGGAGGGATAAATTAGGAAAGATACGGAGAGGCAGGCTTAAGCTGAAAAAACAAAAACAAAAACTTTCCACCAATGAGAGCTATCTCCAAGTAGAACAGTAGCCTTACAGGTCAATGATTTCCTTTCCTTAGACCTCTCGCAGCAACTGCGCATGTATTCGGTTGTTTCAGACTCTCCGTGACCCCATTTGGGATTTGCTTGGTAGAGATAGAGGAGCAGTTTGCCTTTTCCTTCTCTAGCTCATTTTACAGATGAGGAAACTGAGGCAAACAGGGTTAAGTGACTTGGGTCACTCAGCTACCAAGCATTTGAGGCCAGCTTTGAACTCAAGACGATGAGTCTTCCTGGTTCCAAGTCCAGTGCTCTACCCGCTGTGCCATCCAGCTGCCCTTTGCCTCTAAGCAAAGGCAGCATGATAGCTTGTCAGGGATGTGGAGGCAGTGATTCTCGGTCACATCCGACCAGCAGACAGCTGGTCTCGTTGAAGGTCTCATTCAGAGGCCTTGCGGATCGCCTCGTCCAAATGCCTCATTTTGTAGAGGAAACTGAAGCCCAGGGTGGGAGATAACTCGGGCCCAAGCATAGATTTAGAGCTGCGGGGACCTGAGACGCCATCTCATTGAACAGCGGAGGAAACTGAGGCCAGGAGGCTGGTATTGCCAAGTTCCACATGGCACAAGCAGCAGAGGTTTGGAAGCCCGTTCTCTGGCTCTGGCTCCAGACCCGGGCTCTCCCCCTCAACCACAGCTGCCTTTTGCCCGGCGTTCCAGGATTGGCAGCTTTTTACTGGAGAGCGCTGGATTCAGACCAGGAGCCAGGGGATCAAGAATCTGCCTTTCCCTCTGCCTGCCTGGTTCCTTCTAATGAGCTCCCCTCACCTGCCTCCAAGAACCCATCTCCTAAATGGCTCCCACTGGGAGATAAATGGACTGGCTCTTCCTTCTTGTTCCAGGGTGGAGGCACTCCTTCCAGCCAAACGTTTCTTCCCTCCAGGCTTCTCTCCCTTCCCCCACCTCGGCCGGCGGGGGCTAAGTGAGCTTCCACACCTGACTTCAGAGCTTTAAGACAGCTGTGAACTCGTTCATTGGATGAGCTCTAATTACTGACCTGGGTTCTGGGGAGACGAAATGAAAACAGAACAAAAAAAACAGTCCCTGCCCTGGAGGAGCCTGCACTCTCTCCTGAAGACTTAGTCCACCCAACAGGAGTCAAGGGAACCGTGTTCTAGTCTAGAATGTCACTTTTGGGGTTCAGTGGTTTTTCAGCTGTGTCCAACTCTTCTGTGACCCCATTTGGGATTTTCTTGGCAAAGACGCTGGAAAGGTTTGCCATTTCCTTCTCCAGCTCATTTGACAGATGAGGAAACTGAGGCAGACAGGGTGACGTGACTCACCCAGGGTCATAGAGTTGGTAAGGGTCTGAGGCCAGATTTGAACTCAAGAAGAGTCTTCCTGACTCCAGGCCCAGGGCTCTCTGCACTATGGTGCACTATGGACCCGTAAAACCTTAGGCATGATCCCATCCAAATATATAATATGGTGTCCAAAGTCCTTCCCAGATCTGACATCCTATGTTCTAATGTCCCTCCCAGCTCACATTTTGTTCTGTGTTCTAAGCCTCCTCCCAGCTCTGATGTAGGAACAGAGATTCATAGGATTTAGAGCTGAAAGGGCCTGACAGATCATTCAGTCCAACCTCCTCACCTTACAGAGGAGGAAACCGAGGAACAGCAACGGGAAGTGACCTGCCCAAGGTCACACAAGGAGTGAATAATTGACTCCAGTTCTTTCCTTTGGATTCAAGACGCATCCAACACAATTTGACTATGACTTTGGGTCTGATTCTTGGTTGGGGGGCGGGGGTGTCAGTGTGAGACAGAATTATCTCCCTATCTCTGGGCCGGGGAGCTCCTCCTTTCTCTCAAGGACCCCTTCCCCAAAGCCCAGGGCAATGTAGGGACCACGGGATGGAGAGACTTCTGGCGCCCCCTTCTGGCATAGCCAGGCGCCCAGTCCAGGCCTGAACCCCTCTAGACGGCTTCATCTCTACCACAGCCCCAAAGGGGCAGAAACCACCCAATCAAAGCTGACCTAGGAGGTGGGCACCACGTGCTTTGACTTCCCCGGCACTCCCTCCCATGCCTGGCGTCACCCCATTAAAGCTCCTCCCTTTTGGGCGAAGGCATTGCCGCCATTGGAAATGCAAACCCAATTACACCTGAAGGCACACCACATCCAATGAGATGACACGTGTCCTGCTTGGTGCGCCTTAGAGCACCCTGGGGAAGTGGGCTGGCCTGTCATCTTGTCATTGTGCAATGAATAATCTCCCAGATCTTCCAGTCCGACAACAGATGGGGGCAGATGTGGGGAGGCGGCAGGAGGCGGCAAAGCTGGGTCAGGGTGCCAAGAGGCGAAGGCTGGGCACGGCAGATAAACCCAGCTCTGGCGCTACCTCCTTGGGCGACGCTGGGGAAGTCACTCTCCCTTTTGTTTCTTCGTCTGTAGAATCCCGGGACGGGACGACTCCCTCTGAGGTCTCTCTCCTCCCGCTCTGCCATGTGGTCCCCTGAGCCTGGCGTATGATGAGACCGGCCTGAGAGCAGGGACAGGGATGTCTGATGTTCCTCCCAGAGCTGGGGGGTGAGGGTCCAAGCTCTCACCAGGCTGCCCTTTCTGCCACAGGCTCACGGCTTGTGCAGCCTCTTCTTCGGCCCGCGCTCTGACTCCATGTTGTCATCACTCCATCCTGCTCTTCACTTAGATGTGGTGAATGCTGTGGCTCCCTGTCCCTCGGGGCCAGCCTTGTGTCTCCTCGGCCTTCCACGGTTCCCCAAGGGATCTGTCGACGTTTCTTCTTTACCATACCGTCATAGTTAGATGGAGCCCACACCAGCTGAGACCCTCCCATTGTTGGGGGCCAGTGTCTAGGACCCCAATTCCATTTCACCAGTTAACACCAGGTAGCTTTTACTCGGATATTTCTTCAGAGTTACAGCTAGAACAACCATACAAACATTTGCCCCAGTGCCTCAGGGGAGTGTTCTCCCCTACACCACCTCCCGCTCTGGGGGAGTGGGCTCAACAGTTTTTTTTTCTTTTTGGTGAGGCAATCAGGGTTAAGTGACTTGCCCGGGGTCACACAGCTAGTAAGTGTCAAGTGTCTGAGGCCAGATTTGAACTCAGGTCCTCCTGACTCCAAGGCCGGAGCTGCCCCTAGCTCAGTTTTTTCGTGGTTGGTTCCACCAAGCAGCACCTATCAGAGGAGTCCTTGACTCAACCACTGCTCGCCTGGGGCTAGACGGCCACTCTTTGATCCTCGGGGCATCACTGCTGGGCAGGCTCCAGAATGCTGGACCCCAGGTGCCCTCATGAAGACCTGTCTGCTCTCCAGTTGTGAGGCTCCATTCCCTTTCACCTGGAACAGACGGAAAGACCAAGGCCTGGGGTCTGTTTCTTGGGACCACATGGCCTCTAGGAAAGGGCTCGGAAGCCTTTCTCTTTACCTGGTGGCTGAGCTCCCCCAGGCAGCAAAGAAGCAGAGGCCGACGGAAGATGCCCACAGCTCTGGTTGAATGGCAAACCCCAGAGCTCCTCCCAACCTGGTTAGCCAACCAGGAGCAGGTGTGGAATGTTCAGCCAGGCTCTGTGATGTCTCCATGCCTCTTCCCTGACAAATCATCACACCTCCCAGAAGTTACCCCTTATCATCCTTCCAGGGGGAGATTGCATCAGCTAAACAAGCTGACGGGGAATCAGCTTGGGCTGTTTGGCCCCATCACATGGAGGAGAGAACATCGTACACAGAAGTCAGAGTTGGAAGAGAGCCTAGAACATAGAATGTAGAATGCCAAAATTGGGAGGGAGCTTAGAACATAGAACACAGACTGTCAGAGCTGGGAGAGCCCTTAAAACAAAGAACAGAGAATAGTGGAGCTAGGGGGAGCTTAGAACATAGAATGTCAAGGTTGGGAGGGAGCTTAGAACATAGAACACAGACTGTCGGAGCTGGGAGAGCCCTTAGAACAGAGAACAGAGAATAATGGAGCTGGGGGGAGTTTACAACATAGAACACAGACTGTCGGAGCTGGGAGGACCCTTGGAACAGAAAACAGAGAATAATGGAGCCAGGAGGGGCTTAGAACATAGAATGTCAAGGTTGGAAGGAGCTTAGAACATAGAACACAGAGGGTCAGAGTTGGGAGGGCCCTTAGAAGTCATCTTGCCTAGCCCTCCCCTTTTACAGAAAATAAAACTGAGGCCAGAAAGTGGAAGTGACTTGTCCAAAATCACTTGACTAATAAGCATCCAGGCTGGAATTTGAGCTGCAGAAAGGTTGTGATCTGTATCATTTGTACTGATTAAATGATGGAGGCAGTTAGGTAACATGGGGTACAGACTTGGAGTCAAGAGGACCTGAGTGTGAATCCTGCCTCAGACTCTTACTAGCTGTGTGACCTTGGACAAGTCAATTAAAGCCTCCCTTTCCCCACTGGTAAAATGAGGGTGTTAATAGCACTTGGTGCTTCGCTGGTGTTCCATCCAAGCCTTCTTAGCCTGTGGCCATGCGTAACCCTCCCTCCCCTATCGCCTCTAAAGTGGATCTGCCCAGCCCGTCCAGGCCTTCCCCCTCCTCCTCCACCTGCTCCTCCTCCTCCTCCTTGTGTTTTAATGCTCTGTGAATTCCAGCTCAGCCCTTGGGCCCTTCCTGCCAACTCTTCATCCCGGCTAGATGAGTGACCTCCTTCCGTTACAACCGCATACAAGACACGGTTGATGTCATCTACATCACCGGCCATCATTGGTTATAGGCTGCGAGCTACTTACACCCGCTGTTCTCTCCATCGCCCTTTGGGTCACCAGCAATTTTGACTTGTCAGAGATAGGAATGTTCTGTCACCAAAAAGAATCGCTGGGAGAATATTAGGGTTAAAAAGACCAGCTTTGGCAGTAGGGAGCGTCTCAGAAAGAAAATCCTGTCCAATTTCCCCAAAGCAAGCCAGCCCTCTCCCATTTACCTTTTCAATGCTGAGTCCAACTCATTTCCCAACTGCACAATTAAAATAAAAATAACAATTACTAATGATCAGTATTCACCGAATCTCAGAGTTGGAAGGGACAGCTATTTAGGGCAACCCATATCAGATAAAAATCCCTGAAACACAGACCGAACTAAGGTGCCGAATTTAGCGCATGTATTTTTAAAAACCAAGCTGTACATAATGAGATTCAGAGTTTCATATATGATACTATTTCTGTTCTTTTTATATGGAAATGGTCATGCTTGCTGGAGTTTGTCCAGTTCAGAATAACAAAAAAAAATGTCTAAATGGTTACATATGTGTGTGTATGCAAGCAGAGATGCGTTGCTATCTGTCTCGTTGGAGAGAAACCCCAAATTGATAAGATCATAGATCTTACTGGGTGTTTCCAAATGTATGATGGGGGGTCTTGGGAAATGGGGGACTAGAAGTCCTTACTATAACCTACTAACAAATGGTCATTCTACCCTCTGCTTAAAGACTTCCAGGGATAGGGAGCCCCACTCCCCCTTTTCCCAAGACATCCCATTACATGTTTGGAAACACCCAATAAGATCTATGATCTTATCAGTTTGGGGTTTTTCTCCAATGAGACAGATAGCAACGCATCTCTGCCTGCCCCTCCTGTGGGACTCTCTTCCTTATCCTCCCCCAGAGCCTTGTTCGCTTACTCTCTGGCTGGCTGGCTGTCACCCCACATGCTTACCATGCTCATACCCTTGATTCCTGATCTTGGGACTTTCTCCTCATTTACCTGCTGCAGCCCCTGAGCCCTCACCACATGGTCTCCTGTGAGCCCTCACCACAAGGTAAGGAACACCGCCATTGCCCCTCTCCAAGGTGCTCATCTCCAGTTCTTCAGAGGCAGTGGTGTCCTGGGGCTTGCTGCTCTACGGCAACCCTGGGGAGATGTTTGTATTCAGAAGATGGCCTTTTGCTCTCATGGGAAGCTTGAGGTTGGTAAGCAGACCTTATAATCTCTCTAAAGCAAAATAAAGCCGTCTCTCCGTCTTTTCAATCCTAGGCCCAGCTTACTGGCCATCTGTACTGTCTATCCCAGATAGATATGAATATGCATGTCATATATTCTATATAATATAGAATATATTACCATATTTCACAATATACAATAACATATTGTGATATTTAATATTGTATATAGAATATGCCACATATATTAATATAATAATATAACACATTACAATATTTTATTCATATAATGCATAACATATTATATTTTATAATATATAACATTGTGATATTTAATGTATTATATTGAATATGCCACATACATTCATATAATAATATAATATATGGCTATATTTTGCCCATGTTATACAATGTATAGCATATTACTATATTTTATAATACATAACATATTGTGATATTTGATATATGCCACATACATTCATATAATAATATATTTGACTGCACTTTACCCATATGATATAATATATAACACATTGCTATATTTTATAA
>NW_020953709.1:1290506-1310297 GCF_900497805.2 Vombatus ursinus
TACCCATATGATATAATATATAACACATTGCTATATTTTATAATATATAATATATGGTGATATTTAATATATTATATGCGATATATCACATATATTAATATAACATAACACATTATGATATTTTACTCATATAATACATAACATATTACTATATTTTACAATATATAATAACACATTTTGATATTTAACATATTATATGGAATATACCATATAATTATATAATACATGGCTATATTTTGCCCATGTTATATAATGTATGACATATTGCTATATTTTATAATACACGATGACGTATTGTGATATTTGCTATATTACCATATGTTATGTTATATGTTATCTATTGCACACACACACACAGAGCCAGACAATACCAATAGAATGTCCTTTCCAGATGCGTGTTGAGATCTGGGTAATAGACATTCTTCCTCTACTCAGTCATTCTTGTATGGATGGAGAGGCCAGCCTCCTTTGGGTGATTCCTTATCTCCTCAAAGAAGCTCTGCAGTGTCTTGGGCCTTGATTCAATCTACCCAATGTCCACCCTGGGCAGGATCATCTGGAGCCTTTTGCCAACCCCAGGAAATCCCTCCGTTCCCTGGACCCTGGGCTGGATCTCCTCCATCCCAGTGTCGAATGTTTCTGGCAAGCATCCATCTCGTTTTCTGTCTCACCTGATAATTATTATCAGAGGGTCATTGAACAGGTTATTTCTGTTGTTACAATTTCCAAAGAATCCCTAGTGGCCTTGCTGTGAAGTAGTCTTCAGGGGAGTGTTTGGTTCTGCCCAATTAAACACTTTTTCATAATCCACAGACAAGAAGCGCCCGGGGACCTGAAACCCTCTCCAGCTTCCAGGCGATTGAGATGATGAAGACGTGCGCCATCATTGAATGTCTTCTGCACAACTTGCTTGTTGTCTCTTGATGCTCATGGAGGATTCCCTCGTGTCGTGGCTCGGTGACCCTCATAAAGACAGACATGAGAGGAGGCTCGTGGCTTGGTGGTCATTTGGCCGCCTCCCCCTCCCCCCCCATATTAATAAGATCTGAGGTGTTTCTCCCACGCATTTGGAATCTTCTCCATACCATATTCATTGGTCCTTCAAGGTTCTCTCAGTTGCATCACCTCCAGCATTGATTTCCCTGTATAGACTTGATCGGATCTGGTGGCTTTTG
Source organism: Vombatus ursinus (assembly GCF_900497805.2). NCBI lineage: Eukaryota > Metazoa > Chordata > Mammalia > Diprotodontia > Vombatidae > Vombatus > Vombatus ursinus. The sequence continues at coordinate 1,291,682 of NW_020953709.1, forward strand.
CCAGATTTACCAGCTTCTGAAACACTGACAAAAGCCAAGTTACAGCCTCCCAGAGCCGCAGGCAACACTAGAAAACTATTGTAATAGCTGAGGGAAATAATGAAAGAGCCAGGCCGGCAACAAGCTTTGTTGAGGGATTATGATTCCTAGTTTTTCAGTCTTCTTACACCTCCCCCCCCTCCACATAATCTGTGATTCAGGGCCACTGGCCTCCTTGCCGTTCCTCGAACTCAAGACTCCATTTCCAGACTCCAAGCATTTGTACTGGCTGTGCCCCCTGCCTGGAATGCTCTCCTTCCTCATCTCTGCCTCCTGGCTTCCCTGGCTTCCTTCAAGTCTCTGCTGAATTCCCATCTTCTGCAAGAAGCCTTCCTCTTTCCCAGGCTTCCTTTATCTCTGTGCCTTCCCTTTTAGATCAGCCCCAATTTATCATGCTTATAGCTTGTTTCTACATAGTTTTTGGCATGTTATTTGCCCTATTAGACTGGGAGCTCCTTGAGGGCAGGGACTGTTTTTTGCCTTTTTTGGTAAAGAAAGCACTTAGTACAGCACCTGGCACATAGTAGGTGCTTAATAAATGGTAATTGACTGACTATACGCCAGCAATTCAAAGCAAGCACTGGGTATGCAAATCCCAAGAAGAAGCAAGACAGTCTGTGCCCTCAGAGAGCTTACATTCTAATGGGGGAAGTCAACACAGGGCCACTAGCTGAATCCTGGAAGAACCCTTAGCTCTGTGCCCCCTAGCCCAGCCAACGATTGTGCAGGTCTGGTGATGATCACATGGGCGACCAGGTAATTGCATGTGGAGCTGGATGAGACCACACAGGTTCAGAGTTCTAGCGACTGAAGGGGCCTCATCTAGCCCACCTGCCTCATTTTATAGCCAAGGAAACTGAGGCACAGAAAAGAGAGATTTAGGATAGCTGGAAAAGACCTCAGGGGCCAACCACGTCATTTTATAGATGAAGAAACTGAGGCCCAGAGACAGGATGTCACTTGCTCAGGGTTACAGAGGTGGTGAGCATGAAAGGCAGGTATTGAACCCAGAACCTGTGCTTCTAACAGTGGTCTTTTCACCTGGCCCTGTGAGCAGAGATGAGGAGGAAGAGTAGGATGCAGACTTGTGCAAATCCTTGGACGTTGTTTGTACCCTCAGTTAGGACATTTGCATTGGGCTTTGAGGTTCATTGGAGCTCCAACAAGGTTGTGAGCTCACTGAGCCCCCTCTGCTTGGTGAGGAAAGGCAAACTCACAGACCTCCCAGTAAAGATTCAAACCCAGATCCCTCCTGGCAGGAGGCCCGTGGCTTTCCTCCCTACACCAGGGTTCTCTCTCTATAGGATGGAGTGTTTAAAGTCTTTTAAAGTAGAGAATGTCAGAGCTGGGAGGGGCCTTAGAACAAAGGATGTCAGAACTGGTACGGACCTTAGAACAAGAGATGTCAAAGTTCAGAGAGGTTTTAGAACAAGGGATGTCAGAGCTGGGAGGGGCCTTAGAGTAAGGGATGTCAGAGCGGGGAGAATGTGGATTGTCAGGTCAGGAAAGAACCATAAAACAGAATGTCCAACTAGAGACTCTTGTGATTTTCCAGGGGACCCAGAAGGCCCGGAAGGCTGGTGACATACCTGTGACTCCTTGGCTAATTAGTGGCCAAATCGGAACCCCCTCTCTTTTCTACTCCATCAAATCAACCCCATCATTTCCCCCCAAGAAAGTGATCAGGGGCTTTGGATTCTGGTTCATTCACCTCTGTATTCTCTGTGCTAAGCCCTGCACACAGTAGGTACTTAATGTTTGCTGAATGCAAATATGATGCGAAGTCCGCACTATGTACTGATATCAGGGAGATGTTTTTGTTTTCCATGGTAGGAAAACAATCCCATTATCAGATTAAAGTAATTCATGAGAAGGCATGAATGAGTCATCAGCTCCAACGCCCCCAGGGATGTGTCCCAAGACCCAAAAGATAGCTTGTGACCCCAAGTGACCTAAGAGTTAAAGTGTGGGTGGGAGATGACCTGTGGGTGCCCAGCCATCACCCTTCTCACCCCCCTCCCATATATCATCTGAGCAGCACCCCCTTCTGAAAAGCTGCCCTCAGGTGGCCTTCCAGGAGGGTGCATGAGGGTCAGCACCCAGGAGGACCTTAAAAGCCATCTTGTCCAACCCCTGTCATCTTACAGAAGAAGAAACTCAAGCCTAGACAAGTTAGGAGACTTCCGTGAGGTCACATGGGTATTAAGTAAGTGACAAAGTCAGGATCCTAAGGCCCCTCCCAGCTCTGACATTCCATGTTCTGAGGTCCCTCCTAGTTCTGACATTCCCCAGTCTAAGATTCTTTCCAGCCCTGACATTCTCTGTTCTGAGGTCCCTCCTAGTTCTGACATTCCCTGGTCTAAGGTCCTTTCCAGCCCTGACATTCCCTGTTCTAAGGTCCCTCGCAGCTCTGACATTCCCTGTTCTAAGGTTCTTCCAGCCCTGACATTCCCTGTCCTAAGGTCCCTTCCAGCTCTGACATTCCATGTTATGAGATCCCTCCCAGATCTGACATTTCCTGTTCTAAGGTCCTTTCCAGTCCCGACATTCTGTGTTCTGAGGTCTTTCCCAGCTCTGACATTCTGTGTTCTGTGTTCTAAAACGTTTCTTGTTCTGTTCTGATACTTTTAGTATTCTCTTCACCCTCAGGATGCCAAAGGAACACAGTACGAGTCCTTGCCTTCCCAGAGAACTCAGTGGCCAGGATAAGCCAACAGACGTGAACCTGGGAAACAAGAGTCAGGCAGTATGGTATAGTGGATAGAGTGCTGGACTTCAGGTACAGGTGGACTTGGGTTTGAATTCTATTTTAAACACTAGCTGCGTGACCCTGGGCAAGTCACTGCACCTCCATCAGCCTCAGTTTTCCAATCTGGTGGCGGGGCTCAAGTGAGATATTTGTAAAGTGTTTAGCAAGGTATAAAGTGCTATGTACATCTTAGCTACCATCATCATCATCATAGTCAAATGAACACAGTTTAGCAAACTAGAAACCAGCATATGACCAGAGGCTCATTACTTCTCCTTGCTAAGATCCCCTTGTCGTGTTGGGTGGTGGGCCTAGTGACGGGCTCCTGGAGGGGGCTCCTGAAGTTCTGGTTCCCAACATCCAATTCCATTGGGCCCTAAGTGGCTCGAAGGCCTCTTGATCAGACAGGACATGACCACCTATTCACAGGGTGTGCCCAGAAAGCACCCACCAGTTGTGAGCTGGTTCAGCCACTGTAAAGAGCAATGTGGACCCAGGTAAAGGGCTATCAAACTGTGCATACCCGTCAAGCCAGCCATACTCTTCGTGACCTCATTGGGGGTTTTCTTGGTGGAGATCCTGGAATGGTTTTCCATTTCCTTCTCCAGCTCATTTTACAGATGAAGAAACTGAGGCAGTCAGGATGAAGTGACTTGGCCATGTGAGCAGAATTGGGAGAAATGCTGCACTTAGTAATAGCAATACTGTGCAATGATCAACTATGAATGACTTAGCTCTTCTCAGCAATACAATGATCCAAGACAATTCTAAAGGGCTCATGATGAAAAGAGCCATCCACCTCCAGGGAGAGAGCAGAGTCTGAACATGGGTTGAAGTAAACTGTTTTTAAACTTTATTTTTCTTGGGGTTCTTTTTTTTGGCTTGTTTTTCCCCCTGCAACTCGGCAAATGTGGAAATATGTTTTGCATGACTGCACATGTATAATCTCTATCAAATTGCTTGCTTTCTCAAGGAGGGGGGAGGGTCAGGAAGGAGGGAGAGAGTTTGGAACTCAAATTTCTTTAAAAAAATGAATGTTAAGAATTGTTTTTACATGTGACTGGAAAAAAAACAAAATATAAAAAAAGTTCTCTTAAAAAATAACATAAAAGAAGGCAGCCCACCCCACCCCCACCCCTCCCCTTCAAGTCAAGCCTTCTTTATGCTACCCTGCCTAAGAGTCTGCCATCAGAGATGATAATCACAGTCAGTTCAGGCTAATTATAGCCGACACTTCCCTTGTTATCTTGCTTGATCCTTACAATAACACTTTGAGGTAGGGAGGGACAGGTATGATTAGCCCCATTTCACAGACGAGGAGGCTGAGATTCAAGGTAGGACTTGTCATGTGCTTGGGTCTCACCCGCTCCAGGGCTGGGAAACCAAAGGGTGGGACTTGAGAACAGAACGGCCCAGGAGCAGAATCTGGACTGCAGTGGGGAGAGAGAGGCTAGTTAGGAGGCTGTTGTAAAGGTCCAGGTGAGACGTGATGAGACCCTGAGTCAACCAGCCCTGGCTTAGAGACCTCCATGGACGATAGAGCCAGGACAGGACATTCAGCGGACTGAGGGTGTTTGGGGAAAAATCTCTACCATTCTGGGGCTGATTTGGTGGAATCAGCATGCATAGAGAACAGTAGAGTAAAGAGGACCCTCAGAAGTTGTTGTTCAGTCATTTCAGTTGTGTCTGACTTTGTGACCCCATTTGGGGCTTTCTTGGTAGAGATACTGAAGTGGTTTGCCATTTCCTTCTCCAGCTCATTTTATAGATGAGGAAACTGAGGAAAAACAGGCTTAAGTGACTTGCCCAGAGTCAAACAGTAATAAGTATCTAAGGCAGGATTTGAACTTGAGTCTTTCTGACTTCAAGCCTGGTGCTTTGTGCATTAAGGCACCACCTAGCTGCCCAACCCAGAAGGCCTGGGTTCAAGTCCTGCCCTGGATACCTATTGGCTAAGTGAAACTGAGTTCACCGAGGAGTTCCATATACTAATGAAATCATGGGTCCAGGCCCTATTATCCTTAGGATTGTAAGATGTTAATGTAGGACAGAACCTTAAAGGTCAAGGAATTCAACATTCTCATTTTCAAATGAGAAAAGTGAGGCCCAAGCAATGAGAATTTATTTGCCTCAAGTCAACTCAACAAACACTGCTCTAGGCACAGTGCTAAACACTGGGGTAGGATTTCAAGCAAAAAGAAAGCCTGTCTCTGCCCTCAGGGAGTTTATAATCTAACGTGGAATAAAACATTAAAGGGAACTGAAAAGGGGGGTAGAGAGGACCCTTTGGGTTTGAGGGGAGGGGGAGGGGGATGGAAGGTAGTGAAGTCTGGAGAATGGAGAGTGGCTGCTCAAAATGGAGGTTGTTGGGATTCACCAATGGGAGCTGAGCTTCTTGTGGGCAGAGGAGAAGGCACGTGGAACATGGCGGCCATGTCTGGAGAGGGCCATCTACTAGGTACCAGTCACCATGCCAAGGGCTAGAGATGCAAAAACAAAATGAAACAGTTCCTGACCTCAAGAGCTTGCATTATATCAGGGAAGATGGATACCCGTATGAGTACCAGAAGCAATACAACATAAATATGAGGCAGCTTAGGAGGGAGGGCAGACCCTCTCCTTTGGAGAATCAGAAAAGGCCTCTTGTAGAAGCTAGTGCCTAAGCTGAGCCTTGAAGGAGATTGGGAATTCTAAGAGACAGCAGTGAAGAGGGAGTGCATTCCAGGTATGAGGCACAGCCAGTGCAAAGGCACGGAGACTAGAGATAGCAAGTTGTATGAGAGGACTGCAGATCATAGGAAGGCAAATATATTCACAATGAGGCTGGAAAGATAGGTGAAGACCAGGTTGTCTAGGGCTTTAAACACCAGAGTTTTCAACAAAATCCAGCAGGGAGAGAAAGAAAGAGAAATACCATCTAAAATAACTACAAAAAGTAAAAAATAGTTAAAGGATGAGGAGTTTTAGCCTGGAGCAAGAAGGAGCTTGTATCAATAAAGGTTCTGAAGCAGAGGGTGATAGGGTCAGCAGGCTGGCAGCTACTTAAAGGAGGAAGAGGTGGCCTTTTCCTTGGCAAACACCAACCCCAGCTTGTGCTCTGGATCCCAGCTCCTCTCATCTGCACCAGGAGCTTGCCCTGCATCTCCTATCTCTCTAATTTGCAATCTCTCCTTCTCTATTGGCTCTTTCCTTATGGCCTACAAACATGGCCTCCTCCCATCTTTAATAAACCTTCATTTGTACCTGTCATCCCCTGGAAACTAGAATGTGCCTTTTTCCTTTCATCGCCAAACTCCTAGAAAAAGCCATCTACATTTGTTGCTTCTACTTTCCTATGAAATTTAGCTTCCAATCGTTTCTTTTTTAAGTAATATTTTATTTTTCCCAATTACATGTAAAAACAATTTTTAACAGTTGTGAGGGGTTTTTTTGTTTTGAGTTCCAAATTCTATCCCTCCTCCTCCCTGAGATAGTAAGCAATCTGATATAGGCTATACACGTGCAATCATGTAAAACATATTTCTATATTAGTCATTTTGTAGAAGAAAACTCGAACAACAAAAAAAGAAGAAAGTGAAAAATAGTATACTTTGGTCTGTATTCAGATGCCATCAGTTCTTTCCCTGGAGGTGGATAGCATTTTTTATAATGAGTCCTTTGAGAATGTCTTGGATCATTGTATTGCTGAGAATAGCTAAATCATTCACAGTTGTTCATCACACAATATTGCTATTACTGCGTACAATCTTCTGCTCACTTCTCTCTACATCAGTTCATGTGAATCTTTCCAGGTTTTTCTGAAATCATCCTGTTTGTCATTTCTTATAGCACAATAATAGTCCATGACATTCATATACCACAACTTGTTCAGCCATTCCCCAATTGATGGGCATCCCCTCAATTTCTAATTCTTAGCCACCACAAAAAAGAGTTGCTATAAATATTTTTTACAAATAGGTCTTTTTCCCTTTTTTGGATGTCTTTGGAGTATAGACCTAGCAGTGGTATTGCTAGATCAAAGGGTATGCACAGCTTTATAGCCCTTTGGACATAGTTCCAAATTGCTCTCCAGAATGGTTTGATCAGTTCGCAACTCCACCAACTGTGCATTAGTGCCCCAGTTTTCCCACACCCCCTCCAACATTCCAATCACTTCTAATCATTCAACTGAAACTGCTCACTTCATGGTTCCCAATGATCTATTAATGGCCAAACCTTCTCTCCTCCCCTCTCTCCTCCTTTCCTGTCCTCCTCTTCCCTCATTCTTTGCTCCTCTCTTCTCCCTTTCTCCCTTGGTGATCTCATCAGTTTTAAGCAGATGACTCCTAGGTCTCTCTATCCAACCTACTCTCTCTCCTGAACTCCAAAGGGATGTCACAAAGGCATCTCAAAACAGAACATGTGATCTTTCCCTACCAAAGCACTGATTCTTTCTTTCTTTTTTATACTCCTACTTCTCCATATGAGTGAGTGAAAAAATAAAACATTCATTAAGTGCTTATTGGGAGCTAAATGTTGGGGCTACAAATACAAAAAGTAAGACAGTTCCTGTCCTCAAGGAGCTTACATTCTAACGGTGGAGGACAACACATAAAAGAGGAAGAGGAGAGTACACGCAGAGTTCAGGTGGCAGGATTGGGAAATGGCTGGACGCTGGCCTCATCCTTGATCCATCCTCCTTTACCTAGCGCATCCAATCAGTTTCCAAGCCTTGTCTTTTCTGCTTCCACATCTCTCACTTCCATTCCCTTCTATCCACTCACATGGCCCCCGACCTATTTCGAGCTCTCCTCACCCGCTGCCTAGATTCTTGCAATAACCTCCTGCTTGCCTCCCAGCCTCCAGGCTCTTTCCTCTACAATGCATCCTTCAGATAGCTGCCAAGATGGCATCAAAGTCAGAGGGCCAAGGTTCCAGTCCTATCTCTGGCCCTTGTTACCTGTGTGGCTTTGGGCACATCACTTAATGCCCCTGGGCCTCAGTTTCCTCACCTATAAAATGAAGGGGCTGGGCTAGCAATGACCTCTGTAGCCATGAGCTATGATCCTGTGATATTCTCAAAGACCAGTTCTGACCATGTCATTCCCCTCTTCGAGAAGCTCCGAGGGGTGGTTTAGCGTTGAAAGCCCTTCACTACATGGCTCTGACCTACATTTTAGACTGAGATTTTATTTCCTTTCCCCCTACTCTGGAGTTCAGCCAAGCTGAACTATTTCCCGCATTCTGTTAGATTGTAAGCCCCTTGAGGGCAGGGCCTGTCTTCTGTATGCCCAGTGCTTAGCATAATGCCTCACATACAGTAGGCATCTGTTGTTGTCCAGTCATTTTTCAGTTGTGTCCGATTTTGCATGACCCCATTTGGGGTTTTCTTGGCAAAGATACTGGAGTGGTTTGCCATTTCCTTCTCCGACTCATTTTACTGATGAGGAAACTGAGGCAAATTGGGTTAAGTGACTTGCTCAGGGTCACACAGCTAGTAAGTGTCTGAGGCTGAATTTGAACTCATGAAGATTCCAAGCCCAGTGCTCTATCCACTTTGCCGCCTAGCTGCCCCCTGGGAGGTAGGTGCTATTAATAATCCAGATTTACAGATGAGGAAACAGAGGCCAACAGGGTTAAGACAGCTAGTGTCTGAGGCCTGATTTGAACTGACAAAGATGAGCACTCTCTCCACTGTACCACCTAGCTGCCCAGTAGGCACTTAATGAACATTTATTGATTGATTGATTCCATACACAACTTCTCATCTCCCACCTCTCTGCCTTTGCCTAGGCTGTCCCTGATGCCTAAAAGCACTCCATCTTCTCTTCTACCTTCTCAAATGCCTGGCTTCAGAGTTCAGCTCCAGCATTCCCTCCTACCCGAGATATTTCCAGACTCCCTCCGTGGCTAGTTCCTCCCTATCCCCAAATTACCCTGTGCGTACTTGTACCTGCACACATCATCTTCCCCTCCCACCTGCACCCCTAGGAAAATGAAAGTTCCTTGGGAACAAGGGCTGTTTTCCTTTTGTCTTCGTATCCCAAACTGCGAGCACAGTTCTTAGTATATCCTGGTGGACTGAATGCTTGGAACCAAACTGTGAAGGATCTTAAGTGACAGGCTGATGAATTTTTGTTTTATCCTGTAAGCAATAGGAAATCTAAATAACTTAAGCTTATTGAGTGAAGGAGTCATGTGGTCTGACTCAATGCCTAAGGAAGGCTATTTTGGCAGCTGTGTGGAGATGGATTATAGAGGAGAGAGACTGGAGACAGGTCAGTTAGGAGTCCACTGCAATTGTACAGACAAGAGGTGATGAGAGCTGTGTGAGCCGGGAGAAGTGGGTGGCTGGGAGGGATGCTGTGGAGGCCAGAACATGACGAGTCGGCAAATGACTGGATGTCTGAGGGCAAGGGAAGATGCAAGGGAGACGCTAAAATTGTAAGCTCAGTCAACTGGGAATATGGCAGTGCCATCCACAGAAATGGATATATTTAGAGGAAAACTAGGTTTGAGGGATGTCGGGGGTGGAGGGGAGATGTGGTGAGTTCTGTTTTAGACATGTGTCTGAGATGCCAGTGGAGAATCTGGATGAAGCTGTCCTGCCCACCAGGACTGGAGCTCAGGAAAGAGACTTGGGCTGGATTTATAGATCAGGGAGTTATCTGCCTAGAGGTGATGAGGGAACCAGTGGGGACCCGATGAGATCATCAAGAGAAAGAGAGAGAGAGAGAGAGAGAGAGAGAGAGACAGAGACAGAGACAGAGACAGAGAGAGAGACAGAGACAGAGACAGAGACAGAGAGACAGAGAGACAGAGAGACAGAGAGAGGAAAGAGAGAGAGAGAGACAGAGAGAGAGACAGACAGAGAGACAGAGACAGAGAGAGAGATAGAGAGAGAGAAAGACAGAGAGAGACAGAGAGACAGACAGAGACAGAGGGACAGAGACAAAGCACAAAGAAGTAAAAAGAGACCAGGGCAGAGCCTCAAAGCATACTCACAATGAGGGGATGGAAGGGGATGATGATGAACCAGAAAATAAGACTATGTAGAACCAGAGGAGAACTAGCAGCTAAGGGAGGAGAGGTTATGCCTGAAGAAGAGACGGTCAGCCCTGGAGAAAGCAGGGAACTTAAGGGTGATGAGGACTGAAAATAGATCATTGGCTATAGCAACTAAGAGTTCAATGGTTACTCTAGGCACAAAATGAGACATACATTTTCAGACCAGACCAATATGACACAAATCTGTTTTACTTGACTCTACTCACTTGTTACAGGAGAAGGCTTTTTTTAGAGAAGTTGGGGGTAGTAATAGTGATGAGAGAAAAAAAAAGATTAAAAAAGTCAATGAAACATAAAAGAAACATAAAAAAAATGAAACAAAAATACATAAAAGGAAGTTCAGAAGAGAAGGGAAGAATTGGTCCTATCATGTTCAAGTTGATAATAGCAAATAGTAAGAGTGTGATGCATTCTTTAAAAGCAACCGCAAGTTATATATGGTAGATTCTCAGTTTCATAACTGATCCATTTTTTTCTGAGCTTTTTTAATATGGAAATTGTTCATGTTTGTTGCTGACTGTAAAGTTCATAATAAAAATGTTTATTTTTTTTAAAGGGAGAGATCACCTTTGCAAGAGTAGTTACTGGAGGGTAGGGCAGGAAACTAGCCTGCAAAGGACTGAGAAAGTAATTGATGGTGAGGAAGGAGAGGCAGCAAGGATAAAGATCTTTCAAAGAGCTTAACAGTGAAAGAAAGGACGTGAGCTCCTTGAGCCTGCATGCAGAAGGCCTGTGATCTCCAATGCCCCGCTCTGATGTATACTCATGCTTGCTCACTTAGCCGAAGGGGGTAGCAGGGCCACAGGAAAGTGTTTTAAGGCTAGAGGAGACCTTGTTTGCAGGCAACTGGAAAGGAACCAGGAGATAGGAAGAGATAGGATGAGAGAGAGAGAGAGAGAGAAGAAATGATTGATGGAGCCACCTTCCCAAGAAGATAGAAGAGGATGTGATTGGCACGAGTAGAGGGATTAGCCTTGGTAAGCAGAAAGGTCATCTCATCTTTTGAAAGTAGGGTAAGGGGGGAAGCTAGGTGGCACAGTGGATAAAGCACTGGCCCTGGATTCAGGAGGATCTGACTTCAAATCTAGCCTCAGACACATAACACTTACTAGCTGTGTGACCTTGGGCAAGTCACTTAACCCCATTGCCTAGCCAAAAAAAAAAAAGTAGGGCAAGAGAAGAGAGGATGGATAAAAATGGAGAGACATTCTGACGTGTGGAGTAGAGGAGATGAGAGAGTTCACAGGCAGGCTCCATTTCAGTAAAGTAAGTGGTGAAATCATTCGCTGAAGGAGAGGAAAGCAGCAGATTGGCAAAGACAATAAAAGATGGAAATAGTCAGTGCTGGAGAAGCTGCAGAGAAATGGGCATATTGATAGACTGGTGGTGGAGCTGTGAATTGGTCCAATCATTCTGGAAAGCAATTGGTAATTATACTAAGAAAATGAAAAAAATGTGTCCAGCCTATGACCTTGAGGTGACACTGCTTGGCACATGCCTCAGAGGGGATCAGAGATGAAAAGAAAGGTCTCATATATAGCAAAATATTCCTGTTATCGCTTTTTGTGGTAACAAAGAACTGGGAAAATGAGACGCCCGTTGTTGGGGGAATGGCTAAACAAATTGCAGAGCATGAAAGTAATTGAATATCATTTCAATATTTCCATGAAGTGCATGAAGAATCAGAAAAGCATGGGAACACTTAAATGAACTGATGGAAAGAAACATCCACAGGAACCAGGAAAACAGCCCACATAATGACAGCACACAAGCGCTAATTGTAATGACCAAGCCTGGTCCAGAATAAGATTCACCTTCTGCCCTTTGAAGAAGAAATGGCCCATAGGGGTGTGGAACTTTGCTTACTCGGTTGATGTGTGGGCTAGTTTTGCCCAGTTGTTCTCTCTCTCTCTTTTTCTCTCTCTCTTTCTCTCTCTGTTTTGTTAGAAGGGAAGGTTTAGGAGGAGAGAAGAAGGGATAAATTAAGAAACGAAGGTGCTGCAAAGATAGAAAGAGCAATTGCTTTTTTTTAACAAAGAAAGAGAAGAGAATAAGAGTGGAGTTGGGGGCTGGAAAGGAGAAGAGGCTTCTTCTCCATGAGGCCCGTGATAGTCAGAGATTGGGTGGAAGGGTTGCTACGGAGCACTGGGGGCCCAGTTGAGTTAGATAAGAGGAATTTTTGTTGGGTCCAGTCTGCACGGCTTCCTGGCTCCCTCTAGCAGCTAGGGAACAGGAGGGAAGAAGGCAGATGGTGAGGGTTACTGAGAGTTGAGGGTTAGCAGAATGTAAACAGAGGAAGGATAAGGGGACAAAGGACTCCAGGTCAGTGTGTTGCTGAACTAGTTAACTTTGAGTTAAAACTCTAAAGGGAGGATGGTGAAGTGAGGGTGATGACCTGGGGGGACAGGGAGGGATTGAGGCACTAGAGTAGGGGGTCTTAGCCTGAGGTCCATGGACCCTCGAGGGATCTGTGAATAGATTTCAGGAGGTCTGTGAACTTGGATGAGAAAAAACCACATCTGTCTTTTCACTAACCTCTAACTGAAATATAGTATTTCCTTCCATTATGATGTTAAAATATAGCATTTCCTTCAATTATGAGTTTTAAAAAAACAGTTTTCAGAGTAGTTTATAGTCTTCATCAGACTGCCAGAAAGATCTGTGACACTAGAAAGCTCAAGGACTCCCAGACTAGAGGAGGAAAAGGATTTGGGGGCAGTGGGGCATGGGAAGAGATGAAGGATGGGACATTTTGATGAGGAAGGCTGGATTTCTGGGAAAAGATTTGGAGGTCATGCAGTTTTAGGGAGATAGTGAGGCTAAGGTATTTATGGTATTTATTTAAGGTATTTATTAAAGTGTGTGTGTGTATGTGTGTGTGTATGAGAGTAGTTGATGTAGAGAGGAAATCTTAGCAGTCTGGGAGCTTGACACACTAAAAGGACTGGGTGTTCAAAGGGTCATCAACATGGCCACTAGAATCACCAAGATTGAGGTCGGGGTTTAGGATGAGGAAGACTGCAAACCTCGAATATAGCAGATGCTTAATAAATGTTTGTCGAATGGAATGGCATTGAGTCAAATGCTGACTTTATTGAGAACGGGTGACTTAATGAAAACTCACTTATTAAGCACCCATTAAGTGCCAGGCTCTGTGCTTGACACTGGGGTCACCATTATCAGTGTAAGATGGACAGTCCCTGTGACCAAGGCGATTACACTCTACCAGGGAGAAATAACAGATACAGAGGGAGCTGAGGAAGGAAGGAGGATGACCAGGAGTCTGGTGGAGAACAGCAGCAAGGACTTGGACAAGGGCATCTAGACCCAGGAAGCCAAATTCAATGGAAGAGAGTTTTCTGAGTCATATTGGCAGGGTCAAAGGTGGAAATGAAGGGGGGAAGGAGTGCAGGAAAAACGGGGGAAATAGAAATGAAATGAACAACCTCCTTGTTGTTGGCAAGGGTTATGATGTCTTCAAGAGAAGACATGACTAACATGGAAATATGTTTTGCGTGACTGAACATGTATAACCCATATCAAATTGCTTGCCCTTTCAATGAGGTGGAGAGCAGAAGGAGGGAGGGAAAGAATTTGGGACTCAAAATTTTTAAAAATGAATATTAAAAATTGTTTTCACATGTATTTGGGGGGGAATAAATAGTAATTTTTTTAAAAGAGAAAGGCAGGTTACATTGAATGCCAAAATAAAAGAGGGGGGTGAGCTGAAAGGATGTAGGATGAAGGGAGGTGTGCTAACGATGAGGGGTGGGGGAATGTGTGAGCGAGTAACCCAAGACAGGCTCAACACAAGCAATGAGATGAGTTGGAGACAGAGGATAGATGTCTCAGCCTCAGCCCTTGGGACATATGGACCCGTGAGAGCAGAGACCCCAGGACACTGCTGGGAAGTATCTGGTTACTCTGGATGGACAGGATCGTATTAGGAAAAGCTTACCTGGGACTCAGGAGTAGGGTGCTTCCCGCTTTAATAATAGTACTAAGTCATTGAAGCTGTTTCAGCCTCAGTTTCCTCATCTGTAAAATGAGAATAATATTAACGGTAAAGTACCACATAAATACTAGCTACCGTTGTTGCAACTGGGGATGAGAAGAACAAAAAACACATAGTCCCTGTCCTCAGGGGACTTACATTCTAATGGAGGAGATAAGATATAAACAATTAGGTAGATACAAGACATAACAGAAAAGATGGTAGATTTAGAGCTGGAAGGTACCTTGGAGGTGAGCTAGCCCAACCCCCAGCATTTTACGGCCAGGAAAAGGTTAAGTGACTTCCCCAAGGTGGTAACAGGCAAGCTTTGAAGAACGTGGTCCTCTGACCCGGAGCCCGGGATCTTTCCCATCATCTCTCGGTACCTCTCAAGGGCTGTTGTGATGCCCAGATAAGATGAATGTGAAAGTGCTTCATAAATTATGAAAGAAACTATATCAATGCATTGGATAAAAAAAGAAAAAATACAATCATTCTTAAAGGTCTACAAAGCGGAGGTTATCGATGGGGCCTCCCTTCTGAGGTCTCCACCCCCAGGACCTTCCTGGTCACCCTTCCTGGATCCCTCCCATCCTGGCAAGCAAATTCAAGGAAGCTCCTCCAGCCAGACCCTGTCTACAGAGACTCCTTCACACTAGATTTGTGGCTGGAAGCTTGAAGTTGATTTTATCTCCAAGCCTTTCCAGGCTTGGTGCTTTTCCCTGCCCAAAGGCTAGCAAATTTCAGCCTCCTGTTTCCCTAATCTCAGTGATTCTGAACCATCTGTCTGCCCTGCTCGTCCCTATCCAGCAAAGTTCTCCTTTCCCTGGCTTCTACTCAGAGTCTAACTAGGGTAGATTAATTGGGGCTGTGTCTCAGGGAGTAGAAATTTAGAGGGGGCAGGGGCTGATTGCATTGTATTCCAGCAAGTAGAATAATAGCAAGCCCTTCCTATCAGAGGTGCTAATCCTCCTGAACACCCCATACACCCCCAACTCTCACCTCTGGCTCTAAGAAGCCGTGGCATGAACAGCAGACCCACTCCAGAAAACCATCTCAACCGATGGACTAAACAAGATTTAGGGTAGCCAACAGGCCCCCAATCTGTCTGCCAGCTAGGGGGATGAACACCCCAAGCATGTGAAGACTTTCTCCAGGGAGATGGGCAGATGAGAATAATTTGTTCCAACATCTAAGTGGCTGAAGCAGGTACTGTGGAGTGCTTAGAGCTTGGTCAGGTGCCAAAGACACCGAGGTCATCCATTGCATCCATTGCTTATCACCTGTCATCTTGTCCTGCCACTGGACTTTGATGACTCAGGAGAAAAGAGTGAGGCTGTGCAACTCTGCCTCACTTAAATCCAATTCACATGCAAGTCAAGACATCAACTCATGATGTCATTGGTCCTCTTCAAAAAGAAAGGACAAATAACAGCATCCTCCGCACTTACCACAGTGCTTGGCACATGATTTGACTCCATGGTATTCTAATTTTATAGAGGAAACTGAGTCACAGAGAGGTAGTGACAGAGCTCTTGATTCCTGGTCCATCCAGCACTTTGTTCTATCTACCACATAGTGCTGGCCCCCTCAGAATTTCCCCAAACCCACTGAGGAGGCAGCTTTACCCTGAAAAGGAGCTGAAGGTGTGGGGACCAGACAGAGGAGAGTGGTTGGGAAAATGGCGGGTCGAAGTCTAAAGGATGATCTTAGGGAAGTGATATGAGGGTGGGGGCAGCGGTGACCCAGAATCCAGATATTTTCTCCAGCTGAGACAGAATTGTCACACACACGCACACACACACACACACACACACACACCACACACACACACACACACTCACACACACCCATTCATTCTTGGCTCATTCCAGGATCCCTGCCTCCTTTGGGTCTGGGAGGTGCAGAACCAGCCTCTGGCCACAAGGGGTCTGCTGTGCTCCATTAAACAGCCCCTCAGTAGTCTGATTCTAGAACCGCGGGTTTCTCTTCTGAGCGACTTGGGCTGGGAGGAGGGTGCGACTCACTAAGATGGGGACCTAATGGTGAATTTCCCATGGTGCCTTCTTGTAGCGGGCAGAAGATCTGGCCTTCATTCCGGCTTCCATCTCCCATGTGACCTTGGGCCAGTCGCTTCCTTTCCTTGGCTTCATCTTTCTTAAATGAGAGGGCTGGATCGTGGAAAGCTCCAGATCCTTGAATCTGATGGGAAGCCCAGGCGTGGTCTTCTAGCTGTCCTGAACCTGAGCAGGCCAGGATCCCCTGAGAAACGCAGGAGCAAGGGATCCCTTATGGCACAGAATGGCAGGGCTAGGAGGGCCCTTAGGAACCACGTATCCAAGCCCCTCCTCTTACAGAGAAGGAAACTGAGGCACAGAGCAGCTAAGGGACTTGCCCAGTGACAAAGGTTACATGAAGCCCCCATCCCTGTCACTCACTATGTATTTCCCATCTCATGATGCCAACCCATGAAAAAGAGAAAAAAAATACAAAATAATTCATAGTCCTCCACAGTCAGGATCCTTAGCCTTTTTCTGGACCCTTGTGGCTCTATCCAGTAAAGCCTATGAACCTTTTCTTAGAATTACATTTTTAAATAATTGAAGAAAATGCTCAATTTCAGTTAGAGGTTGGGGAAAAGAAAGATGTATTTTTTTTTTCACATCTAAGTTCACCAACCCCCTGGAATCTATAGAAGTTTGTCGCTCCCAGGCAAAGAACTCGTACTTCATGGCCTCCTTTAAAAATTTTTTCTTTTAACTATTGATGAAAGAGGCAGCTAGGTTGCCTGGAGGCCTGGAGTCAGGAAGACCTGAGTTCAGACCCGGCCTCAGACACTTTCTAGCTATGGGTACTTTACCTTATCTGAGCCTCAGTTTCCTCACCTGTAAAATGAGATCGTTGGTCTTTCTGGCCTCCAAGGTCCCTCTGGGTTTAAATCTATGTCTCTTTTGTTCTTACATAAGCGATGCCTCTCTCCCTTCTGCCTTTCCAGCGAGCCTTCCCTTGTAACAAAGGAAAAGTGCAACTGAGCAAAACCAGCTCTCTCATCAGTTCTATCAGACTTTCTGCGTCCCCAGTGCCTCACCAAAAAAAAATCTTCCACGATCGCATTTCACTAATCCTTTGTGTCTGTGATAACCCAAGCTCTGGAGCCATCACGGCATTAGGCAGAGCAAAGCCCACGTCATCTCTCTCCTCTTCCTGCAAACCGCTCACTAGACTGATGTTCTGACCAAAATGGCGGGTCAGGGAGCCTCCTCCAGTTGGCCGGTCAGCCCCATGCTCACCTGAGGGCACTTCCTCATCTCTCCTCCAAGGTCAAGATGGGTCGTGAACAATTATGCCACATTCCATTGGAGGATACTGTTCTGTCTGCTTGCACTCTGAGGGGATATACATAGGAATCACTTGGCACACTTCAAAGCCTATAGAAATGCTTGATGAGGATGAAATGTCCCTTGTTCTGATTATTTCACTCTGCATCAGTTCATACAAGTCTTAACGTGCTTCTCTGAATCCCTCCTATTTATTGTTTCTTATGGCACATGTGATCATTGTGACTTTTGAAACTTACTGTTTGATATTGTAATTATAAATGACAGGACCCCAGTATGGAACCACTTAGATTAAGTGGTCCTAACGACCTTAAACATACAAATAGTGACAGCTTGTACTTCACCGCCGTCCTGACTCATTCAGATCCTGTGTCAAGCATGTAAACAATCAAATCTCCTGATTGGATGAGTGCCCGGCCCCACCTGCTGACTACTATTGAATACATCAATACCCATTTCTGGGGACCCATTACCAACTTGAATCCGCTCCAATTTCTGGTCCCGATTAGAAAGCTCCCTTCCTCGAGCCTGGTATGGATAAGTGACCCCCCACCTCCCACATCTGGGTCTAATCAGGAATGCCCCCTCCCACATCCGGTTGGTTAATAGCAGAAGAGGGATCTTTCCTCCAGGTGGTCAATCAGCTTCCTGCTCACCTGAGGTGCATTTCTTCATCTTTTCTCCATTCTCTTCTCAACCAAGCCCACCTTCCAGACACAAATCTTCCCTGGTCAGACTCAATGGTGAGGGTGTATTCCCACTGAGATTTTTGTTATAGTATACATCTCTTATCTTACATCTTACATGAGTGATGATCCTGGCCCCACGTGTGGCCAGATCCGTGTGTTTATATGCTCCCCCCACCCTTGTTTACTGTGCCACATAATAATACAGCTCATGCTTACAGTTGCTTCCCAAGTATCATTTCCTTTAAATCCTCGAACCCAGGTCTTTGCCCTAACCCAAACAATGAGACCAAATAAAGCAGATCAATAATATTTCTTTCCCAAGGATATCCATTCTTATTTTTCAACTTTTAAAAGTACTTATTTTAGACAGATTCTTGGACTGGCAGATGGCTCACATCCATCAGCTCTTTCTTGTTTCATGCCTGTCTCATCCCTGTGCATTTTCATTCATTTTCCCAATTGGAACTTTGGCTTCTCCAGCTACGTGAACAAATACACTACTGAAGAGGGCAGACTGCCTGGTAAGTCTCTTCTCCGTCTTTTTCAGCGCTGTCTGGAATGAGTTTATTAACGACTTTTTTCAAGTCATGTGTCTGCATCTGTGGGTTGTGATTTTATCATCTTCTTGCAAATTTGATGGACCTGTTGGTGATGGGTATAAGACATCTTTCAGATTTACTGACATCAATGCAGGAGAGGCAGGACAAGGAACCGTCAATAGTTTTGACATCAGTATGAGCTTCAGTTATTCTCTCTCTCT
>NW_020953709.1:1310397-1321505 GCF_900497805.2 Vombatus ursinus
GTTGTTTTTCATAAATTTAAGTTGATTACTGAAAATGTTCAGAGTAAAAGTGGTTTGACTGATTTCCATAGAGTGGAACTTACCCTGAACATTTTCAGTAACCAACTTAAATTTATGAAAAACAACCTTATCATCCGGCATATATCCAAGATTATCTTCAAAAACATAGCCGAAAGATCATCAGGGACAATTTTCATTCGTTAAGTCCTTGTCCAAGACCAGGGTCTTGCCAGTATTGTGAATATTGAGCCTAGCCATTGATTTAATACCATACCACTCCTTCAAAAATGTATCGATTTGGTTGTAGAATGGTGGGCACATGAGTGCATCGTTAGCGGAGATGTGAATTGGTCCAACCATTCTGGAAAACAATTTGGAATTGTACTGACATGGTGGCTAAAACATCCATGCCTTTTGACCTAGAAATTCTCCAGTTAGGCTTATATCCCTAAGGAGGTCATTGATTAAAAAGAAAGGCCTCATGTACACCAAAATGTTTATGGCAGCACTTTTTATGAGAGCAAGGAATTGGAAGCAAAGTAGATGGCCATCTGTTGGGAAATGGCTAACCAGGTTGTGGTACATGGATGTAATGTAAGAAATGATGAATATTATGAACCGAGAAACGCAGGAAGATATGAACTAATGAGAAGACAGTCTAAGTAGCAGAGCCCTGAGAACAATGTACATAATGATTACAATGATATAAACGGAAAAGGACAATTGAAACTGGATGTTTTGAAGTGATAATAACTAAACTTGATCCCAAAGGAGAGGCAGAACTCTGGGACAATCTAGAATCTGGGAGGATTCTGTCTGCAAGAAGGATAGCCTCCAACCAAATGTTGTAGAATTGTGATGACTGATCTTGACCTTGGAGAAGAGATGAGGAAGTGCCCAGGTGATCATGAAACTGGCCACCTGGAGGAGGGCTCCCTCCCTCCATCTTGGAGAGGTAGAGGATGAAGAGTATGGAGCATTTGCACATCGTATCAGACTCTTTCAATGTATTTTGCTGAACTCTTTCCCCTCTTTTTAGTTCTTTGCTCTAAAGGTGGGTCTCGGGGAGGGATACATTAGAAATATAGATGATGGAAAAATAGAAGTTATCAATAAAGACAGCCTATAAAAAGAAAATGGATCAACCACATCTTTCTTGGCTCTTTTTAAACCACTTTTAATCAGTCTATTATTCTTGCCAGCTGCCATGGTGCCTACTGGAAAGCCAAAGAGCTACCATAATATTTCATTACATTCACGCATCACAACTTATTTAGACATTTGGCACGAAGGCTACAAACTCAACAAATGAAATGGTGCCAATGGCAGAGAAAGGGAGAAGATAGGAGACCCTCTAGGAATGTGAGTTTTGCTGTTGGCCTGTTAATTGTGAGTCTTGTCCAGGAACCACCAATGAGTAGGTGTACTGCATCACATGAATCTTGGGCATCTCTCACCTGAGTCCAAATCCCATCTCAGACATTTACTAGCTGTGTCACTCTAGGTAAGTCACTTAATCTCTGCCTCAGTCTCATCATCTGTATAACATGGATAATAATAGCACCTCTCTCCCAGGGTTGTTATGAGGATCAAATGAGATAATATATTATAGACCATGAACTGTTAATAAATGCAAGCGAATACTATTACTATAATTATATGTTATTTTATATTAATATAATAATTATTATTATTACATGAAACCAGGAAAGAAATTTACAGCAAAATTGAAGGCTAGCCCATGGGCTGTCCTTGGAGAGGCAAAGAAAATGGCTGGTAGAGAGGATCTTATCCTGAGTTTAAAGGCAGAAAGAACATGGAACTCTTGGTCATTCTGCATTGTGGTCTTCATGGTAACCTTCTGCAAAACGATTCCTGTGAAGATAATGGAAGCTTATGTGCTATTCTCTGTTTCAGGGGATGAGGAGGCAGAGAAGTTCCACAAAGAACTTGATAGGATTCATTCTAATTCAGTCGGTATATGCATTTGAACACCCTCTGACTTCAGTGGGCATAGGAGAAGATGAAAACAACATATGTTGAATAGTATGGTTCATAAGTAAGGAATGGGAGAGGCCAATAGCTTGTTGACTGGGTAGAAGCCTCGTGCCTGTGGTGTATGAATACTTTCCTGGCCCTGGAAATGACACATGTCCCCCCTCCCCCAAAGGAAATGGGCTCCATTTTAACAGACCGGAAACAACTGATTACTGATATGACTATCAGTTCCAAATCAGCAGTCTGCATACAGTTAGACCACCGGCTTGTCAGGCCAAAGATGAACATCAGTTTTAAATTAGAAGAAAGGCTAAAAATAAGGACATTTGGTATCTGGCATGGTGCAGCAAATAGAACACTGCACTTGGAGTCAGGAAGACTGAATCCAGCCTCAGATACTTACCAGCTATGTAGCCTTGGATAAGTCAATGAACCTCCTTCAGCCTCAGTTTCCTCATATGAATAAAGTATGAGTACAATGACAGTGCCTACTTCACCGGAATATTCTGAGGATCAAATGAGATGCAGCCTTAAAACCCAAGTGCTGTTTATTAGGATTAATTAGCTGCTGTTGATGCTGGGAAAATGGGAGATCGATCAAAGAAAAGAGGTCCACATAAGTCATCAGCACTTCCTAAGGAAGCTTGATTGATGTTTATCAATGGCCACAATGAGCAAACCAAAAGATCTTAGAAACTGCAAAGAAGACCAGCCTATTTGTTACAAGGGAAGGAGATGGTTGGGGCATGTGTGTGTGTGTGTGTGTGTGTGTGTGTGTGTGTGTGTGTGTGTGTGTGAGAGACAGACAGACAGACAGACAGACAGACAGACAGACAGGCAGATGGGAAAGAAGAGGGCAATTACAGTGATGCCTCTTACCTCTTGGCAGAAAATTGGCAGACCCAAGGTTCAGAATGAGACACGTGGATTTGATTTGTTTGCTTAGACTTACTTGTTTTAAAGGAGAATTTTTGGGTGGGGATGGAGGTATGGGAGAGGAGTCAGTGGCTAATGATCATAATGCAGAAAAAAAAAGTGTCAATAAAACATTTTAAAATATGTAAAAGAAGACAAAAATAAGTTCACAAAGGGATAAAAACAAACAGGATCAAATTGAATTTAATAGATGCTTTAAAAAAATTAAACTATGTAACATACATTTAGTTTCCCATACAATTATCCTTTTTTGTTCTTTCTTGAATACTGAAATGTTCACATTTCTTGACAATTCTTTCTTTTTTTTTTGGAAAAAAAATCTAAGTTTAGAAAAATAAAGAAGCTTGGATAGAGACTCACCTAAGTGAGATCATCCCCAGGGTATTTGTGAATGAAATCATAAGGCAAACACACAGAAGAAAAATGGAAAAGATCTGTAGAGATTTCCACAACAAACTCTTTCTTCCATTGATTACAGTGGGTGCCATGACATTTCAATGGGATCATCAGAGTTCCCAATGGATGGTATGAGGAAACAGAAATAACACTAAAGAAAACAAGATGGAAAGAACAACTGGGCAGAATCCAGCCCTCCTATCCACTCATAGGCAACACAGAGCCATGAGACATTTTCAAGAGGGGAGGACCCCAAAAGCTGAAGGGAAATCCTAGATATTGTTCACAAGTCAAGATGCCAGCACCTTTAAAGAATTCCCCACCTCTCAAATGACTTTCACAAATTCTTTGTTAGGATCACCGACATGCAAGTTGAAAGTCTGGGTCACCCAAAGGCAACCCAAGACAGAGACCTATGCAGGAGAAGCAGTGTAGTGGAGGTCATTAGAGAAACAAAGGAAGGAGAATCATGGGCTGGTCATGTAACAAAATCAAGGCATAACTTGATGGACAGCTGACAGACCCCTCTGGTATTCATACACCATCAATGGACATAGAGACAGCTTGGTGGCTCAGTGGATAGAGTGCTGGGCCTGGAGTCAGGAAGACCTGAGTTCAAATTCAACCTCAGACGCTTATGAACTGGGTGATCCTGGAAAAACCCCAACCTCCACTAGCCTCAGTTTCCCCATCTGTAAAATGGGAACAACTCAGTCCACAGGGTCATATGAGGATAAAATGAGATGACAGATGTAAAGTGCTTTGCAAACCTTAAAGCTCTATGGAAATGTGAGGTGTCAGAGAAAGGTTCCTAATATGTCAGGGGAGAATGGGGGTGGGATGCAGCTGGGTGGTGCAGTGGATAGAGCACCAGGCCTGGAGTCAGGAAGACTCATCTTCATAAATTCAAATCTGGACTCAGACACTTACCAACTGTGTGACCCTGGGCAAGTCACTTAACTCTATTTGCCTTAGTTTCCTCATCAGTAAAATGAGCTGGAGAAGGAAATGGCAAACCACTCCAGTATCTCTGCCAAGAAAACCCCAATGGGGTCACAAACAGTCGGACGTGACTGAAAAGTGACTGGCAATGATGAAATGGGGTAGTGCATTGAGCACTGACTTACTCTGGAGCCAGGCATTCATTTCCTGGCTGTGTGACCCCAGCCAGTCACCTCATTTCTGTAGGTCTCAGTTTCCCTGTCTGTAAAATTAAGGGGCTGGATCGGAGGACCTCTAAGGACCCTTTAAATCGACGATCCAGTGGTGGCCTGCGGAGGATTTGCAGGAAGTGGTGGACGAGGGACAGAATGTCGGGGTTAAGAGGGGCCTCAGCAGCTGCCACTGCGTCCAGCTCCACCCAATGCAGCCTTGGTGGGAGGACCTCCCGGGACGGAGGCTTGACCGCCTCTCCAAACAGCCCAGGCCACTTTTGGTCAGATCACACTTATAGCTAACATTTGTAGCATTTATATAATGCCCACTCCATGCCAGGCACTGCGCTAAGTGCTTTACAGATGTTATCTCCTGTGATCCTCACAACAACCCTGCGAAGGTGGGTGCTATTATTATCCCCATTTCACAGATGAATAAACTCAGGCAAACAGGTTAAGTGACCTGCTCAGGGTCACACAGCTACTAAGTGCCCGAGGAAGGATTTGAACTCAGGGCTTCCTGACTCCAGGCCTGGCCCTCTATCCACCGCACCACCTAGCTGCCTATGCATTCCCCTTTTCCTGGGAAGTCTTCCCGACATCGAGCCTAAACTGGTCTCTTGGCAGCTTCCACCTGTGTTCCTGGGTCTTTCCTCTGGACAAACAGAAGCAGCCTAGTAGCTCTTCCAAAGTGAATGGGGGTGTTGGGGAAGAGAAGACATGGATGGGCTGCGATCTGCACAGTGGGAGGGAATGTCCTTAAGGATGAGATCGGAGAAGTCACGATTATCCCCACGGGGATCCGGGTCTCAGCTTTACACAAGAGAGGGACTGAATAAAGGAGCGGTTTTGGATTAGCTGGTTGGAGGGGATGGGTCTGGATAGAGGTGCGAAGGTTTTTTTCTGGAGCAGGTCACATGATCCAAAATCCACATTTCTGGTTTCAGAAATCGGTCCAAGTCTGGGAGCAAAACACCTGGTAGCAGGCGGTGGTTACACAATGGAGCTGTGGGCAGGTGGCTGGGCCCTAATGGGCTGGGTTAGTCAATCAGGTAAAAATGTTTTGGCTAAGCCTCTCCAACAGGGCCCCTTGGGGTCTGTGGGGCTCCTGGGCCTGTTGCTGGATGCCAGGGCACTAGAGGATCTTGGAGGCCGCTTTCAGCTCTGGCCAGATTCTGTGGCTCTAGGAATCTTGGCAGAAGGCAGTCAATTAAGATGTCTGAACTAGCTATTGTCCCTGGGCCTTTGGCGTGACCGGGTCCAACATCTCTGTGGGGGACAGCACTCCCGTGCAGAGAGGAGGAAGAGGAGGGGGCATTTGCAGGGAGGGCTCCCCTCAACCAGGACTGAGAGGAGAAACACACAAAAGGCAGCGGCTAGCCTGTCATTATCCCAGGAGGACAGCTCTCTGCTAGGGAAACTTCCTCTTTTAGTTTTTTTTTTTTTAAATACTTTGTCCTTAGTTCTCTAGTAAAGTTCTTTTTGCATAACCCCAGATTCGTATTATATAGAGAAGGGGTGTTAGAGGCCCGGGGAATAGAACCATCTAAAGTTCAGAAATGGTGACGCTCGGGCCAGTGACAGACTCTGAGCTCTCTGCCAGCCCTCACCCTCTCCATTGTGTGTTTGAAGATTCCAGCCTGTTCTGACAGTCTGTGTTCTAAGGTTCTCTCCAGTTCTAAGTCGTGTTTCCATTTCTAACAGTTGTGTCCTACATCCTGAAGTCCTTTCTAGCTCCAACCTTGTTTCCTCCCAGCTCTGACATTCTGGTTCTGAGTTCTAAGACCCCTCCCAGCTCTGACATCCTGTGTTCTGTGTTCTAAGATCTGTCCCAGGTACGGCGTTGCGTTCTGGGTTCTATATTCTAAGGTCCCTCCCAGCTCTGACAATCGATGTTCCAAGGTCCTTTCCAGCCGTAAGCTTCTAGGATTCTTAGCCTGGGGAAGTCTGTCTATAATCTTGCCAGGGCTTTCTCTCACAGGGCCCAGGCAGCAGCCTCCTACCTTAGCCCTCCCTCCCCACTCCAAGGGGGTCACTTGCCTTGACCCCTGGAGGGAAACGGCAGATTCTCCACTCGTGGTAGTCTGAGCCCCTGCAGCTCGGACTTTGAGGATTATACCCAACTTGGAGACCAGAAGGCAGAGCAGGGTCCAGCCCCTGGAATCACTCCCCCCAAGGTCAAACCCTGGGCTGCGCGTGGCATCAGGACCAAGAAGCACCCAGTGGTCCTCACGATTGCCTCCCTGGTGACCCAGCAGACTCCTTCCCAGGAGCTCCCCCTCCCCTCCCCCCCATCCTCTTCCTCCTCCTCCTCCTCTGCCTTCTCCTCCAGCTTCACCCCCAGAGACACCGATGCCTTAATGTCGATGGGTCTCCTGCGCCCGGTGGCCCGAGCAGGGAAGGGCAGGGCTATAATGGATCCAGTTACCTCTCCCTGTTATGTGGCTGCAGGCAGCTCATTAGAACCAGCCTCGGGCTTGGCAATGCCGCTCAGTCTCTGAAGATGATGGAGTGCAACAAAGAAAGACAGTCTGAGCCCCAGCATTGGAGCCCAGTTACCTGACACCCAGATTCAGAGCCAACGGGACCTTAGAGGCCATCCAGGCCAACCCCCTTACTTTACAAAGAAGGAAGCTGAGGCCCAGAGAGGGTAAGAACCCAGAGGGTTCCCATGGGTCCCCATCCTGAACGCTCTTCAAATGCAGGGACTGAAAAGCCCCCAGGACTCCCCACTACCCAGATTCCCTAGAGAAGTTCCCCCAGTGTCCACCAGGAGGAGCCGTGAGATTGTGTCTACTCCCTGGAGTACCTGTGCCTTCCCCCCTCCCTGGAAGTCACCTGGAGCCTGGGGGGGGGGGGGATGCTCGAGATATTTAGCTGCCCCGCCCCAGCGTTTGCAAGCCTCCAGCCCAACCCTTTCAAGTCCTGAGCCTGGGATCAGGAGGGAGAAGGATGTCCCCACTGGGAGGGCCCTTAGAACATAGACCTGGGACGTCAGGATGGGCAGGGACGCTGCCCGAGGCCCTTCTCTGCTGATCTAAAGTCTCCCAGCTCTGCCAGACTCTATTCCCACTCTTTTCCCATCCAGATCCCAACGTCACACAAGGAATAAGGAGCAGTGCGTGTTTTGAACCCAGGTCTTCTGGCTAAATCTAGCTGGTTTTTCCCACATTGTGGTTGTTTGTCCTTGGAAAAGGACGGTGACATCAGGGAGGAGATGCCATGATGTGCGAGTGAAATTGGATTTAAGTGAGGGAGGGCCGTGCAGTCACCAGCCTAATGAGGAAGCAGAGTCAGGTCAACGAGTCTTTGCTGAGGGCCTACTGTGCACAAGCGCTGTGCGAAGCCTGGGGATACTAAGGAAAAGCTCACGACAGTCCCTGTCCTTGAGGAGCTCCTCGTCTAATCAGGAGAGACAACATGACCTATTGTGGCCTTGGGCAAGTCCTAACCTCTGCGGGCCTCAGTTTACTCATCTGTAAAGTGAGGCAGCGGGTCCAGATGACCCCTTCCAAGCTGTCAGTGACCTGATCCTTGCCCCCAGAGAGTTGTTCATGGTCTCATAGGAGAGGCAGCCTATAGACGCAACATCACAGAATCACAGACCACCAGGGCTCCAAGAGCCCCTGTCGTCGGGTCCAACCACCCTATTTTTCAGATTAGGTAACTTGCTCCATCACACATCTTGCGACCAGCTAGTTCACTCATTACCTGTGCCGCCTTGGACAAAGTCACTCAATGGAACTCTAACGTTTGGGAAGCGGATTCTGTTGCTGGCCATCTGCCATCAGAGACGGCCAGGACCCAGCGGTGCACAACACACCATGAAGGGTTAATGGAAGCGGCAGGCGGTACACACACAAGAGAGAAAAGCCCCTTACCCAAAGGAGCCTTAATTGAACATCGTCATTTGTCAGAGTGCTCAGCCCTAGACAGTAAGTGCCACGGACATCTGGGGGCTTTAAAGATATATTTCACTACTGGTCAATTGACAGTCATTTAAAAAGCTCTGGCCTTGGCAGCAGGAGCTAAGAGCCTAGAACAGGGCCTGAGAGGGCGGAGAAGGGGGGCTCTAGTGAAGGCGATCATCTCGTGGGGTGAGCAGGCTTGGGAAGGTGATCGAGCATCGTCAGATCATAAGATTTCAAGTTTGGAGATCCAATAGCCCCATTTTACAGAAGAAGAACTAAGGCTTGGGGAGGATAAGACTAACCCAGGTCCTCTGACTCCAAAGCATCCTCTCTTCTGGGCTACACTGCCTTTCAAGGATGGATATTGTTCCCATTCAACTAAAAGGTTCCCATTTTTCTCTCTCCTTTAACCCACTGGCCCAGGGCCCTGGGGGTCATTTATAGAGCAGATTTATAGGGTGCCTAACTTACCCTCTCTCCACTGGTCCTCACAAGAAGCCTGAGAAGGAGGGTCTATTATTTCACAGATAAGGAAACTGAGGAAAAGAGTGACTCACCAACAGTCACAGAGCTAATAAATGTCTGAGGCAGGACTCCAATCCAGAGCTTTAGGACTCCATGTCCCACACAGGGCTCCCTCTCTGTAAGGCACCTGTGCTGCAGGGGGCTGGGCAGGAGTGGTGAGCTGGACCGGCGTACCTCACCCACACACCTGTACGTTCCCTTCTACTCTGACCTCAGCATGATCACTCCAGCCTTCCTGGAGGTCGCTCTACCCTGGGACAGACCTCAGGAGAAGGCTGAAGGCCCAGAGACTGAGGGGGAAACCATGGTGAGCAAACTCAAACTCATCTTCAGTCAATTGACAAGCATTGATTTAGTACCTACTGTGTGCTGGGCACTGCACCAAGCCCCGAGGATGCCGTCGAAAACAAAATAGTCTCGACTTGAGAGAGCTTACAGTCTATTTTACAGTCAACATTTGCACAGATAAGTACATAGGGAGGAAGGAAATTAGCATTTGTCAAGTGCCTACTATGTGCCAGGCATTGTTCTAAGCGTTTTACAAATATTATCTCATTTGGTCCTCCTGACAAACCTGCTGTTATAACCCCCATTTTACAGTGGAGGAAACTGAGGTAAAGTGACTTGCCCAGGGTCACACAGCTAGTACGTGTCTGAGGCTGGATTTGAACCTAGATCTTCCTGACTCCGGGTCTAGCACTCTATCCAATACAAAATAAGTACAAAGTCTCTTGGGAATGGGGAATGTTACCAGTTGGGTGACCAGGAGAGACCTCGTGTGGGAGGAGGAAAGGACATAAACTGAGGTTTGAAAGGAGTTGTTGACTCCAAGAGGTGAAGAGAAAGCATTCCAGGCATGAAGGACAGCCTGGACAAAGGTGAGGAGGCAGGAGATGGGATGTAGTGTATAGGGAACAGCCCTTAGGCCGGTTTGGCTGGAATGTGGAATACCAGAGGGGAGGAAAGTGCAATCAGTCTGGAAGGTAAATCGAAGCATCTTGGGAAGGGCTTTACATAGGGGAGTGTTTTTATCCAACAGCAGGAGAGAGCCCCTGAAACTTTCTGGGTAAGGGTGTAGGGTGGATGATGGTGGGCTCCACGCTGCTGTGGAGGACTGTTTGGAGAACAAGGACACTCCCTCTCACCTCTGGACTTCAGCCTTTCCTACAGGCCCAAGTTCTTCCAGAACCACAGAGCTTGACCATGATGCCAGACCCACTGTCCAAGGCCAACTTGTCCCCCCACCCAGGGAATGCCTTTTTACCCTCTGGCGGAGTCTGCCCATCTCCCTCCCCCTCCCCCCCAGTTCCTCCCTCCATCCTGTACACACCCCTCCCCAGAAGCACCTTGCTTCTCAGCTCACTGAAGAGTCTTCAAAGCCTGTTAAGAGGCCGGGCCAACCTCTGCCCCTCCCTCCCCTCCCTGAGTAAAATCCACCTCTCACCATTCTCCTGGCCGATCACAGTTGGGCTGAGTCAGGCCCTGCCCCCTCCAGGCCTGTAGCTATCTGCAAGGTTGCTCTCAGTGCCCTGGGGCATGGATCCTGGTCAGCCCGGGTCTGGATGATCCACCAAAGAGAGGGCCTTTCCCTGCTGTCCCCTCCAGCCCCCGCTGCTTCTTCCATCAGGCAGCACTGGCCTCCCTAGCTCTGCACAGGCCTCTCTCCCTGGGGATCCTGCACAACACTTAAGGTGCTGGGGCGGGAGGCTGACCTCACACCAGATGCCTTCCCCCCAACGCATCTCTGCTGTCAGTGCCACCAAACCTGCTCTTCCAGGCCTTACTTCTGGGCGGGCCCTGCTGGCTCCCGACACATGCCAGGCCTTGGGGGCATTTCCTCCAGGGGGCTCCCTCTGAAAGCCTACCTGAGCCGGCAAAGAGAGTGGGTGGAGATCAGCACCAGAGTACCCCAAAGAAATTGGACCTGAGCCGCCAGAGCCCACTTCCAGCCGCATTGGATTGTGCTTGAGTGATAGCCAGGTTTGCTGTCCTTCTGAGAACCATAGACCGCGAAAGCTAGAAAGGGCCTTAGAACAAAGCCCAGAGAATGGCAGACCCCAGGACAGAAACTATCAGAGCTGAGAGGAAACTTGGAATATCCGAGGGAACTCAGAGATGTAAGAGACCTTGGAACGCAGAATGTCAGAGCTGGGAGGGCCTTTAGAACCTGGAATGTCAGAGCTGGGAG
>NW_020953709.1:1321515-1332635 GCF_900497805.2 Vombatus ursinus
TGTCAGAGCTGGAAAGAAACCCAGAACAGAAAATATCAGAGCTGAGAAGCAACTTGGAATATGAGAGGGACCTTAGCATGTCAGAGATAGAGGAGATCTTGGAACAACAGCTGGGAGGGCCTTGGAACATAGAAAATACCGTAGAATGTTACATCAGGGAAAGGGACCTTAGACCGGAACCCGAGAAGGAAGGGTCCTTAAAGCTCAGAATCCAGCATGCTGTTGGGAGAGACCACTGAGTCCAGCCCCCTTATTTGGCAGAAGAGGAAACTGAGGCCCAGAGGAAAAGCATCTAGGGAAATCTCAGCAGCAGCTGTCTCTCGGGGTGGGATGGGAGAGGAAGGCCCCTTCCCCAGCCCAGGGAGGGTGGCCAAGCTGGTGGCCGAGGGTCCTTCCAGGTCATCTTTCCCTGCTGCCGTCAGCAGGGCCTCCTCACTGGCTCCAGCTGTGATGGGTGGGGAGGAGGAGAGGTAGGTGCAGCGGTCAGAAGGCACTCCCCGGGCCTGGGGGGCCAGGGAGGGGCCCGGCCGTCTGAGCCCAGCACCCAGCCTCCTCCCAGCTAATTTTAGCTGTTGGGACTTCAGAGGCACAAGCGTAATTAAGCGGTGGTGTGTCACTTTCCAGCTGCCTCTCACATCTCCAGAGCAGTCATACGCCACTCGGGAGGCAGGAGGCGTGGGTGACACAGAGGAGTGGGGGTGCAAAGGAAGGAGATTATAGCATCCTAGATCCTGGGGTTGGGGGGGGCCTCAGAGGCCATTGGACAGATGAGGAAACTGAGGCACACTGGCCCAAGGTCACATGGGTAACTAGCAAAGCCAGGATTCAGACCCAGGCCCTCTGGCCCCAGGCCACTGATCTGATGGAGAATCATGTCCTGGGTCCTAAGGAGGGCTGGGAAGCCCAGCACCTGGGGAGTGGGGAGCAGTGACCATGTGACAGCTGGGAAGCCCCGCCCCCCCAGACCAGGAGGAGGGCCGGGCAGTGGCCTAGAGCCCTGGACACTCCTCGCAGGGTCCAGGTAACTAGTCCCGCCTGCCCGAGGGAGCTTTTCTGCCCCTTTAGCCCTTGTCTATCTCCTGTGCCCGTGGGGCCAGGGAGGACCTCTTGATTGAGGGTCAGAAGGCTTGGTTTTGAGTCCCACTCTTCTAATTACCACCCCGATGGCCCGGTTGGAGTCACCCATGGTCTCTCAGCCTCAGTTCTCCTAAATGACCTCTAAGGTATATTCTAAAGTTAAATCCTGTCATTCTCGAAGCCCCAGACAAAGTTGGGAGGAGGAAGGAGAAGGCTACCTGGCCACCACAAAGAATCCTTTTTAATGGGACTGTAAGTCTACATCCAATTAAATTCAACCGCATTCGATCCAAAAAGCATTCACTAAGTGCCTACTGTGTGTGGGGGACAGTGCTGGCCTTGAGGGTACAAAGATAGCATCCTAAATCCCAGCCTTCAAGGCTCCATCCAGGAAGGCCTTGCTAGTGAGAAGACTCGACATTTTTTTTAATCAATCAATTACTTTTACATTTTCAACATTTACTTTATAAGATTTTGAGTGCTAACATTTCCCCCCTCCTCCCATCCCCCCTTCCCAAGACGGCGTGCAATCTGATATAGGCTATACATATACAATCATATTAAACATATTTCCACATTAGTCATGTTGTGAAAGAAGAATCAGAACAAAAGGGAAAAACCACAAGAAAGAAGAAAAAAAAGTGAAAACTGAGTGCTTCCATCTGCACTCAGACTCCATAGTTCTTTCTCTGGATGTGGATAGCATTTTCCATCACGAGACTTTTGGAGATGTCTTAGATGCTTGCATTGCTGAGAAGAGCTAAGTCTATCAAAGTCAGTCATCACACAACGTGTACACGTTACCGTATACAACGTTCTCCTGGTTCTGCTCACTACACTCAACGTCAGTCCATACAAGTCTTTCCAGGTTTTTCTGAAGTCTGCCTGCTGATCATTTCTAATGGAACAATAATATTCCATTACATTCATATACCACAACTTGTTCAATCCCCTCAATTTCCAATTCTTTGCCATCACAAAAAGAGCTGCTATAAATATTTTTGTACATGTGGGTCCCTTTCCCATTTGTATGATCTCTTTGGGGTACAATCTTAGAAGTGTGATTGCTGGGTCAAAGGGTATCCCATTTTTATATCCCTTTGGGCATAGTTCCAAATTGCTCTCCAAAATGGTTGGATCATTTCACAACTCCACCAACAATGCAGTAGTGCTCTGATTTTCCCACATCTCCAACATTTATCATTTTCCTGTTCTGCATGTTGGCCTATCTGATAGGTGTGAGGTGATACCTCAGAGTTGTTTTAATTTGCATTTCTCTAATCCATAGTGATTTAGAACATGTTTTCATATGACTATAGATGGCTTTAATTTCTTCATCTGAAAACTGCCTACTATATCCTTTGACCATTTATCAATTGGGAAAAAGACTCAACATCTTCAGGGGTGACTGTCTCCCTTTGCCTTCCTCCCTCATCCCCTCCCTGCCCAAAGCTGTCCCAGAACTCACCCGGGACAGCCAAGAAGTAGGAAGGCTGGATGCCCTCCAGGGGCTGCCCAGACCCTTCACGTGACTTGGCCGAGATGGGAGTCACCAGCCCTAGGTCCTCTGATGAGGTGGTGGACCACCAGGCCTTCCCACCTGCCCCGCTGGTAGGGGTCCTCTGGGCCTTACCAGCTACCCTGTGGCTCACCTTTCTTTTATGAGTTGTCCTTCCCAATCAGACAGTGAGCTCCTTGAAATCAAGGATTGCCTGGTCTTTTCTATTTGTATGCCCAGAATTTAGCAGGGCATGGAACACAGTAAGTGCTTAATAGATGCTTTTTCATTCGTTCATTCATTCATGGAGCACACATTTACTGGAATGAATCAACTTATATGCAGAAACACAAAATCTAGAAAAAAATAAACTAATTTGGTGGGAGGGGCCCATTAAAGACTGGGAAAAGGTCTCCTGCAGGAGGTGGCTAGAGATTCCAAGAGGTGGAAGGAGGGCATCATAGGCATGGGGCACAGCCTGGGCAAAGACCCAGCAGAGGGAGGCAGAATATTTATTTACAGGAAACCATAGCAAACTCCCCAGTTTGCAAGGGTGTGGAGCATGTGAGGGGGTGATGAGAAATCAGTCAGGAAGGAGATGGGACAGCCAGGGCTATAAACACCAAACAGAGGAACTTGTATTTTAGCCGGAAGACAATAGGTCTATCATGTTGTAGGTGTGTTGTTGTTATTATGGTGGTGGAGGTGTAGTAATATTGAGGAGAATGCCTCTCCTCCATTCACATGTGTTTCCCTGAATAATAAGGATAATTGGTCTTCATGTAGCACTTTAAGGTGAGAAACGCACTCCCACCTTCCCCCCTCCCCACTCCCTTACAACTCTGGGAGGTAAGGATTTCAGGTATTATTATCTCCATTTTACAGAGAGAGAAACTGAGGGTCAGAGAGGTTAAGTGACCTGCCTTTGGTCACACAGGCACTAAGTATCAGGGGTTGGATTTGAACCCAGGTCTCTGGTTCCAAGTCTGGCTCTCCTACCCCTATGCTAGGCTGCCGTGGGCAGATATATACTGAGGGCCCAAAAGCCCTGTTCTGGTTCTGGTTACAGGGAGGCAGATTTCAGCTCACTGAAGGGAAGAACTGTCTAATGATGAGAATGGTCCATCTTTGGAGGGGGCTGCCTGGTGAGGTGGTGATCTCCCTGTTGCTGGAAGTGTGTGAGCAGACGCAATGGCTTTCTGGTAGAGATATTGTGGAAGGGGCATTTGTAGGGGGTCTCAGCAGGTGGGCCTGGAAGCCCAGAATCAGGCCATATTGGTCTGCCTGAGGAGGGACAGTAGATTTGGAGTGAGGCATTTCCCCAGGGGTACAATGCCTTTGGAAGTTGTCCTTCCTCTTGGCTCTAGCAAACTCCAACCAATGAATTCAAAGGAAATTGGGACCTGGCCCAGCCACTTAATCAAGATTTGTCTGACATTGGACAACAATTGGCAAGGGTCTGGCCATAAATTTCATATCCAATTACCAGAGCATCCAGGACACACCACCTCAATGCATCCATTAACAAAAATTTTTGTCATCATAAAAATGGCAGGCGTACCGATGCCTGGGAAAGTGGAGGAGGTGTCCTAGATCCTCAGGGGCAGGGATGCCGTCTGTAATCGGCCAATATTGGAAGCCAGAGAGACGTGGCTGGAGAGTGGCCACTCGGCCATTTCCATAAAACTTTGGGGACGGATTTGACCTATGAATACGCAGGATATTTGCTTCAAGAAGCTGTGGTTTCTCCAGACACAGGTTCCATTCTCTCCTTCGCCTCCAAGATGAGTTTCAGTGATCTGATGGCCAGTTTCCCAATGGAGAGCGCCTTGGCCAGCAGACCTACGGTCCATCTCAACAGTCCAGACTTGATATTTTTCTGGCGTGGTAGGACCTGCTAGGGTCTGTGCTCTAGTGGCATGACCTTCACCTGAACCATCTTTGATGAGACATCAAAGACCTAGAGATGGGAGGGGTTTTAGAATCTATTGAGACCAACGCCCTGATTTTACGGATGAGGAAACAGAACCCCAAGGAGGTTGACTAACCCAAGGTCACATAGGAAAGTAAGCTTTTCAGGTAGGTCTGTGTGAGGCTTGGCAGCAGGATGGAGAATGGATCTGAGGAGGGAGAAACAGGAAGGAGTCCAAACAGGAGGGTACTTCCGTGGCCTGGGTGACAGGGGATGAGGGCAGAGATCATCTGAGTAGAGAGAAAGAAACATCTTGGGAATTTCCAACCTTGGAGTCCCCAGAGAACTCGGAGATGGTTCTGCCCCCAAAAGAAATAGGAAAGTCTGGAGGTGGGATGGGCTAGAGGGAAAATAGAATGAGTTCTGTTCTGGAAATGTTGAGTGTAAATGTTGAGTTCTGCCTACAGGACTCTCAAGTGGAGAGGACAATCTGGAAGTAGGCAATACAAAGATGGCACTCGGGAGAGGTGCTAGGGCCAGATGTATCAATCTGGAAGAGTTGAAGTGATAATTAAATCTATGGGAGCTGATAAGATCGCTAAGGTAGAGAGTATAAAGAGAGGAGACCCAAGTCAGAGTTTTCTGAGATGCACATGCTTAGCTGGTTGGGGACAAGAGGTGACCCAGTGAAGGAGACTGAGAAGGAATGGTCAGTCTGGTAGGGGGAGAACCCAAAAAAAATGCCTTTGGAGCCAAAGGAAAGGAGAGCTTCCTGCAGGAGAAGGTAATCAGTAGTGTCAAAAGTTGAAGTCAAATAGACTTTGAAAAAAACCCCAAAAGATCTTTGGATTTAGTAGTTTAAAAAGTGTGAGTCACCTTAGAGAAATCCATTTCAGTCGAGGGTTGGGGCCAGCAGGTATTAAGAAATCATTAAGAGCCCATTGCCTAGCCAAAAAAAAAAGAAGCCATTCAGAGGTGAGATGACTCTTTCTAAGAGCTTGGCATTGAAAGGGAGGGGGGATATAGGATGCTAGTTTGAGGGGATGGCAGGGTCAAGTGAAGGTTCCTGAAGAATGGGGGAAATGCGGGCAGTAGCAAAGGATTCAGGGGATAAGGAGAGAATGAAGCAGATGGAAAAGAGCCATGTATCCAGGGGATATGCTCCCCTGGCTTAGGAGGGGTGGATCCAAGAGCGCAAGTTCAGGGCCTGACCTTGGTGAGGAGATGGGCAAAGGGAGAGAGAATGAGGAAGGATTGTTTCTCTGGATTCCATCATTTCCTACAGAGTGATAATATTGTGTTACATTCATGTACCCCAACTTCTCCTGTCTTTTCCCAATCAATGGATACCAACGCTGTATCTGGTTTTTTCCTACCATAAAAATTGCTGCTACGATTATTTCCATGTATACAGGACCTTTCTTTTGGCCACTAACATCTCTGGGGATATAAACTCAGTAGCTGATCTCATTTTACAGAAGAAATGGATGCTCAAAGAACTGGTCGGCAGAACCGGGACCAAAATGGAGGCCTCTTAACTCCATTGTCCCTTGAAGAGCTAGCCATTGCTTCCAACCCCAGCCCACCTCAGCTCTCCTTCTGTATTTGTGGACCCCTGTCTTTTCAACTGGACTCGTGTGCTCCCACCCTGGCAGCAGACCTCAGTGAGTTGGAGTCCTGATTCTGAACTTCCAGGGTTTTGGAAACGCATCCCCCCACTCCCCAGAGACACCCCGCTCCCCCATCCCTTGGCGGTCGCCTGGAATTAGAGCACACTCAGGTGGCAAGCATAGGCCCAGGCTGGGCCCTGCCTAACTGAAATAAGATCTCATTATGACCTTGCAGCTGAGGGCCCTTTGGGGGGTGGGGGGGGGGCTGTGTCTCCACTTCCATTATCTCCCTGTCTTTTCACAGCAGCTCTGTTAAATAATCATGTCTCCTGTTCTTTTAGCGGTTTAGGGTTTAAAAGCATTTTTCTAACAACGGATCCCTAAGTCTTTTCTCTATTTTGAAGATGTAGAGACTGAGGCTTAGAAAGTTAAGTGATTTGCCCAAGATCACAAGGCTAGTGAGTGCGGTTTGGTGGCATCCAACATCCAAGACCCCATTTGGCCTTTTCTTAGCAGAGATACTGGAGGGGTTTGCCATTTTCTTCTCCAGCTCAGTTGTACCCTGCAAAACCCACCCACCCAACCACACACACACACACACATGCACACATCTAGTGGAACACGTGTGCATTCACATGCACAGGAATGAAGAAGACCCCAGAAGACAGTGTGGTATAATGCAAAGATCACCGACATTTGGAGTCAAAGGATCTGGATTCAAATCCCAGCTCTGACGCTTGCTGACCGTGTAACCTGGGACAGGCCACGTCCCCTGAGCCTCAGTTTCCCCATCGTTAGGACCTGAAAAATATTCCCAGGGCTCTCCTTTTCTGGTTACATGGCTCTTTCAAGGCCCAGTTCAGATATGACTTCCTCTGTAAAATCTTCGCAGCCCATGATAGTTTCATCCTCTTTCAAATTCTCATAGTTCCACTTGTCCTTTTCACTCCTTGACCCTCGGAGGTCACAGAATTATAGTATAACATAGAACAGGGTGGTTGTTTGAGATCATTTTGTCCAATGCCAACATTTTACAGATGGGGAAACTGAGACTGAGAGAATGGAAGAAGCTTGCCCAAGGTCACACAGAAAGTCAATGACGCTTATACATGGTCTAGTTTTTTTTTTAATTACCTTTTTCACGTGCAACAAGATTATAAGGCAGAAAGAGCATGTTTTAAAAACCTGCTAGAGGGTCTTCAATGTTCGATTTAACGCTCTACCCGGATGGCTGCAGCCCACCTTTCCAGGTCTGTTCTCCAGCGCTCCCCTGCTGGCTCTCCATTCAGGCCAGAGAGCCCTCCTGGCTATTCCTCAAACTCGACATTCGATCTACCCCCATCACACCTTTCATGTGCTGTTCCTCTGGGCCTGGAGTGTATTCCCTTAGAATTCCTGGTTTCTTTCAGGAGTCAATTCCCCGGCCTCCTCCTATTCAAGGCCTTGGGCTCTCTTGCTCCTCAATAAGTATAATATATGTTATGGTTGTTCAGTTGTGTCTGACTCTTCATGATCTCATTTGGGGTTTCTTGGCAAAGAGATACTGAAATGGTTTGCCATTTCCTTCTCCAGCTAATCTTACAGATGAGGAAACTGAGGCAAGCAGGATGAAGTGACTTGCCCAGGGTCACTCAGCTACAAAGCATCTGTCTGAGACTGGATTTGAACTCAGGTCCTCCTGACTCCAGGCCTGGTGCTCTATTCACTGCACCACCTGGCTGCCCTTGATAACATATAGACCCATCTTTTTACATGGTGCCTGCCTATCCTCCCCATCCCCCCTCCAATATAACATAAGCTCCTTAAAAGCAGGGTCTGTATCTGCTTTTGTCTCTGTATTTCTAAGCCTAGCATGGTGCCAGGTACACAGTGGTACTTAATAAATGCTTGTTGAATTGGATTGCCTTATGCATAGCACATTATGGTTGCTTAATAATTATCTTATCATGGAGAGATGGATTCCCCTCAAGAGGCAGTGAACAGTGTGGGCAGGGGAAATGGGAAGCTATAGAGCACAGACTCAGGGACCTTAGGACCCCGGATGTTCAGTTCTTTTAATTTAATAAGCATTTATTAAGCACCCACTGTGCTGGGCATTAGTGATACAAGAGGAAAAAAACCAGTGTCTGCCCTCAGGGGGTTTACACTCCACTGAGTATGCAAATAACTAAAGCTAAGGCCATTTTAAGAGAGAGAGAACACTAGCATGGGCAGAGGCTGCAAGGGGAGAATCTGGGGGGGCTTAAAGGAAGAGGAGGCATCTGAAATGGCAGGTTTGTCTGGGGTCATCCAACCTTCACAGTGATCATGGCTGTTTGCCTATTACAAATCCCTTCCCTTGGACAGATACAGAGGTCTTCATTATGTAGGAGGAAGCAGCTAGGCTTTGAAGTACACAGTCCTGAGTTCAAATCCCAACTCTACTTCTTACTGGCTGCGTGACCTAGAATCACCCTTGGGACCTTCTGTTTCCTCATCTGTAAAGTTATTGTGTTCAAATAAGTAGCCCATAATTCTCCTTTCATTTCTAAATACTATGTGTTTCTAGAGTCTATGAATATACAAGGCATGAGCTGGTCCGATAAGGAAGCTGGCCATTACTGCCCTGTAGGGTACACAGCCCTGCATTGTGCTATCCTGGGCAATCCTGGGGGGTGGGACTCCCTCAGAGGGTAAAAGGCCATTTACAGAGTGACTTGGGGAAGAAATCGCATTAAGAGGCTTCAACAGTGACCAGAACCCCTAGGAACTCCCCCCAGGAGCCTAAGATCTGGGAGGGGCCCCCCATTCACTTCGGGGAGCTTGCTTAGGCTCGGTGACTACCCTGCCTTCTAGGGAGAGGCCTCAGGGGCAGATGATGGTTCTTCCGAGGGACCTCCCTAGGGACTAGGAAGGAAGTTCTGACGGCTGGATCCCAGCAATGACTGACATCTCCCCCTCACCCCCAAACTTACACACTTTGCTGTCGGGGCTGAGTTGATTTCCCAAGGGACGCCATCTCCCACTCCTCGGGGGCGACTGATGTCTTAGTGACATCGCCAATTCCAAGGGGATAAAAGTGTCTGTAGGATTTGGGGACGGGGGAGGAAACCGTGCGTCAGCCGGTGACTCCCCCAACGAGGGAGTGGGAAGGGGAGATCCTGGCCGGGGAGAGAGCCACTGATTGACTCACCAGGGAAGTAAGCTCCTCTTGGGTGGGAGGGGTAGGGGGTAGAGAGAAGAGACTCGAGCCCTGCAGATACCAAGACCCCATAACTCCCAGGCTGCTCGTTCACTGGCCTCCCACCAGCTGACGAGAAGTAGGAGGCTGTAGTAGAAAGAGCACAGACACCCAGAATTTCTAGCTTAAAGATCTCGGAGGTCATGCTGTCTGACCTTGGGCAAGTCTCAGAAAGACCTCAAAAGTCGCCTTGAATGAGAATAACCGGCCGTCAAAGGGGTCATCCGGGCTTTACTTAAATAAAACAGCCACTCACTACCTGCCAAGGCAGCCCATTCCACCTTTTGGCCAGCTCGGATTGTTTCCTTATAATTGAGCCCAAGTGTGCCTCAGTACCCCATCACCCCATTCTCCTTCATGCCTGCTCTCTGCTGCCATGCAGAGCACATCTGATCCCTCTTCTACATCAACTGGGATAATTTCTGCAAAGCACTCAGTGCACAATAGGTGCTTAATAAATGCTTGTTGACTTCTCTCCCCTTTCCATTCTTCTTCCCTTCCACATGACAATCCATTAGATACTAAAACCAGTATCACGTCCCCTTCCCCCCAAGTCTCGTCTTCTCCAGGACAAACATCCCTAGTTCCATCAGATGGCATGGTCTCCACCCTGGGCCTCCGTTCCCTCATCTATAAAAGTAGAGCATTGAACCAGATGATTTCTGAGATCCTGCCAGCTTTGAATCCCATGGCTCTGACTCTGACATTAGCCGAGCTCCGTCTCCCTCCTCATCTCGTGTCTGATCTTTCCTCTTTCTTCTGCCCTGTGCTTTCTCTCCTTTCCTATGCCTCCTATGCCCAGGGGCTGGGCACCCCCTGGGTTAGCCCTGGGTCAGGCACCGGTTCAAGAGAAGGAAAGCCTCTCAAGTCCAGAGCCCTGCAGGCAGGGAGAGGCCTCTGGGGGAACACCAAATAGGGGGGACAGCCGTTGCTGGTTCTAAAGGTCAGTCTGCCTCCTGGCCCAAAATAACTAAGATGCTAATGTGGAATTTACACTCCAGAGTGACAGGGAGAAGAGGGCCTCCAATCCATCTCACCTGAGGCCCAGCACGGCCCTGGGGAGGCCCCTCTCCAGCTGGTCCTGGAAACAGACATGGGTGAGAGTCATGGGTGGGTGCAGCTAAGGGCACACAGATGGGGACACGGCGGGGGCCCAGTTCTGTTTCTCACTGGGGGGAAGGGGATGGCTGACACTGTCATCATTCTGCGCCAGGCTCCATGGGCCTGGCAGAACCCGAGTCGGTGGCCAGGCCTGGGAATCTTCAGCTTGTTCGTGTATGGGGGCTGGGCTTTGTTTAGCCTTCAGTTCTATAGCGGTCCTGTCTCGGCCATCAGACTGTAGGCTGGGGGGGGGGGGGAGGAAGGCAGGGTCTCCTTCTTGCCTTCTCTTCCCCTCCCCTCATAGTATCATGAGATTTTGAGCTGGAAGGGGACCCCCTAGATCATAGGGTCATAGATGGAGTGGGGACCCAGGGATGGAGTAGTGGGAAGGGACCTTAGAGGCCCTGCAATGCCATTTTAGAGAGGAGCCGCAGAGGAGGGGAAGTGACTGGCCCAAGGTCACACAGCTAGGAAGTATCAGAAGAGAGCTCTTTCCACAACCACAAGCGCAGAAGCCAGTCCAGGAGAGGAGCGGTGAGAGTTTGGCCTGCTGACTGCTGGCTGTCTGGCTGACAGATTCCCTTGGGAACGCCTTCCCTGGGGTACTCTGGGGTCAGGATGCTGCTAGCAATGTTTCCTCTCTTCAATCTTCATTTCTGAGTCTCTGTTTCCTCTCTCTCTCTCTCTCTCTCTCTCTCTCTC
>NW_020953709.1:1332735-1333464 GCF_900497805.2 Vombatus ursinus
TCTCTCTCTCTCTCTCTCTCTCTCTCTCTCTCTCTCTCTCCCTCTCCTCTTCCTTCTTCTCCTTCTCTCTCTCCATCAGCATTCTCTCTCTCTCTTCCTCTCTTCTCTTTCTCCCCTCCCTCCTTTCCTCTCTCTCTGTCTCTGTCTTTCTCTCTTTCTCTCTCTCTGTCTTCTCTTCTCTCTTTCTTCTTTCTCCCCTCTCTCCCTTTCTCTCTCTGTGTGTCTCTCTTCTCTTTCTCTCTGTCTCTGTCACACACACACATACACACACACACACAGAGTGAGAGAGAGAGAGAGAGAGAGAGAGAACTGGCTGCCGGCTGTTTTCCCAGAGCTTTTCTCCGGCTGCCTGTCACGCTTGTCTGCAGACTCGTCAGAGCCCATCACTGTCAGCCAGTCCAAGTGTTTAATAATATTTACGCTGCAGCCGTGGCACTTCTCCTGTTGACAGAGCCTCTTGTCCCTGCCCGGGCCCAGTCTGCCCTGGCTGGGCTCTGTTCCCACTGGAGAATCAGGGCAGAGCTTCCAGGGGGCTGGGGGGCGCCTGGGGCTCCCTGAGGGTCAGAGGGCCTGGCTTCAAGCCTCAATTCCCAACCCTTATTGGCTGTGTGACCCTGGACCTCTCAGAGACTCAGTTTTCTCAGTCAGTGAATCAAGAAGCATTTAGGAAAGGCCCACTATGGATAAAAAGACAGAGCAAAATGGCCCCTGCCTCTAGGGGACAGGGGG
>NW_020953709.1:1333864-1338834 GCF_900497805.2 Vombatus ursinus
GAGAGAGAGAGAGAGAGAGAGAGAGAGAGAGAGAGAGAGAGGGAGGGAGGGAGAGAGAGGGAGAGAGAGAGAGAGCGCTCTCAAGCTCTCTCAGTGGATTTGATCTCATTTGAGCAAGTGTCACAGAGGGGATATGAACTCGGGTCCTCTGACCACCAGTCTGGAGCCTTTTTCCATTGTACCAGATTGACCAGTATCCCCAGCCATATCCGAGCTGCTCCATTCCCAATACTTAAACTCCGTCTCCCAACTCCCAACTTAGCACCCCCCTCCCCCGTCCCTGGCCCAAATGCTTAGCTCTTTTATCTCAGTATTTGGCATTTTTGCCTTCTTTGTAGCCCCTGCTGAGTGGTGGCTGGCACACAGTAAGCACTTAAGAACCACTTGTTGAAAAGTAGCTGGTTCTGAAGTCTAAAGACCTGAGATCAAATCCTACCTCCAGTGACCCTGGGCACATTACTTACAGAGACAGACAGAGAAAAGGACAGAGAGACAGAGAGAGAGGAGAAAAAGGAGGGGGAAAGAAAGAGAGAGGGAGGGAGGCAGGGAGGGAGGGGAGAAAAAGGAGAGGGAAAGAGGGGGGGGAGGAGAGAGGGAGGGAGAGAACAGAGACTCAGATATGAAGATTGAAGAGAGGAAAGATTGCCAAATGAGACAAGTCAGTTTGCCTCAGTTTCCTTATCTGTAAAATGGGGGTAATAATAGCATGTGTGCGTGCTCGCTCGCAAACACACACACACACACACACACACAGAGGTTGTTGTGAGGGTTAAATGAGGTTCGTAAAGCTAACTATGATTGTCTTTGTTGACTGACTTAGCTGTTCCAATCCCAGGGGCTAAGGGTTTAAAAACAAAAATACACATCTTTCCTCTTGAGGAATGGGGAGTTTTGAAGAAATCCTTGCCCATTTGAAAAAATAACACTCAGGCTGAAGTCTCTTGTCAACCTCTCACTGCTGTCCTCAGCCCCAAGGGGGCCCCAAATGCTGGACAATGCTTTTAGCCCAGCAGCCCTCCTCCCCATTCTGAGAAGGCACTAAGAGCCAGGGAGGGTGCCAGGCGAGGGAGGGGACGGGGAGGACGATGAGGGGACAGGGAAGACCCTGAGACAAAAAAGACTGGAAGGGGCGACAGAAGGCAGGAAGGGACACGGGGGGCTGCTGGAGCCCAGGAAAGCCCCTTTCTCCTGCCCAGCCCCTTCAGCAGGGGTCGGGGCGGCAGGAGCCCCGGAGGAGCCTAGTGCGCCCAGAGAGTGGCTGAGATAGTGGGTTATTAGAGGCGCCGCTTTGAAGTCTTGGAAGCTCCACGATTCCTCCAAGTGCCGAGTCATTACAGTTTAATAACCCTTAATCCCCTCATTACCAGTTATCTCAGCTGACTGGTGACTCAGTCCCTGGAAGCCAAAAACCAGCTCCTCTTTCCAAAAAGCGCTGCCCTCCTCCTCCCATCCCCCACTCCCCACTCCGCCACCTGCTCTCGCACGTCTGGGGAGCAGCTGGTCCTGGCACAGCCTCCTGGGGGGTGTCTAATCTATCGGTCTGGCCTGCTAGCCTCCCTCCCTCCGCCTGCATGCCCACCCCAGGCCCTCGCCCGGCTTGGAGCCACTGGTTGGTGACTCCCCAGGGCTGGAGCTGGAGAAGAGAACCCAGGTGGCCGGTTGGTGGTTTGGAACTTTGCCCCAAAAGTTACTAACTGTGCCTATCCTTCCCCAAAGTGCTTAAAGAAAGGGGAAAGGGTCCTATAGGGACAAAAACATCCGTAGCTGATCTTTTTGCAGTGGCAAATTGCTGGAAACTAAGGAGGTGCCCCCCCCAGCTGGAGAATGGCTTAACAGACCATTTTATGGGATATTACTGTACCCAAAGAAAAGGTGAAATGGAAGACTTCCAAGGGAATCAAGAAGAGCTTTATGAACTGATTCAGAGTGAGCTGAGCTGAACCAGGAAAACAGACAGCAACCCTGTAAGGTCAAACAGCTCTGAAAGCCTTGGGAACTCTGATCAGCGCAGTAATGACATTCCGTGTGTGTGTGTGTGTGTGTGTGTGTGTGTGTGTGTGTGTGTGTGTGTGTGTTGGGGGAAGGGCTACCCCATGTGTACATGTTTAGTGTGAGAGGAAGATACAGGAAGGAAATAGGCAAAACGCTCCAGAAAAAGGATGGATTACTTTCACCTGGGGTGAGGGGGAGGCAGGGAAGGTTTCCTGGAGAAAGCATCACCTGGGCCAGGCCTTGGAAGAAGCAAGAGAAGGCTTCCATCAGACAAGGGGATGAAGGAGGGCATTCCAGCCAAAAGTGGGCCAGTGCTAAGGTGGGACAAGATAGGGGACCGCTTGATGGTGACTCTGAGGGAGAGACCGAGGCTGACGACTTTTTGAAACCCCGCCTTCTGAATCACCTTCT
The DNA here is from genome assembly GCF_900497805.2 of Vombatus ursinus. Lineage (NCBI taxonomy): Eukaryota > Metazoa > Chordata > Mammalia > Diprotodontia > Vombatidae > Vombatus > Vombatus ursinus. The sequence continues at coordinate 1,336,268 of NW_020953709.1, forward strand.
GACGTCGCTGGTCCTCTTAAACAACCATCGCAGGGTCCCGGGCAGGACCCTAAGACCGGTGGGCTGCAACCGACGTTCTTTCCCTCACTTTTAAAGTCCTACCTACTGCAGAATACAAACTGGCCTCTGGGCAGGGAGCTGTCGAGGCAGACCTTCAATCAGCTCTTTAAGACAACTTCATCTACCTGCACAGAGACCCCTGGAGACATCTGCTGAGAGAGGGAGGGGGGCAGGAGTAGAAGGGTCCTCTCCAGCCAGGACACTGCTATTTGAACTAACTATCCTCATTAACTGGGGGCCAACTTCAGTTATTCCTACCGCCTAAAAGGGCAGACAGGTGCTGTCAGTGCCCTCTAAATACCAGCTGGCCCTTGGGGTCAAGGTCTGACTTCACCAATTTACCAGCTCAAGTTCAATGAGCATCCATTATGTGTATACCAGGCAAGGTGCAGCGGTGGTAGAGGATGGAGAACTGGTCTCAGAGTCAAGAAGACCCAGCCGTTGGACCCTAGGAAAGTCACTTCAGTTCCCTCATTTTCAAAATGTCCGTGCTTTCTCTTGTTAATTATTCCCTATTTATGCTGTATATAGCCTGCCTTGGGCTGCTAGGTGGCACGGTGCATAGAGCGTTGGGCCTGGAGTCAGGAAGACTCCTCTTCTTGAGTTTAAATCTGGCCTCTGACACTCACTAACTGTATGACCTTGGGCAAGTCACTGGACCCTGTTTGCCTCAGTTTCCTCATCTATAAAATGAGCTGGAGAAGGAAATGGCAAATCACTGCCAAGGAATCCCTAAAAATGGGGTCAAGGAGAGTTGGGCACAGCTGAAAGCAACTGAGCAACAATAAAAATAGCTTACTTCCTAAGTATTTGTTTGCTTGACCCCTCCATTAGATGGTAAGCTCCTTGAGGGCAGGGACTGTGTTCTGGCCCTCTTTGTATCCCCAGTGCTCAGCGTAGTGCCTTGCACCTAGTAGGTGCTTAATAAATGTTTATTGATTGATGTTGGTGGCCGGCCTTTGAGATCCCTTCCAGCTCCCCATGGATGAGCCTATGATTGCCTCAGTTTCCCCCAGGCAACTCTAACACTGTAAACTGCAGAGTTGCTACTAACGTGAATTGTTTGAGGGGTTTCCCCACTCTATCATTGAAATCATACAGGTTAGGGGCAGCTAGGTGACGTAGTGGATAGAGCACCGGCCCTGAAGTCAGGAGGACCTGAGTTCAAATCCGGCCTCAGACCAAACACTTGACACTTACTAGCTGTGTGACCCTGGGCAAGTCACGTAACCCCAACTGCCTAAAAAAAAAACATACAGGTTAAAAATCATGTTCCGGGTGCTGGAGGTACAAAGACAAAACAAGCAGACCCAAACCCTTCCTCCCCTCAAGAAGGTGGCTTTCTAGAGGGGTTTCTGTCCTACTATGTGGGCTTTGACTCACTCTCGAGAAGAGGCCGGAAGCCTGGCATCACCTGAGTTTTTCTCCCCAGCTTGGTCTACCCTGATCTATGTCCCAGGCTCTGCCTTTCTCAATCAATCAGTCAACAAGCATTTATTCAGGACCTACTATGTGCCAGGCACCGTGCTGAGAGCTGGGGACGTGAAGACAAAAGCCAAAAATAGAACTGGTCCCCAGCCTCCAGAAGCTTACATTTTATGAGGGAGGAAATGTGCGTGTGTATGTGTATGTCCACCAACGTCCCATGAGCGCATACAAAATAGCTCCAGGAGAACTGGAGGCTGGGGGCAGAGCTCGGGGCCTCTTAGGGGCAGCCTTGCAGTGGCCTGTGTCCAGTAGCCCCAGATCCTGGAGGCCCAAGCAGGACGAGCTGTCCTGGGGCGTTCACTGTGATGGCTCTCGATGACAGCCTACCTGTGTTGGCTCAGAGCCACCTCCATCCCCACTATTGACACACCCAACTCCCTTATTCTGTCGGCAAATATTTTGCCAGGAGAGTCGTCGGCCTAATTGGCTGGCAGAGCCCCGGGTCCCTGCCCCCCTCCCTTCCTCAACAGACAAGCCCCTGTTTGTCCTGCCCCATTACCAAGAAGGCTGGCTGGGGGAACCTCTTTCCTTCCTCGGGCTCTGGCACTTTGGGATAGGCAAAGAGTCTGCTGGGCTGGCCACGCTGAAGAAACCAAAGAGGTTTTTAGCCGACTTCTCCATCTGGCCCAGGCCTGGCCCTGTGGGGAGTTGAGGAGGTGACAGAATGTCTGTGATGGAAGCATCTGGGAAAAGATTGTCAGGAACCGGCCGACATCCAGGAAGAGTGAGGCCCTTCCCTTGGCCAGCGATGGGATGGGAGCCGAGCTCTGGAGATGGCAGGGACCCTCGGAAGCCGCCTGGTACACCCCCTCGGCAGATAGATGAGGAAACTCGAGGAAAGTGATTTCCCCAAGGTCACAAGGTACTGAATGGCAGAACTGAGATCAGAAGCCAGACCTCATCATCATAAAGCCAACCAGCACCCTTTCAACTGCTCTGTGAGGGAAGGGGAAAGGAAAAGGGGAAAGGGGAAGGGGGAAAGAAAGAGAAAGAGGAAAGGGGAAGGGAAAAGGAAAGGG
>NW_020953709.1:1338844-1341408 GCF_900497805.2 Vombatus ursinus
AAAGGGAATGGAGAAGGGGAAAAGAAAGAGAAAGAGGAAAGGGGAAGAAGGAAGGGGGAAGAAGCATTTATATAGCACCTACTATGTACCAGGCATCGTGCTAAGTGCTGTACAAATATTATTTCACTTGGGGAGCAGGAGGGCCCCTATCCTAGCAGCCAAACTGGACAGAATCACGCTACACCTGTTGAAGATGTATAGAAAGGAACTCCCCAACTTTTTGCCAGAAGAAGTGAGTTTATTTCAGATTCCTTCAGCCTGCATTCAGTGCTCTGGTCTCTCTTTCCAAGCTCATCTCACTCTGGTCTCTCTATGTGCTCTCCTGCTCCATCCCCTCAGCCTCTTCCCTCCTCTTCTCACCCTGCTGGAATCCTCTTCCTCCCAGCCTAGGGGCCACCCTTTCCATGAAGCCCTCCAGCTGATGTCTCTTCTCAGATGTCCCCAGAACCTGTACCTCTCTTTTGTCCCATCCCACGCTACTCAAAGAAGCATCATGCTCCGTACATGTTGCATGTCCCCTAGCAGACCGCAGGACTCAGTTCCCTGACGGTAGGGGCCGGATCATTTTTTACCTTTATATCCCCAGCCCTAGGCTGTTTACATAGTAAGCAATTAATAAGTGTTTGTTGAACTGAATTCCCCAAAGCTCTGTGATTTTCAGTCTGAGCTGGAGAAAGGAGATAATGAAGGTGTGCCTGACCAATTGAAGGTAACCACTCTCCTGGAGATCACCACTCAAGGCCATCACAGTATTGAGCTTGTAGTCCACTAAGAACTCCAGATCCTCTTCAGACGACCTTCTCTCTAGCCGTACCTCCCTGATACAAGAGCATGGCTTAGATAGGACGGTGGAGTGTAACGGTGTGCCCCTGGGTAAGTCACTTAAAATCTCTTTGTGTTTTCTCTTCTGTAAAAGGAAAGGATGAGACTTAATGAATCACCTCTGAGGTCTCTTTGAGTTCTAAACTGCGATCCTTTATAGGCCGTTACATTTCTCCTATAAAATTCAATCTCATTAGATTCAAGCCAATTGTTTAGCTCTCCCTGGCCTCTCAGGATCCCTCTCGGTTCTGTGACATCTACAAATGTGAAAAACACATCTTGACCTTTATCCAAAGCACGGAGCCCTGTGGCCCTCCCTAGCCACTACCTTCCTTGATGGCTTTGAACTCTCAATAACTATTCTTTTGGGTCCACCTGGAGCTCTGACCAGCTTGCTTCTCTCCATCTTGTACACAATAGAAGGAAAATTCCTCTCATCCAGTTAAGCAAGTGCAGGCCACTGTCTCCAGGTGGCTCCAGCCATGCTTTGCTTTGCTTCCTGGACATGCGCCCTCCTCCTAAGGACATCTCCCCACTCCCTTCGCGCACACAAACACACACACACACACACACACACACACACACACACACACACACCTGGAACCATAATCTCAAATCAATACCGGCCATCAATTCTGAAAAGCGAAGGTCGGTCTCCTCTGCAGAGGCCCCACCCATCATCCAGGATACTTTGCCAACCAAACCACCCACATCTACACGGGATCTCTCCCCCTCATTAAAATAACTTCTTGAGGATGGGGACTGTCTCCTCTTTTCCATTTGTATGGCCAGCATGGCCAGATTGTGCTTGGCGCAGTAAGGACTTAATCAATGATTTTTTCATTGACTCGAATCTCATGTTCATCATCCTAGGCAACAGAGAAGATCAGTGGTAAGAGCACTGGTTTGAGAAAGTCCAAGGTCCTGGGTTAGAATCCCAGCTCTGACCTTTACTGTCTCTGTGGCCATGGGAAGGCCCTTCCCACCTCGGACTAGAGAAGCCTACAGAGGCCTTCCTGAGCCTTTTCATCTGGTTTGGGCTGGACGCTGAGCAGGGACTAGCTCTCTGCAAAGCCTGTGATAGCCACAACACTGTCCTCAGGCCTTCTGAGTGCTTAGGCGTCCAGAGGGTCCTTGGGGCCTGCCGACTGGACGTTGCTATGTGCATCACTGCTAGCTCAGAGGCAAACATTCTCTCTTGCTTTCATAACTGTGCCTGGGAGGCTGAGGGCTGGTCAGACGCAACCCTGACTGGTGAGTCAGTCATTCGGTAAACAACATTTTATTGGGTACTCACTGTACTGAGCACCAGCGCCTGAACTAGGCACTCTGTGGGGATCGGAGAGGAGATGGCATCCCTGAGCATGACCTAATAGGGGAGGGGGAGGAAAACTCAGGAAGGGCTGACAAACGTGGGGTGTTTGTGCACGCAGTACGACCTGGGCAGGAGAGCCAAGTAGTAGATGGCTGGGAGAGTCCTGAGTGGAACCATAAAGGAGAGTGGTCTGGAAAGTCTTTCAAATTCATAAAATCATAGAAAGTCAGCTGGAAGGGGGCCTGAGAAATAGAGCACAGAATGTCAAGGCTGGAAGAGTTAGAACAGGGAGTGTTAGACGTGGAAGAAACCTTAGAACAGGGGATGTCAGAGCTGGGAGAGGCCTTAGGACAGGGGATGTCAGAGGTGGGGAGGGCCCCAGGACAGGGGATGGCAGAGCTGGGGAGGGCCCTAGGACAGGGGATGG
>NW_020953709.1:1341418-1344203 GCF_900497805.2 Vombatus ursinus
GGGCCCTAGGACAGGGGATGTCAGAGGTGGGAGGGGCCCTAGGACAGGGGATGTCACAGCTGGGAGGGGCCTTAGACACCATCTAATCCACATACGCTGCCTCCACCCCTTAGTCTACAAATGGGACAACTGAGGCCCAGAGCAAAGCCACTTGTCCAATGGGTCAGTGGCAGAGTGAGGCCCAGACCTGAGTTTCCAGACTCCTCCCCCAATTCTTTTCACTCCATCACAAATGGAGGCCTGGAAGGTCTCTGACAGACAGGCTGCTAAGAACCTAAGGCTGGAGAGGGAGCGAGAGCTCTGGGCTGGTTTCTTTGTCTGCCTCTGTGCTGCTTTCCTTCCTTTGCCTGCCAAGGGGCTAACCCAGAGCAGTCACCCCCGAGCACAGAGGGACACACGTCCGAGCTGCAGGGAGCCCTGGAGACCTGGAATGCTGGGACTGTGGACTGAAAACCAGAAGGTGCCTTCAACACCCACTACCACGTTTTGCAGCTGGGAAAACCGAAACCCAGGCCAAGGTCACACAGGGAATGAGCAGCAAAGGCAGGGTTTGAATCCAGGCCCTGGGACTCCAAATTCACTCCTTTTCCACCTCTCACCCTGCCTAGTTAGACCCAACCCCATCCTCTTAGAAAGGGGGAAACTCAGGCCCAGAGAGGGGTAGCTACTTGGACAAGGTCACCAGAGAAATTAATGACATTCCCATCGATTGTTTGATGGTTGCTTCCTAGATATACCCCCTCCTCCTAACGACATCTCCCCACTCTGTTTACACACACACACCTGGAACCCAGAAAAGGCCCCTTTGATGTGGGCCAGGAGAAGGGAGGGCATTCGCCCTGGCCTGAGCCCCTGCACAGCTGACCCACAGGCCTGGCACCCTGTTTCCTGGCAGGGGGCTCCTTTTGCAGCAGTTTCCTGGGCTTAAGAACTCACCGCCCCCTGCCTCTGTGGGCCAGCCCTGCCCCTTAGCCCTACCTGCAGCGGTGCTATGTTTCCACTCAGGCCCTGTGCTCTGCTAAGTGAACGTTAGCCCCAGATTACTTTGCCGAGGAAATGTGTTCCCACCGCCTCCTCCTCCTTCTCGCTGTCAGATAAGCTTTTAAAACCATTACCTCCCCTGGTGCAGCTTGCAGGAGTGGAGTGAAGAGGGGTGGGATGGAGAGGTCTGGTCAGCGAGTCAGGGAAGGAAGTGAGGAGGGGATGGCAGACAGAGATCAGGCATCCTTTTCTCCATCGTGGTGATGGGGCAGAAAGCTCTGAACCCGGCATTGAGATACGTAGATTCAAATCCTGGCTTTGCCCTCCCCAAGTGTTCTTGGCCAATCTTTCCCTCTCTGGCCTCCAGTTTCCCCACTTATAAAATAAAGGGGTCCAGCTAAGAGGGTCTCTAAGGTAGGTCCTTTTCAGCTCTGATGGTATATAGGCTAATAGATTTAGAGCTGGAAGAAACCTTCGAAATCATTGCATCCAATCCCCTCCTTTTACAGATGAAGAAAACTGAGTCCCAGGTTAAATCACTTGCCCGGAGTCACACGGCCAGTGAGCGTGTGGGGCAGGATTTGACCCCTTGACATCCTGGCTCTATCCACCACATCTCATTGCTTCTGTGTTCTAAGGTCCCTTCCGTTTGAGAAGTTCCATGTTCTGTTCTGTATTCTGAGGTCTGATATTCCATGCGCTGCTGCCTCTACCAGCTCTGACATTCTAAGCAAGGTTCCTTTGAGCTCTGACATTCTCTTTTCTAAGCTCTCTCCCAGGTGTGTATGCTTCCAGGCCTTGTCTGTCCTGTGGGTCCCGACCTCCCCTCCCTCCCTCTCTCTTCCCCACCTTGGAGACACAGGACCAAGCATTGCTCCTTAGGGATGGGCCTGCCTCCTCTGAGAAGCCCCACTGCCTCACCCCACGCCACTCCCTGCCAGGCCTCTCAGACTTCAGTGAGAGACCTCTGAGTCTCGGCAGGAGGCACTCCTAGGGCATCCAGGTCCCCAGCGGAGGGCTCCCCCCCCCGCCCCCTCATCACTGCTGCAGGATCCTTGGTGAGAGGATGAGGTGGGGCCAGAGCTGCTGACAGCAGGAGGGCCCAGCAGGCCTGGCAGCCCTGCCCCTCCTGCCGTAGCCCAGGGCAGCTGGCAGTCAGCCCAGCCCTCCACCTGGCTGGCCTGGCCTTTGTGGAGAGGCCTTCCCTCTGATCCATCTCTTTTGACAGAAACAGCTGGGCTGGCTCTCCCGACACTGCCCCCAGGCATGGAGAGACCTGGACTCACTTTTGAAAGGAAGGAGGTTGTTTATTTTTTGGGGGGTGGGGTTGGGTGGAGGAAGCATTTATTAATTTCCAACCTGTTTTCCCTCAGTCTTTCTCCCTCCCCCACCCCCCTCCCTCCATCCTTGGCAGTGGTCCTGGGCCCTCAGCCCCAGCCTCTGGAGCCTCCTTTCCTCAGCTTGCATGCTGCCCCCTCTCCTCTGCTTTAGGATAATAACACACACAAGAAGAAATAAAGAAAGAACCGATCCTCCCACTGGCACTGGCTGGCAACCTCTCCAGGATGATGACTGCTGTTTGCCATTTCCAGCTGAGATCGTGGTCCCCACCAATCCCCCGCCTGCTCCAGGCTTGCTTCATCGTGACCTGGCAAGCCCCCACACCTCAAACCTCCCCTACCACGGGGTATATTTAGGTATAAATGCCGGGTTCGCTCCCTGATGTGGGCTGGGGGCCCTGGCACCCAATGAGAGGGGTGTGTGTGTGTGTGTGTGTGTGTGTGTGTGTGTGTGTGTGTGTGTG
>NW_020953709.1:1344213-1371700 GCF_900497805.2 Vombatus ursinus
GTGTGTGTGTGTGTGTGTGTGTGTGTGTGTGTGTGTGTGTGTGTGTGTAGACAGAAGGAGAAGGGCTGAAGAAGGTACAAAGGGGGAACCCTAGGGGCAAGGGGAGCTCTCAACAGGTACCAGCTGGGTGCTTGGCTAGTGGCTTTGGAGCTTGGCCATTGACTTGGTGAAGGAGGCAGCCAATATTTGGCCATTTTCCTGTTGGGGGAAGGAGCCAGACTTGATGCTTCTTTCTTCTTCCCTGGGGATTAACACTAAGGATAGGATGAGGGACACCTTGGAGCAGGGGGGCTCAGACAAGAGCTTCTGGACCTCACCTCAGTGGCAGCCCCTCTCATTATCCGAACAGCTCAGAGGAGAACCCCACTTCTCTATCTGTATCTATTCACAGATAGATACAGATGACCGTGTAGCCTTCCAAGAGATCCTCAGTCTCCCAGGAAATCACAGTCAAGGCACATGAGCCCCAGAAAGAAACCTGATTGGGAAAGCTCTGGGACAACCGTACTGACCCAGAGGAGTCACAAAAACAGGGCATGGTAGTCCTGCATGGAGGGGCAGAGACACCCCAGCTCACAGGGGCCTTTGCACAGACCATTCTGGGTCCTCGGCGGTGCTCAAGCCGATACGCCTCTACTGAGGCACAAGAAAAGGATAGAACAGAGCACTTGCGTCAGCATGGATCTTTTCACTGAGTCTTACAGGCCACTGCCTAAACGGAGAACACAAAACATTTATTAAGTGCCTACTGTGTACCAGGTCCTGTGCTAAGTGCTGGTTGTACAAATACAAGTAGCTCTGGTTGTCCCCTTCTAACCATGGTTCTGATCAGCAGCAGCTGATGCAAACCCATCTCATGATGGGTGCAGACTAAAGCAGATGGGAACATTGTGTTGGTTGGTTGAGCTTAACTGTTTTCCTTGTTAGAGAGGGTAATGTTGGGTTGGGGGGAGACAGAGAGAGAGACAGAGAGAGACAGAGAGAGAGACAGAGAGAGAGAGAAGAGAGAGACACAGAGAGAGAGAGGAGAGAGACAGAGAGAGAAAGACAGAGAGACAGAGAGACACAGAGAGAGAGAGACAGATAGAGAGAGAGACAGAGAGGGGAGAGACAGAGAGAGAGACAGAGAGAAAGAGACAGAGAGACAGAGAGAGACAGAGAGAGAGAGAAAGCAGAACTTTGTCCTGGTTGGCTCCTCAGGGAAGAATTGGGAGTGATGGGTAGAAGTAATGAAGAGATGGATTTTGGCTTGGCATAAGGAGAATTCCTAGCAATCAGAAAGGAATGGGCTGCCTGGTGAGGTGGTGGCTCTGTGCCACCCTCTCCGCTTCACTTGGAGGCTGGGTCATCACTTGTTGGGTGATCACAGAAGGTCCTGCTTCAGGGACGGGTTGCAGTAGATGCCACTGAGGTCCCTGCCAACTCTGGATTCCTGTGGTTCTGTACCTTCTCCCTGGTGGGCAGAGGACTCCACCTTGAGTACTATGCAGAGGGGACGCCTCCTGAAGTCTATTCACCCAACCCCGGAGGCCCGTGGATCCCAGGTAAGGAGCTACGCTCTGAGAAGTTGGCATTGGTACAGAGAGTTTCCACTTGGGCAGTTTCTTCCTCCAAAGAAACCACAATCCCTGTCCAAAACAAAATGAAAAAGAAAAATTATACTTGCGGCACCAACAACCCACGGTTGCTGTTAGGCTCAAATGAGATAATTAAAGTGCTTTGCAAATCTTCCAGGACTCCGTAATTATTACTCTTATTGGTGTTGTTAATGCCAACAGCTGGAGGAGGGTTCAGCATCTCTCGATATAAGGAGCCAAGGCCCAAACAACTCCAAGTCAATCAATCGATCTGAAGCCAGAAGAAAGCTTCCCCTCCTGCCAGGGGGCAGCTCCACCATAAGGTGGCCAGTGAAGGCTTTAATTTATAACAAGGCCCCAGTGAGGAGTAGCTCAATCTCCCGGACAATAGCAGGCTGGGATCAAAGGACAGGGCTGAACAACCTTACCCACGAGGCCTTGGGCTTCAACAGGGCTCTGAGTCCAACATGGCGGACGAAAAAGTCAAGGGCTCCCCTAAATGGTCTGCCTTCAAAGGGAGGCCACAGCAGCCCTGCCACGTTTTAGAAAGCTGGAGAGGGTCCAGATGAGGATGGTGAAGGCTGATCAAGGAATGTTTAACCTGGAGATCTGAGGAAGACGTGATCCCTGTTCGCCAATATTTGAACAGCTATCAAGAAGGGATCACAGAGCTTATAGATCATCCAGTCTGAGTGCCTTGTTTTATAGTTGAGGAAACAGGGCTGGAGAGGCTAAGCAGTTCACCCAGGGCCACACAGCTAATAAGGAGCCTCTTTGCTCTGCTTGGCTCCCAAGGGCAGAATGAAGCGCAAGGGTTTTTCCCAAAGTTGCAAAAAGGAAGATTTAGGATCAATGTAAGGAGTTCTTTTTAAGAAATTTAAATTTTTTTTTACTTTCAGTTCCAAATTCTCTCCCTTCCCAACCCCCCCCCCCCCACTCACTGAGAAGGCAAGAAATACGATTCCTATTATAGATATGAAGCTATGAAAAGATCAGGGGTTCTTAAGCCTTTTGGTGTCATGGATCCCTTTGGCATCCTAGGATTCCTTCTCAGAATATGTTACACAATACATGAGACTACAAAGGAAACCAGTTATATTGAAATAAAGACATAATTTTTATTTAGAGGCAGCTAGGTGGCGCAGTAGATAGAGCACTGGACCTGGAGTCAGGGAGACCTGAGTTCAAATATGACCTCAGATACTTCATGACTGATTGCCTCAGTTTCCTCAACTTTAAAATGGGGATAACAATAGCACCTAAATCATAGGGTCACTGTGAAGCTCAAATGATATATTTGTAGAGTGTTCAGCATAATGCCTGAATCACATAGTAGGTGCTATACAAACAATTGGGGGCAGAGAGTTGGTACAATGGACAGGGTGCCAAGCCTGGAGCCCAGAAGACTCTTCCTAAGTTCAAATCTGGCCTCAGACACTTCCTAGCTGTGTGACCCTGGGCAAGTCACTTCACTCTGTTTGCCTCAGTTTCCTCATCTGCCAAATGAGCTGGAGAAGGAAATGGCAAACCACTCCAGTATCTCCGATAAGAAAACCCAAACGGGGCCACAAAGAGTCAGACATGATTGAAAACGACAGAACAACAATATAAACGAGGATTCCCTTTCTCCCTCCCCTTTATTTTTATTTGTTTTGCTTTTCAGTGAGGTAATCGGGGTTAAGTGACCTGCCCAGGGTCACACAGCTAGGCTCCCTCCCCTTTACATCTAAGTTGGAAGGCTCCCTCTATCCCCAAACCCACTGAGCATCCATGCACCCCAGGTTAAGAATCCCTGAATTAGAGCTAGACCAAAGTTAAATGGACGGGCCAGGGAGGCAGTGAGCTCTCCATCCCCGGAGGTTTCCCAGCAGAAGCTGGGAGTGGTGGAGAAGGGCATCCTGTCCAGGTGTGAATCGCCCCCAACACTGAGATTCTGTGATTAAGGTATGTACTTGTCTGTCCCTGTGCCTGGAAGCCCATCTCTCTTCGTTTCTACTTCTAAGCTTCCTGCACTCTTTCAAGTCCTAAACAAAACCTTACCTTCTGCAAGCAGCCTTGGTCCTCTGTTTCAGAATCTCAACTCTGAGCTTTCCTCCAGTTTTCCTTGAGTCTACCCTGGTTCGTACATAGTCACTTGCATGTTGCCTCTCAGATTAGACTCTCAATTCACTGAGGGCAGATGCTGTTTTTGCCTTTCTTTGCATCCCCAGTGCTTATCACAGTGGCTGCACATAGTAGGTGCTTGATTAATGTTTGTGGACTGACTGACTTTGGGGTATTCCAGCTGCCCTTCTGAAATGCTGGGCAAGCTGAGAGCAATCCCCCACCTTCCTAGCCTTTGCTCAAGCTGTTTCCTCCCCCTGAAATGCCCTCTCTTCTACTTTTCCTCGGCTGAATTCCTACTCATCATTTAAGCCCATCCTCTCCTGTGGAGTCTTCTCTGATTCCCCTGAGTCAGTAAGGATGCACCTTCCCTCCCCCTCCCTGCCCCCATCTCACTTAGGGCTCTGCTCACTCCTCTAATGCCCTGAGTGCGTCATGCAATAATCATCGCTGCCACTTAAGGTTTGCAAAGCACTTTACAAACATCATTACCTATGTTCTCACAACAAGCGGGGAGATGAGCGTTACAGACATTATCACTACCATCTTACAGATGGGGAAACGTAGGTTCTGAGGGGTTAACAGATCTGCCCTGTGGCTGTGCAGCTGGTATCGGAAGTCAGAACCTATGCGCTTCTTCCCCCTCAGGAGAATGGAAGCTCCTTGAGGCTAGGGGCTGCTTGGTTTCTGTCTTTGTGTCTCCGGAGCTCGGCACGCTGCAGGCACTTTAATAAATACTTGTGTTGAATTGAATTCCTGACTCCAAGCATGGTGTCTGAAAGACCCCCTAAGACTACCAAGCCCGAAGAAGGAGGGGGAGAACGCGGGAGGGTGGGGTCAGAGGCAGAGCCAGAATACCCGAGGTTCCCCCAAGGCTCTAAGGACCTGTGGACAATAGCAGGAAAGAGGCTGGGCTCCCGTCGCTGGGCTCTGGGCAGGGCTCCAACTTAAGAGAACCCGGGCAGGATGTGTGAATGCATGGCTGCCAGGTTCTGCTGGGGCCAGAAGAGACAAAACAGTGGTTTGAAGTGTCTGCTCCATCCACCTTCCACCCCTGCACTGGGCTGGCACGTGGGCCGGACCTCTGAGAGCAAAAGATGCCCCTCTCCTCCAACACACACACACACACACATACACACACACACACACAGACCCCTTCTCAGAAATCCTCAGCCCCATGGTGGGGGGAGGGAGGGGAAGATGACTCCACATTGAACCCTTAACAGAAACAGAATGCCAGAATTGGGAGGGGCCTGAGAACGTGGATTGTACTAGCTCAAAGGGTCTTAGAACATTAAATGTTCGAGCTGGGAGGCATCTCAGGGACCATCTAGGCCAGCGGTGGGGAACCTCCTGACTTTATAGAAGTCAGGATGAAGGATGAAGAGAGGGGCAGGTTCCCCTGATTTCCCATCTAACAGCTAGAACTAGAATTCAGGCCTCCTGGCTCCCAGGCCACAGCCTGGCCTTAAGGGAGGGGGAAGCAGGAGAGCTTTGCCCACCCTTTCCAGGAAGGAGCAGGCCAGCTCAGTGACCCAGTGCCCTGATAGGACAGAACCTGGGAGAAGGACTTTGATGATGAAATAAGACAGATGCCCATTTTCTGGGTCCAGTTAGCTAGGACTTCTTGCTAACTCCCTTGGGGCCAGCCCCTTGTGAAATTTAGAAGTTCCTTTGGGGGAAACAGATGGATAGCCACTGGGCCTATCTAGTTCAAAAGGGGCAATTACAAGAAAATTCCCATGGAAGAAAATTAATACTCAAGCATCGGACTTTGTAGAGAAAGATCCCACGGTCACAGTGGGCTGGAAAAGTAACGTGCTTTCATTTTGTTACTTTTCGTAAGGCAGAACACTGCGATGGCTGTGGCTTGAATTTTAATCACCAGCGTGAGCTGGCATCTTGGGGGGAGTTTCCCCAAACTAGAACTTTGAGGGGTGGGGCTTGTGCTGGTGGGGTTACAGAAGATATGACCCAGTCTGAAGTCCTGGTCTGAGGAGGCAGAAATGCCGTTGAGCTTGGGAAGAGGGCACTAGCTTTGGCCACTCAGCCACCTCTTCCAGATAGGCTCAGGTCCTTGGGTGATTAACTTCTTTAAGGCTGTCTAGGGTAGCTGTGCCTGGGGCCCATTGGTCATTTATCCACCTTAGGGTTTTAAGGAAGGAAACAAATGCGATTGAGTGGTCAGGCAAGAGGAGAGATGATGAGGGGCTAGGAGGAAGGAAAGGGGACCCAGATGAAGTCACGGAGGCAAGAGGCAGATGTGAGAAGAGATGGGCAGGGTCTCAGAGTCCTGGGAAACGGGGACCACTTTGAGCAAGCGGAACAAAAGAAGAAACCTTAAGACCCAATCTTGGCTCTCCCAAGCTCTCTGGGACTGGGGCTCCATTAGGCACGTGCAGGATCAATAAATGGTGAGAGGTAAAAGCAGCAGCCTGGGTCTATTGGGCCAGGGCCAGCACCATCACGGGCAGGGAAAGGGGAGCTAATGGCCCGTTCCAGGATCATAGATTCAGAGCAGGAGGCAACCTTAGGGGGAGGGCTCACTTTGCAGAGGTGAAGGAAAAACAGCCTCGGTATTACTCAATAGGACTGATTTCTAAACCCAATCCTGAACCCGCAGCCCACTGTCCCTCTTCCAAGTCCTAACCCCTCATAAGGAATGGCATTTGAGGTCCTGGCCTGCTCCCCTGCCCAGGTAGGTCAGACACTGCTCATCGTCTCCCAAGGGAAATTATCTTGTGGGGACCTCCAAAACCTGGCCACACCCCTTCTACACACTGGCGCGGCCACCCTGTGGCATTGTTTGTTTAGAAAGACAAACGGGCGAGCAGGGTGTGACCTGGGTGACATCAGACAAGATTCCTGGGAACAGCCCGAAGGACGTCTCTTCTCAAGCCCAGGTAGGGGAGGTCAGAGGGCAGGGCGCGGCCGGCTTCCTCCGAGGACCTGGTCCAGAAACGATCCTCCTTTCCACGACCCAGAAGTGAGGAGCTGTTCGCTTGTTCAGAGTGTTGGACCCATTTTTCAAAAGTGGAAAGCTAAGGTGCTGAGTGGAAAAGGGAGTTACCTGGCCCTTTGGGGATAGGCCTAATAATACCACGATTATATATAGCGCCTTTCTTCCAGAAAGCTCAGATAAGCTCCATGATCTCATTTGTCCTCGCAACCTCCCTGAGAGGTGGTGATGGTGATGGCAGTGGGAGGGGGGAGTCACGGGGGAGGATCAGGACACGGAGAGTGGGGAAGGAATTGGGCTCCCCCCTTGCAGACGACAAAAGCCCTTCACTCCCCTGCTCCTTCATTATCCCCCCTTTCACCAGCTCTCCTCCACCCTCCAGCAATCCCCCTTCATCATCCTTCTTCCTGTTCTCCCTCCCTCCAGCCAGCTCCCCTTTCCAATCTTCCATTTCTGTGGACTAGGAAGCCAGCTTTTCCTGATTCTTCTCCCTTCCCCCACCTTTGTGTTTATTGTGTATGTAGGAAAGGCAGTCACTGGAGAAGGTGCCTCAGAGCCAACAGGACTTGAGTTCAAATCCCACCTTCAACACATCCCGACTGTGTGACGCTGGCCAAGAGCCCTCACCTCCCAGTGCCACAGGCAACTAAGTCACAAAGCAGGACAGAGATCTTCATTGGCAAAGGCAGCTTCCTTCTCACAGCTCCAGCACCCAGCCTTGTAATTAATTGTGTTTGGATAGGGCGTCTCCCCGATAGAATGCAAGTTCCCAGAGGGCAAGACCTATTCCATTTCAATCTTTGTATTCTCAGCACAAAGCCCTGGCAGATTATGGGCACTTCATAAATGTTTGTTGATTGACTGCTAGATTTGGAGTCAGTAGAGACTGGGGTTCAAATTCAGCCTCTGACTCTTCCTAGCTGTGTGAGTTACGGATGAGTCCCTGGATCTCTCCGAGTTTTAATCTCCTCTGTTCCTCCTTCCCAATAATAGAGTTTTAAGATGTGCAAATTCCTTTTCATCCTGTATCTTATTTGATCCTCACCTCGGGGAGTGAGCGCTGGTCACAAATAATAAGGGGTGGGATTAGAACACGAGTCTTCAGCTCCTGCTTCTCCATCCACCGGGAGAGGATCCAGAGCTAATGTAGGTCATGTGCTTTGTAGACGTCAGCTTTTATTGTTGCTGGAAGAGAGGGGCCAGACCCTCTCCTGCTCTGCCCTTCTTTCTCTAAGGATCATAGACTGAGCTGAAAGGGCTCTCAGTGTCCACCATCTAGTACAGCCCCCCTACGGACAGATGAGGAAACTGAGGACTAGGGAGGCTAAGAGACTCATTCAAAGTCACACCTGGGATCAAAGACCTAGAGTTGGCAGAGATTTCAGTGGTCATCTCATCTTACAGATGAGGTCTGAGAGAGCTAAGTGACTTGTCCAAGGCTACACAGTGAGTACCAGAGACCAAATTTGAGCTTGGGTCATTAGAAGAACCGGCGTCCTTTCTTACTATTATGCTCCCTGCCTTTCCTTACCACCTCCACCACCCCTCTCCAATATCCTTAAGCAACAAGCCAAGGGCTGACAGATTCCAGGACCAGACAAGGGGCTGAGCTCTTAGGAGAATGTAAATCTGGACTTAGGGATTCCACTTGGCAGCCATCTGGCCAGGAGGAAAGACCTCAGCCAGCATGGACCTAGCAGACAGATGCAAGTGATGCTCTCAGCACGAACAAACAGGGCTTTGAGGGTCCGGCTGCTGAGAAGCATTCTCAGAAAACCTGTCCTGCATCTGGACAACCATCTCAAGTCACAGTCTGGGTGCCCGTCTCCTGTGCCCTGATGAGATGGGTTTGGGTTTGGCTTAATACATATCATCCCCAATTACAGAACCTTCCCTCCCCATGCTCAGTCAAGCCTTTGCTCCTTCTCCCTTGGGGTTCCTTGGCTTTCTTAGCCTACATGGGGCCAGACAGAGAGAAAAATGCCTACTTGGGCTTGGTACTGTGTAGACAGCCTCCCTCCTCAGCCAAAGCAGTGAGTTGACCTGGTCCTGCTTCCTTACATCTCCCTTCCCTCCCCTCCCCCCAAGTGAGAGCTCCACTCCAGTTATTCTCCAGGAATCTCTAGGTGACTGACCCGGAGCCCAGGTCCTTGAGCTGAGTCAGGGCTGCCCAAGTGCATTCACGCAGGGCTGGGTTTGCATAGTCCTAAGGATGGAGGGGACCCAGTTGAGAAGTAAGGTCTGATTTCCAGTCTCAGCTCCACTGCCTAGCTGGGGGCACTTGCCCAAAGAATCTCTGGGCCTCAGTTTCTTTACCTACAAAACAAGGAGGCCAGAGGAACCTAGAAAGGACAGACAAAGGTGAACAAGTATGATTGAACACCAGGGTTTGCAAAGCAGAAGACTGTGCTCAGAAGCTGCCCTCAGCACCTGGGCTTCCGGAGATCAAGGGGCCTGCCTGTGGGTGTCTTGGAAGTTCCTGCCCTGGCACCCAGCAACACTGACCATTCTCCCAGGACCAGCAAGGGCTCAACATGGGGAGGCCACAGTCTTCTCCCCTTCTTCAGGTCATGCTCTAGACTGCCAACTGCCCACGGCAGTACCATTCTGCACTTGGGATTGCCTCTTTGAAGGGAAGCTCCCAGTGAGGAGCTGTCTCTATTGGTACTCTTTCTACAGCTTAGAGTTGTTGGGGGTCCACAGAGAAGAAGTGACTTGCCCAAGGTCACACAGCCAGCCAGGACAGGTCAAAGGCAGGACCTGAATTCAGGTCTTCCTGATTCCCAGTTCAATGCAGCATCATGCGATATGTGGAAGTTCCCATCCTCCAACACACACACAATAGGGATTCGGGGATGAGGGAGGTCCGGGGAGGAGAGAATGAGAAGATGAGGGGCTGAGGTCAAAAAGTATGTTTGGGAATGTGGGCTGGGGGAGGAGGAAAGGAGGGGCAGAATAGGTGAGGGGATGAGGAACGGAGAGGCAGAGGGACAGAAGATAGGGAGCAGAAGGGGTGAGGGGGATGGGGAGCAGAAGCGTGCAGCTTGGAGAGCAGAGAGAGTGAAGACTCAGCCCGTGGGTTCTGAGGAGGGCAGGCAGGGACCTTTTCCCGAGAAGCAAAGGATCACCTGCTGAGCCCTCACCAAGGCTGGAGTGTGGGGGAGGGGGGCCCCGCCCCCTTCCCCTTTCCTTTCGCTCCCCTAGGCATTCTGTTCACACTCCGTTCTACCAGCTCCCAAGTAGGGTGGGGTCCACGTGCGCGTACGTGCACTGGGGCAGGGAGGGGGCTTTAGAGACTGGTGGCCCCCCTCCCTTGCGGGCTCGCGGGCTCAGCTCCTCCTTTTCGCCGCTAGCGCTCCCTCCCGCTAGCCTGGGCCGGCACCGAACCTAGAGCTCACTCGGGGCTTTGCGGCACGCGGAGGCATGCATACTCGGGCACGTGCAGTCCCTCATGCGCGCGCAAATACACACACGGCACACACACACACACACACGCACACGCAAATCTGCGGGCGCTGCCCACTGTATGGAGCCAGGGCTGGGCCTACTGGAGCTGGTGGGACCACTGAGGGCTGGGACCCCGGGGCGGCTGGTGACCCCCAAGCTTGGAAATCAAAGCTCAGCCCTGCCTGTCCTGACTCAAAGGGTTTGAGACCAGTTGAGAGGGTTTTAAATGGGTCATTCCCCCCCCACCCCTCCAGAGGATCTTGGCTCTGTCCTTCATGACCCCACTGCATCACAGTCTGGGGTTGGGGGCTGGGTGGCAGCTGGCTAAAGGCAGTTAGTTCCTGCCTGTGGAACTCCCAGTCTAGGAGGGGATAAGACAGATAAAGAAAATGCACACTAGAGACAGATAAAGAAATGTGTGTGTAAGGTCTCACCTCATAAATTCCCATAAGCTTGGCATTGTAGGAATTTATCTCAGTTATTTTTTGGGGGAAGAAAGTGAGGCTGCAGGTCCATCCCTTTCCTCAAGGCAAACTTAACTTTTCCTCTCAGGCTGTTATAAGAGACTAGTGGCCCGACCCTTTCTCTAAGCTAGTGAATGGGGGAAAAACCTCGAGCCCTAACCTAGATTACCCCAAGGAGACAGGGTGACCCCCATCCTACCCACAGTCAGCTCTATCAGAAGGATCCTGGAGGGGACGATTGGCTGGAACTGATCCAGCTCAGCTCAGCTCAGCACAGCCCAGTTCCTGCGTCAGCTGAGTTCTGGTGTCTTCCAAGGTTTCGGGGCTTGGAGCATAGAGGGATCTTGAACATTCTGTACTAAGTACAATCTCCCCATTTTAAAGAAGTCAAAACTAAGGGCCAGAGATGCACAGAGACTTGCCCGAGGTCACACCAACTCTAGGAGCCATAGGCAGTGTTTGAAACTAAAGTCCACTAAGCTCAGCAACAGTCATTCCCCCAGCTCCCCTTGCGTGGGTTCACAGCCCAGAGCAGCTGTCCAGACTTGCTCGCTCAAGGATTTGTGTTAACTAGGTCAATTCGGAGTGGTGCCAGGCTCGAGGGATCGGGCTGGGCAGGGGCTCAAAGCTCGGACAAAGCAAACAGAAGACACGGCCAGGCAGCAGGCGCACTGGGGGCTTGGAATGAAACCACAGACGGTTTCATCCTATCAAAAGAGTGTTAGAAGCTGAGTAGATTCTGGAGAAGGGGTGGGGTGCTGGGCCCAGGAGGGCTCAGTTCCCATCAGCCCTGCATCAAAAGCGTCTGGTCAAAGAGCCTGTAAATACCTTGAAAACCAGGTGACACTGAGTTCAATGGCCTGCGAGAAAGGATTGGGTTTCATTTGAAAAAAGAAAAACCAAAACTGTCTCGAGCTGAAAAATGATCAATCTTTAGTCCGGGGGATGCTGGACCAAGTGCAGGGGAAGGAAAGGAATGGGACCAGCAGAGAGGTGGAGAATGGGGGGGGCGGTCATGGTTAGGGGCAGGATCTGAAGAATGGGGTCCCAAGGCTCTGATAGAGGAAAAAAGGCTTGAGCAGAGAGTTAGGGAGCAGACGGGAAGGGCTGCTTGTGGGGGCCTGGGCTGGGGGTGGGTGCAGGAGGACACAGAAGGATGTGGGGTTGTGGGGAGGAGCTGATCTGATAAGGTCCTTTCCAACTCATGATCTATGAACTTACAATCTTCTCTCAAGCTGTATGATGGGAGGCAAAGTCACGTCCCTAATGGCACAGATGTGGTAAATGAGGCAGGAGGAAGAGAAGTGACTTACTCAACTTCACATAAGGAATAAGTAGCAGAATAGAAATTCCAACCCAGGTCTTTTGACTTCAAATCCAGTCCTTTCCCCCCTATATCATGTTACCTTCTCTATGAGCCTCAGTTTCCTCATCTGTACAAAGAGGATCTTCATTCTTTCATTACTCATCTCACAGAGTTGTTGTGGAGAAAGCATATCATAATCCTAAACATGCTGTAGGCATATGAGATGTGATGGTGATATCTAGGAGCTGTAGCTCCTGGTTAGGACCCGCAGAGTTATGCTCCTAGAAAGAATACTAGGTTTGGAATCAAAGGACCTGGGTCACTTCTTTGCCGTGTGACCTTGGGAAGTCTCTTCAACATCTCTGGGACTCAGTTTCTTCATCTTGTCATTGATGGAGTTAGACTAGAAAAATCAATGGGACAAGAGTCAGAGGTCTTGTATTTGAATCCCACCTTTCTGGTGTCCTACCTGTGTGACCTTTGAAGAAGTCACTTAGCCTTCTTGGGCCTCAGTTTCCTCATCTTTGGATGCAGGGTATTGGATTTGATGATTCCTGAGCACCTTTCCAGGTCCACATCCATGGTCCTACCTTTGTCAATGACTGTGACTAGAACGGCTGGCTCTGAGCGTTGGCAGACAGAAGGAGTCATGGAGGCTGAGAGGCTGACCAGGGAATAGAATGGAGATGGGAGACAAGTGGATAAGACAGTTGAGTGTGGCTCGAATCATTAGAGTGGAAGGAGGGACTGAAGGCCTTGGCCTCTTGAAAAACTACTTCACCTGGAAACTGAAAAGATAGCTGCCTCTGAAAGAGAAGGAAGGAGAACAGGGGAAGTAAAGAAGGGAGGAGAACAAGGAAAAGAGGAAGAAAAGAAGGGAAGAGATAGGGAAAAGAGAAAAGGGAGGAGAGCAGAGAAAAGTGAGGCCCAGAGGCCTGGACACAATGTAGAAAGAAAGTATGATGAAGAGAGGGGAGAGACCCCAGGAGGTTGGTATTGACTGGGTGTGGCAGGCTCTTTCTGAGGGATTAGAGGTTTGCTGAGCTGGGATGTGCACAGTGAGGAAGATTATAATAGAGAGGGAAAGAAAAGGAAATGAGGGAGAAAGGGAGGGCAGGAGGGAAAGAGGAAGAAAAGAGGGGATCAAGAAAGAGAAGGAAAGAAAGAAAGGGGGAGAGAAGGAGAGAGAGGGAAGAAAAACATTTATTAAGCACTTACTATGTACAAAACACTGTCCTAATTACTGGTGAGACAAATAGGCAAGACTGCCCCTGCTCTTAAGAAGCTGGTTAGTCAAGCAGAGACTGGAACACAGGATTGGCCCTGGAGCAGGTAAGGTGGGACTAAGCTGAGCTCTGTCCACTGCTCTTGGTGGAATGGAAGCTCCCTGAGGACAGGAACTTTCACCTTTGTCTTCGTATGCCCAGGAGCTCAGCACAGTGCTTGGTATACAGTGGGTGTTTAATGTTTGCTGACTGATGGATGGTACTTTGGTGCCAGACCCCTGGGTAAAGCTTTTCAGAGAGACTCAGCTTCTGCTGCTCCCCTCCCACCCTGCCCCTGCTGCTGTGAGTTATCCCAGGAGCCCAGTGGGGCCATGGTGCTTTCCTGGCAAGGGACAAGGTGGTTGAGGAGGCTTGTTTGCTCATCTGCCCACATGGCTAGTGTTGAGCATGACTTAGCAAGAGACAAAACCTAGTTGCTTCCTTAGAATTTTTTTAATAGTTCAATCCTGCCCCAGGGCTGGGGGTTGGGGACAGACCCAATCAGGGGAAGCATTGAGCCCCAAGGTCTCAAAGGCTGACAGCAGCTGAATGAACGAGAACTCAGGAGTGCTACTTCCTAGTCTGTGGCCTAGCAACCAAACCACTCGGCCTCCCAGGTCCCCAGTTTGGAAAGTGTAGGCCTGATTCCTGGTCCTCAGGAGAGGAAACGGCCCTCCTTCCCAATGCCTTCTCCTCGATGACTCCAGAGAACGGATGACTCCGGGGCCTGGCTGATAGGACTGAATCGGAAACTGTGGCACCTCAGATTGGGGTCAGGGACCTCCCCCAGGTATCCAGTATTGGTGGCTGTGTCATGGAGGCTGTTAGTGAGGAGAGAGCTGTTGTCGTCATGGAAAAGTGCCTGCCTCCAGGGGAAGCCACCTTGACCTGCCAGGGATCTGGAGAAGGGGCCAGGCCAGGGATGTTCAGTCTAGAAGGAAGCTGCTCATAAGGAGATATTGGTAATAATGACAATCCCCACTCTTCTAGTGCTGTCTTTACAACAGCCCCCACGAGGCAGGTTGTTTTCCCAATTTTCAAGATGAGGGGGGAAACTGAGGCACCCAGTGATGAAATAATTTGTTCTTGGCAGAGTACATCAGGCCTCTGTTCCCCCTCCTGGCCACTGGGCAGAGTGAAAGCATTACAGAAAATAGCCACTGTTGCTTTCCTGTTATTAACAAATTAGTAAGTATATATTCTGTATACACATATTTTATGTACATGCATAGACATATGTCCATAAACACACAATGTCTTCCTGATGGAATGTAAACTCCTTAAGGATAGAGACTTTTGTTTTTGTATCCTAGGTGCTTAGGACTGTGCCTGGCACACAGTAGGGGCTTAACAGATCAATCAGCAAGCAGTCATTAAGCCCTTACTATGTGCCAGGCCCTGGGCTAGACACTGGAGATACACAGAAAAAGCAAAAACAGGCTGTGCCCTCGGAAAACTGATTGATTGATTGATTTAAAGTAAGCCTCTAGCAGAAAGGTTGGAGATTAGACAGAAGGAGGAACTTCTTGGCCCTGGAATCTGGGAATCCAGCAATAAGAGAGGGAGGAACTTCCTTGAGGCCCATGAATCCTTCTTCCATCACCCCCAAGAAGTGTTTATCCATTCTTTACTCAGAGGCCTCCGCTGTGGGTGAATCCACCATCTTAAGCAGCTCATTCCATTTTGGGGCAGCCAGGATTCCTAGAATTTCCCTATCATCAAGCCTACATCTTCTTGTCTTCAGCTTCTACCCATTGACTCGTGGGATATCTGAAATGAAGGGAACTTTACAAGTCCTCTTGTCCTATTCCCTCATTTTACAGATGGGAAAACTGAGGTCCAGAGATGGGAAGTGGCTTAACTCAGACTGCTCAGTGCTAAGTAAAGTTCTGTTGAATGGAACTGATGGGCCACAAGATCATAGACTGAGAGCTGTGGGATCTGGAAGCTTGCTAATTCTGGCTCTCCTCATGTCACAAATGAGGAAACTGAAGCCCAGAGAGGTTTATACTTAGGGCCCATGGGGCTAGAAATGGCTGAAGCAGAATTCAGATCAGGTCTCTTAGGTCCCCTGGCTCTCAAAAAGATGGAAGGATGCCTGGGGGTGGGAAGAGAGACAGGGTAAATGTCCCCTGAGATGCTGGGAGAGATCCCACATCCACCATATTTAGCTGCTGGAGTCTCTCTGCCCCTTCAGTTGAAGGGCATCAGTCAAGAAACATCTTTGAAGCACTTATTCTTATGTCTCTAGCACTGTGCTAAGCACTGGGGGTCTTCTCTGCCCTCAATGAGTTTATCATCTAATGGATTCCTAGATATAGAGGTGGAAGGGCCTTCAGAGACCATCTAGTCCAACCCCCTCATTTTAAAGAGAGGGAAACTGAGCCCCAGAGGGCTGAAGTGACCTGCTGGAGGAAAGGGGCAGAATTGGAGCACAAGTTCCCTGAATCCAGGGCCTTTTTCTTGGGGTGCTTCTCCATGAAGCCCTCGACAATCCTCTCTTCTCTTGCCTCCTGCCACTGGCCAGAAGTCTCCCTTTTGGATTTCACCTATGCACTTAGCAGGTGCTAATTTGCATCTTGGTCTGATCATCTTTGCCATATGGTGAGCTGGATGAGGGCATGGGCCAGGATTTAGGCAGTTCAGTTCATCAAACACACATTATCAAGAGGCAGTAAGGGATGAGAGTGCCAGGCTGGGAGACTGGAATGGCTGGATTCACATTCCACTTCAGACAATTAGGAGCCCCCGGGCAAGTCACTTCACCGCTGTAGCCTCAGTTTCCTCATTTGTAGAAAAGGGGTAATATCTGTAGCACTTACCTCAGGACACTGTGGGGTCTCTACTTGTGTGGTCACAGGGAAGTCACTCTACTACCCTGGGTCTCAGTTTCCTCATCTGTGAAGTGAGAAGGCTGGGCCAGATGCTCTCCAAAGTCCTTTCTAACACTAAATCTACAATTACATAATGGGTTGTTTTGAGGAACAAAGGAATATGTAAGATACTTTGAAAATCTTAATTATATATAAATAAATACATATATATATAAATTATCATCGATCATTATTATTTATTATTGTTATTATTATCTAATCTGTAAAAGGCCTTGTGCTTAGCACTGGGGACAAAAAGATAAAAAACCAGCCTGACCTCTGTCCTCGGGATGCCTGTAGTTGGGGAAAGGGAGGTGGGGGTACGTGAATAAATGTGATACCAGATAGAATGTGATAGGGGTAAAGAGCTAGGGGAAAGTGTTATGAGAAATTTGAGGAAAGAGATATCTCTTTCACCTGGGGACCCTGACGGGCAAGGTTTCCTGGAAGCCAGGGCATCATCCATCTTGGTATCCCATTCCTTCCCTCTAGGTTGTCTGGCAAAGGACCTTGGACAGAGGCATAACCCAACAGTGCTTGGAAGTCCTTGCAGGTGCTGTCTGTTGATGTAGCTTCCTGAGAATTTACTTTGGGAGCTGGACCTAGCTCCGGGGATGGGGGGTGACAGCAGAGAAGTTCTTAGAGTGGATTGGATGGACTTCGGGTGGGTAGCTAGAGGCCCCAGATTAGCCCTGTGTGAGCTGGGCAAGTCACATAATTTCTCTGCATGAATGAAGGAGTTGGAATCAGTAACCCCTAGGGTCCCTTCCAGCTCTAAAGTGGTGATGATCTCATGACTTTTCAAGTGGAATGAAGAGTCTAGATGTTTGGGAACTGGGGTCCCCAGTGGGGCAGATCTCCAGTCTCCCTTTCTTATTACTTAATTAGAACGTTCCACCCAAGGAAATAAGTCCTTTGCAGATGCAGTCTTCCCAGAAATATGCTTGGGGAATTTCCTTGACTTCCTTATCTGTTTCTCAACCGGAAAAGCTGTGGGTGGATATGTGTGTGTCTGTGTTTGTGTGTGTGTGTAGTGGGGGGTGGGAATGGAGCATGGAGAGACTGTATGTGAGGGTGTGTATGGGGGTGATAGAGTTGGAAATATGGAGGTGTGTCCCAGCCAGAGGCTGTTTGTGTGTAGGTGTGGCTTGGGGTGGGTGGGCAATATAAAGGGAGGTGTAGATCCAGGAGTGGGTGGGGAAGTCTTTTACTCTGGATTCCATAGGCATTGTGCCTGTAGAAAGGCTGGGAGGTCTGGGAGTTGCGTGTCTGTGATTTTGCTCTCATTTCCACCCTCTGGAGGTGTTGTGTATGTGGGCAATGGGAAGAGCAATTGCATGTGTATGTGATGGAGTGGGAGGCGGAAATTCTAGGGCTGGGAGGGGGTCTCTTTTGCTTGTGCCTATCTGGAAGTAAGTCAAATGTAGAATTAGTCAATAAGCATTTGGTAAGCGCCTACTATGTGCCAGGCATAGTGCCAGGTGCTGGGGATACAAAGAAAGGCCAAAAAAAAAAGAAACAAACCAGCGTGTGACTCTCTGTGTAGGTGGGCTTGTGGGTGTTTCTGAGGACCTCCTAGGACCCGGGAGCACCATTCTTCCCAAGAGCTGTTCTCCACTCCACCCCCCAGATTATCCAGCCCCGTATGCTGCTAGAAATGTGGGGGAAGCTAGCAAGACAGAGCAAGAAGAAAGGATGGGAACAGAGACTGGGCTGTGTGGGGGATCCTCCTGTAGGACTGCCGGGGGTGAATGGAGGGTGAAGAAAGAGGACTCTGGAGCTCTAAGGACCTCAGGATTGAGTGAGGGTGAGAAGGCGTCTCTCTGTGTCTCTGTCGCTGTCGCTGTCCTGAGGGGTGCAGTAGGAGTGTGGAGTGACATCCCTCCTCCGAGGTTCATACTATTCAAAACTGAAGAGGCCTCACAGACCGCCCAGTGCCGATGTCGGCAAGTCCAGTCCCTTCATTTTACGGGCGAGGGAGAAGGCTTGCCTAAAGTCACGTGACTAGCAGCTGGGCCTGGATTCCAATCGAAATTCTGGCTCTAAACCTAGATTTCTTGCATTCCGCCTGACTCCCTCAGTCGGGGAAGGGGGCTCTGGCTTGGCACTCTGCCCCTTGCCCATTCAAAAGCTCCCCGATTTAAATCTGGAAGGGACCTCAGAGGCCATTAGTCAACTCCTTCATTTTACAGACGAGGAAACTGAGGCCCAGAGAGGTTAAAATGACTTGCCGAGGTCACACAGGTAGTGTCAGAGGCACGGTTTGAAGCCAGGTCCTCCGGCACTACAGCCAGCGCCGTCCAGCCACAAACGGCCCATCCACCTGGGGGACAGAGGTGTCAGTGGCCTCAAAGATCAGGGAATAGCCCCCCCAGCCCAGGCCAGATTTCTGGCTCCATCCTGCCACGGATCCACTCCTGGTTTCTCCAAGCACGGGGCTGGTTCCCGGGGACCGCGGTGGTGGCAAGCCCGGAGCTGACGCGCTCCGCGCTGCTACTGTGTGGAAAACCCGGCCTGGATTCGTGACCGTCCCACCCCGAGGAATCAAGGGGAACCCTGGAGCGAGGTGGCCGGCCGCTCCGACCCGGCCACCCAGCCGGCCGGTGGGGCCCCTACCTCGGGACCGTGCGGGAGGAGCAGCGAGGGACCCCCGGCCGGTGGGGGGACGGGGGAATGGGCTGGGGCGGGAGGCGCGGGGCGGGCTGCGGGCGTTGCCCTCGGGGTGCCCAGGTCCCCAGGTCCCCAGGCAGCGGGCGCGGGCTGCAGTGCCCCAGGCAGCCGGCAGCGGGCAGCGGGGAGCGAGGGCTCAGGAGCCGCGGCGGGGGCAGTGGGGGCCGGCGGCGGTGCTGGCCGCGGTGGTGGGACCGGGGCGCGCGCGCGCACTGCCAGCTCCCCCTCCCTGCCAGCCAGCCAGCCTGCCTGCCGTCCACACACACCGCGCGCGCACACACGCGCACACACACACGCTCACACCCGCGCGCGCACCCGCGCACACACACGCTCACACACACACACACACACACACACACACACGTATACACACACACACCCGCGCGCTCACTCCCCCAGCCCCACGCACGCACTGGCCCCGGGAGGCAGCGGCGGCGGCGTGCTCCGCGCTCCGCGCTCCGCGCTCCGCGCTCAGCTCCGGGTGGCCTCCGCCCACGGACGGTCCCGCCCGCCCCGAGGTCAGCCCAGCGCTCAGCGGGCGGCCCCCGCCCCGCCGGGCCCGGGCTCGCCCCCAGCCCATGCCCCGCAGCAGCGGCAGCGGCGGCGGCGGCGGCGGCGGCGGGGACAGCGGGGACAGCGGGGACAGCGGGGCCAGCAGAGGCAGCGGGCACAGCGAGGACAGCGGCGGCGGCGGCGGCGGCGCCCCATGAGCCGGCGGAGCGCCACGGGCGAGGCAGCGAGCCGGGGCCGGGGGCTGCACTGAACCCCGGAGGGCGGGGAGGGGGAGAGCGCCCAGGACGGGACCATGTACCGGGACCCGGAGACAGCCGGCGGCCCAGGTAAGCCCGGGAAGGGAAAGACGGGTGGAGACCAGGGCTGTGCCCCGCAGTAGCGGGGAGGCGGCGCGAGGGTGCCGGCGTTTGCGGAGGTTGGGGGGGGGTGCTTGCGGAGCTCCCTCTCCGCCTTTCTCGTGCGCCCCTCTCCTCCCTTTCCGTGCGCCCCTCTCTACCCTTTCCGCGCCCCCTTTCTGCCCTTCCCGCGCCCCACTGGTGCCCGCTTGGAGGGTTCAGATCTCAGCCCTCGCTCTCCATGCCCGCCTGCTCGGCCACCAAGTCCCGAGCCAGCGCCTCGCGGGCTCCAGCTCTTCGGGCTGCTGCGGGCTAGCCAGGGGCTGCGTGTCCTGCTGGGACTTGATTCCCTGAGGATTATTCTTTGGGAGGGAGACTGCCCCAGCCTTCAGAGGGACGTGGGAGCCGGAGGTGGACACCTGGCCAGAATAACCCTGACCCCGGTTTTCCCCCTCATTCCCCTCTTCACTCTTTTCCTACCTACCCCGCAAAGGTTTACTGGAAGTCTCGCTACCCCATGCCAGCCTCGCGGTCTCCCGAAAGGACCTCCCTGCCAGTGGTCCAAGGACAGCGTGTGTGGCAGTGTGGGGAGCAGCTGCCTTTTTGGAGACCAGAGGCTCCCTGGGAGGCCAGCTGCTCTCCTCAGTGGCACCCAACTCCTGGGTGGGAAACTGCCCGTAGCTGGCACCAGCAGCCAGCCACTGGGCTGGTGGTAGGGGACAGGAAGGGTGCCTGTGAGAGAGCAGAGGGAACTGGCTTCTGATCACACCTAGGGGGGCTGTGCTGTGAATTTTTGTGAGTATGTGGGGGAGGGGGACAGGTAATGGAAAAGGGGCTATACAGGGGGGTGATGTGGGGAGAGCTGCTAGGGACAGTGCCTGAGGAAGAAGGCGGCCCGGGAGGCTGGCGAGGGCACTGGGGTGAGCTGAGATGGTGCCAGGACTAATAACAATAACTGGTGCTTTATGTAGATTAGCTTTTGATCCTTATCAAAGAAATATCCTTCTGGCCTTTTGCCAGTCTGGGACTGAGAGCCTCACTACACTCTTGTTTCTGGTGTGTGTGTGTGTGTGTGGGTGTGTGGGTGTGTGGGTGTGTGTGTTATGTGTGTGGTGGGGAGGGATGTTCTCACTGCCTCTTCACTGCCCCAGAGGAACCTTATTATGCCCTACCTAGCTGGCATCCCAGCAGCAGAGAAATCTCATCTCTTTCTTGGCAGGGCTCTGCCATCCTGCTTCCCACCTGTGGCTACCCTCTTGGTGCTTCTACCCCCTCCCCAAAGGCTGAACCCTGCTCCTGTCCAATGGCAGGGCCGGGTGAGGGCAAGGCCACTTCTCTTGATGTTCCTCCAGCCCTCAGGCACTAGCAGAACCCAGCTCTAGGCACCTTCCTTGAGAAGTGGGTTCTTTATTTCCTTGCAGACCTAGTGGGAGTGATCACCACAGAGGATAAGGTGGAGGGGAGCCAGAAGCTCGGACAGCCCCAGCCCTGGGTCTATAGCAATCTCAAGAGGTCCCTCTTAAGTAGAGGCTGAAGGATCTCAAAGCGTCTCTAAGGGCAGCTCAGTTGGGATTTAGTGGCAGGAGAGGGACAGTGCCTAGCTATATCGGTCATCTCTAGCCTCCTGGTGTCTGCCCTGCTCACAGCAGGAGAAACCTCATGCCATTTTTGTATCCCCATGTCCACATCCTAGAGCAGGATGGGAGGAAATAGCTGTGTAGCAAGGCCAGCCTTCCCTCAACCCGTCTGCTTTAGTCTTAGCAGAGGGGAGAGAATCCCTATTTGGATGTAAAGTCCCTCCCCTGCAAGATGTCAATTCACTGGGTTCTGAGACCACTTGTGGGTCTCAGGGAGAGAGAAAAATCCACTAGGAGAGCACTGACCTTCTTCTGCCCCAGGAGGAGCAGAGAGGTCCCTTTGCCCCTCCTCTACCTTAGTTTGATGATGTCACTTGTGGCCAGGCATTTTCTCCTCTCCTGGTATCTACCTGGTGTCTGTGCCCAGAGTGAGCCCAGACTGAGGTGCAGGAAGTATGCTGCAAAGCTCCCACCACCCCTAGTTCTCCCTGGTGGCTTCCCTGGTACCTCTTCTGTCCTCTCTATCCTGGCATCAAGGTATATATATATATATGTCAGTCCTGCCCAGAGCTCCCAGACTCTCTAGGCAGCTGTGGGAGTTGCTCAGAACTGAGTCACTCTGCCAGCTTGGTGGGCCAATCATCCCAGCAGAGAATGGGATGGGTGGAGGGGAGCATGTTTCCTCCCCTGCCCAGGGAATTGGGCTGACCCCATGATCAAGGTCCCTGACTGGCACATTGGAGCGGGATGGAGGCACTGCTTTCTGGGCTTCAGAAGCTCTGGGCTCTATAGATCACTCACTAGCTCTCACCCCCTTCCAGACCAGTCCTGGCTCTGGCGTAGGCTTCCTCCCCACTTGGCACGAATCACTGCCCCTTTGCAGAATGGCTGTGAGCTATCCTTCTGTCTCCCTCCTTGCCCTCCTAACACCCCTCACCTAAACGCCCCCTCCTATCTTGGCGCTCAGACCCCTAGTCTGCCTTCCATCACTGCTTATCTGTGCCCGTGCCCCCAGCAAGGGTATCAAGCATGAATGATACCTGCAAACTCATCCTCCATGTGACCTGGGCCCCATTCGTACCCAATCCTCTCTGGGGACCTGTAGCTGTACTCCTTCTCCCCAGCCCCGAAGCACTGTTAACTTCTCCATCTCAGCCTACCAGGTTCATTTTGGTTTATCTTTGGAATCATTCCCTTGTATGGCCCAGGACTACAGCCCGGGAGGGAGCCATTCACCCTCTGGCCAGGGATACATGGGGATTGGGCTGAGCTCCTGCCCCATGGTGATCCCCCCTATTTTTCTCGAGGGTCCCACAGCTGGCAGGGCCTGGAAGTGTCAGGGAGCAAACCTCAGATGGGGATCAGACATAAGAACAGGAGAAAAAACAGTCCCTTCCTTCAACCCTGACCCACCACCGGCTGAGGAAGACTGGGCCTAGATAAGGGGCCCTGCCTCAGCCACGGGTCCTAAGGTGTGAAGCAAAGAACTCTGGGGGAATGGCACAGTGGTTACCTTCACCAACCCGGCCTGGCATCCTAGACCATACCCGATACCCTCCCCATTTCTTATGATCTCTCTTTCCTGGCCTAGAGCCATCTCCCCCCTTCCCACACGCTTCCCCTTGTC
Organism: Vombatus ursinus; assembly: GCF_900497805.2. NCBI lineage: Eukaryota > Metazoa > Chordata > Mammalia > Diprotodontia > Vombatidae > Vombatus > Vombatus ursinus. The sequence continues at coordinate 1,366,930 of NW_020953709.1, forward strand.
CCCTGCATTCTTCACTCACATTCCCCCTCTGCTCTCCTCTCCCAAGCTTTCTCTCCTCTGCCCTCCTTCCTCCTAGCTCAGACTCCCTCTAGCCCTCCCTCCCGGAGGCTGGGCAGGGCCTCAGCTGGCCTGTAGAGGCCAGTGTTGCAGTGGGCAGGCTCAGGCAGCGCTAAGGCAGCCAGGAGAGAGGGAGAGGTGACCTTGTGGTGAGTGAATGAGCTGGGGACAGGGAGAGGAAGCCAGCCCGCCAGCCAGGGGAGTTGGGAGACCTTTGCCTGCCCTCCTGGCTCTGTAGCCTGGGCATGGGAGCTCTCAGGTTGCCTGGGATCTGGAGGCATTGACTCAGAGAATGTCAGAGCTGAGAAGCACCTTACACCACAGACCATCACAGCTGGGCGGGACCTTAGAACCTAGAATGTCAGAGCTGGACGGGACCTTAGAACACAGACTGGCAGAGCTGGACAGGACGTTAGAACCTAGAATGTCAGAACTGGATGGGACCTTAGAACACAGACCAGCAGAGCTGGACAGGACCTTAGAACCTAGAATGTCACAGCTGGACAGGACCTTAGAACACAGACCGGCAGAGCTGGACAGGACCTTAGAACCTAGAATGTCAGAGTTGGACAGGACCTTAGAGCACAGACCAGCATAGCTGGACAGGACCTTAGAACCTAGAATGTCAGAACTGGACAGGACCTTAGAACACAGACCAGCAGAGGTGGACAGGACCTTAGAACCTAGAATGTCAGAGCTGGGAGGAACCTTAGAACATGAAACATAGAAAACTGGGAGGATCCTTAGCACATAGAATGAAGCTGGAAGAGGATATAGAATGTCTCAGGGGCAGAAATCACAGAATATAGATCAGAGAAAGTCAGGGCACCGAAGGACCTTAGATCACCATGGTCAGCCCCCTTGTTTTGCAGTTAAGGAAACTGAGGCATAGAGCTGTTCACCTCCCTGTTCACTCCTCTTTAAGATGGGCACCTGGACCACTGGCTCAGGGACGCTGGAGGAAGAGGAGGAGGAGGAGGAGGAGTGCAGAGGACCTGCACATATTAGTATTAGGAGGGGGCCTGGTCAGGTGCTCAGAATGTGTAGGAGAGGACTCTGCCTGAGGGGTGGAGCAGTAAAGGCTAGCTAGAGTCAAGTGGTGTGGACAGAGGGAGGCGGGCAGAGTAGGGTTGGCATCCCTGGGAATCCTGAGTGATAGGAGCCAAGCGGAGGCTGAGGACGAGACCCTTCCTGAGCCCCTCACCCATGCCCCTCTTACCCGTTCTCTTCAGGATCTTGGCCCAGAGTCTCCCTGCTGGCCATACGTGCCCTCTGCACATCTGGCTCGGCTTAGGGCCAAGCTGGTCTCCTAAGGCTGGGTAGCCCCCAGAATGGGACGGAAGGAAGCTGGAGGCTCTGGGGCTGAGACTTGGGGTTTGACTAGGCCCCTCAGCCTGGAACTAGTTCTAGAGCGGTCACCGTGGAAACAGCCCCACTCTAGCTCCCTGCGTGTGAGGCCCTGTGGAGGCAGCCCTGGCTGGCTGAGCTGGTGTTCAAGGACACTGGGAGGGGGATGAGAGGACCTGGTCATAAGGAGCCCTCCCTGCCTTAGAGCTGGAGGTAGGGGCATCCTGATCCTATCCCTATCAGACCTCTCCCCAATCTGGGCATCAGGGCAGGCTGGGTTAGAGCAAGGGAGGTGGGGGGCACAGCTAAGTCAGGAAGAGAAGGGTGGAGGCAGCTGGAAACCAGATGTAGTAACAGGTGAAAATGAAGGCCTGGAAGGGAACAGGTGGGTTGTCAGGTGAGGAAACAGCTGCCTGTACCTGAGCGTGGTCCTCCCCACTCTGCGGGGTCCCCTTACACATACTTGGGCACTTGTGCACCCCAGGATGCCTTGAGGTTGCCAAGGAGCTGAGGCTGGAGGATTGGGCTGAGGAGGGGAGAAACTGTTGCTAAGATCATCACGGCAGAGTCCTGAGGGAACTGAGGGTTGAGAGATCACCCTATGATATCCCTCTTTTCTTCCCCTGATTGCTCTGACCTAGCTCTCTAGTCTCCCTGGGGACCCCAAATTGCTCTAGAAGCTGAGATAGAATCTTCGGAAACTGCCTTTCCCCGGGGGAGCCAGACTGGAAGGGGACAGACAGGCAGACCCACGCATGCACACAGAAAGGGATCCAGAGCTGGCCGAACAGGGGTCACCCCTTCTTGGGAGATGGCGCTGATGCCAGGGAGGGGTAAGATGTTGGCTTCAGCTTCTTCTGGGACAGCGCTCAGAGGGCAGGGTGGTGGCAAATAGTTCTGGGTAAGGTCAGGCCTCTAGTAGGCAGGTCTGTGGCCTTGGACAGGTGCCCAAGCGAACACTGCTAAGGCCAGCCTGTGCCAAGCCCAGGGCAGGTGGTGCCAGATTCATGGGGAAAGGTCTCTGACCTGCCAAGGAGTCTGGGGGAACCCTCCTGGGTTGGGGCCAGCCGCTTGCTAAGGGGCAGAAGCATCTATCTCCAATTCACCAGTGGTTAGTGTCATTGGCAGAGGCATGGAACCTTGGAAAGGCTCGTGCCTGGGGCTAAGTGCCCGCTCTATAGCTGAGCTTTGGAGGCATCTTAGGGGAGAGCCAGGGGGGCCTCCCCGCGCCCTGGGGCGGGAGAAGTTTGTTGTGTGTCTGGCCGCAGTCAAGTCACAATGGAAGAAGACATATCCAAGCACTGTCACCGGAGGGCTGGTGTTGACTCTGTCTGCCGTGTCACTGGGCCCTGGCTGTGGTCAATGAGGCCCGGCATGCCCTGGGGGTGGAAACTGAGTGTTCTGGAGTCGACCGTCATCTGCTTGGGTTTGGGCCCTGAGCCTCGGTTTCCGTATCTGTCAAACGGGGGGACGGTTGTGTAGCAAGCAGAAGGCTGTGGATACATGAATAATAAGGGGCGGCCTGGACGCTGTTGGGACGAAGGGGGCTGGGGCCAGGGCACTGCTCCTGGCGGAGGGGTGAGGAGTATGATCCAAGCCCCACAGAACCGAGATGTGCGTGTGTGATGTGTGTGATGTGCGCGTGTGCGTGCATGCTCTGGGATGGGGGGGTGCTGCTCGTGCAGAGAGGGGAGGGGCATGTGCCCTGCTTGTGCGCCTCAGGAGGTGGGAGGGGGAGGCTCCAGGCTCGTGCAGCAGCTGGACTACTATAACAACTGTGCTAATCTGAGTACCCAGGCAAGCTGTAAACAGCAGCTAATGAGTGTATTTGTAGTGAGGTACTTCTAGGTGTACCAGGGGAGCTGGGAGCTGTGCCCAGGAGAGCACCCCGGGCTGGGGGAGGCAGCCCTCCCCAAGGGCCTCCCACCCTGCCGAGGCCTGGCCCCGCTGGCATGGGCGCTGTCCCTCCTTGCTGCCTTTCCTTGACCGGTGGCCTTCCTCTCTACCGGACAGCGTTATCCGTGCCTGGGCAGCTTCTGAACCCGCCTCTGAGGGGAAAGCTTCCTCCTGGGACCCTCCGGAGGAGGGCAGATCACAGTGTGTGGTGACGATGGGGCCTTGCTGTAACAAGAGGCCATGTGGCATTGTGGGGTCCTTGGGACTTGGGGTCCTGGGTTTGAATTCCAGGTTTCCCACTTTATTTACCTGTAGCATGAATGTATTCCCCTTGGGGAAGTCACTTCTTTCTGAGCTCTGGTTTCTCCCCCTGTCCAATGAGGGGATTGGACTAGATGGGGTTCTAGATGGGGCTCTTCGACTGAGGTCCATAGAGAGACTTCAAGGGGTCTGTGAACTTAGAAGGGAAAACATGCTATATTTCTTTCAAAACAATTGGTTTCCTTGGTAATTCTAAGTATTTTTTTTTTTAATTAAAAGCAGTATTCTGAGGAGGGGTCCAGAGGCTTTCCCATACCACCAAACGGCTCCGTGCTGCGGATAAAGCTGAGAACCCCCGGCTAGTGAGGATGCCTTAGGCCTCTTTCCAGTTCCCAATCTTCTGACATCCTGGCTGTGACAGTGGCGGCCAGAACAGCTTTTGGGAGCTGGTTATTCCTGCCATTTCTTCTGCCCCTGCATCCCTAAGGGTTCTGCTGCATCCTGCTCGCTGGCCACTGGCCTTTGGGTAAGGGTTATAATGACACTGCCCCCAGCAGGCGAGAAGAAGCCAAGACCAAAACTGACAGTAGCATCCCCCAAACTGATAGTAGCATCAGAGTTGGGGGTAGAAAGGACAAACGCAAGGTTATAGAAGGTCTGCTCTGAGAGCCCTTCAATTATAGAACTTAAAATGTCAGAGCTGGGAGGGGCCTTAGAACATGGGATGTCAGGGATAGGAGGAGCTTTAGAACAGGGAATATCAGAGCTGGGAGGGGCCTTAGAGCAGGGAATATCAGAGCTGGGAGGGGCCTCAGAACAGGGAATGTCAGAGCTGGGAGGGGCCTTAGAGCAGGGAATGTCAGAGCTGGGAGGGGCCTCAGAACAGGGAATGTCAGAGTTGAGAGGGTTGTTCAGACACAGAATGTCACAACGATAGAGCCGCAGAATCTTGGAGTTGGAAGGGCCCTCTGAGGTCATCTTGTTCCACCTGACCCGTACCACAAAACTCTTCTACTGTATAGTTAATATAAGTAGAAAAGTTAATAATAATAAGTAGACAACTTATAGTTAATATAAGTACAAAAGTCAATAATAGTAAGTAGACAACTTATAGTTAATTTAAGTAGAAAAGTCAATAATAGTAAGTAGACAACTTATAGTTGATATAAGTAGAAAAGTCAATAATAGTAAGTGGACAACTTATAGTTAA
>NW_020953709.1:1371710-1411322 GCF_900497805.2 Vombatus ursinus
GAAAAGTCAATAATAGTAAGTGGACAACTTATAGTTAATATAAGTAGCCTCTGCTGCTTCCAGGGAGGACCAACCCCTTCGCCGTGTGGTGGCCCATTTCCCTTTTGGACAGTTCATCGTTGCTGAGGGGGCTCGACCACCGACAGCTTGGGCTGCTGCTCCTGGTCCCATCCTTCAGGGCCGAGCAGAACAAGGGGGATGCCCCATCCCCCCCAGGCATGCCCTCCCCCAGCCATCCCAAGCGCTGCTAATTAACCGATCGTCAAGTAACTCAGTCTCCTCCTGGGCATCCTTCTCAGTACTTGTGTTGTTAGTTTACCTGTCTGCTCTATATAGGATAAGTGGCTAACAGAGATAAAGCAGATCTGCTGCTGCTGGGATGTGTGTGAGAGAGGGGGAAGAGGAGGAGGAGGAGGGGGGGGAGGGGGGAGGAGGAGGGGGAAAAGGAGGAGGAGGAGGAGGAGAAGGAGAAGAAGGAGAAGAAGAAGAAAAGAGAAAGAGGGAGGGGGACAGAGACCGCTAATGTGAAATGTCGGGGGTAGGAATTTCTGGCTCAGCTGAAAAGCTGGTGACGAAGGTGGTTGCGCCGTTTCAACTGCAGCTATGGACAGTGGTCCTGTCCTAGGTGTTCCACCCATGCCAACAGATCTGGAGGGTCCCTTAGACTGTACTTACACTGATGCTGGCAGAGGCCTGGGAGGGCATCTAGTTCAATTGGGTCATTATATAGATAAGGAGACAGAGGCCCAGATTGGGGCAGTGACTTGCCCAGAGTCACAAGGACAGTTTAGTAGCAGAGTCAGGGTTCAAATCCAGAGCCACTGTTGTGTGCTGCTACCTCCCTAAGAAATCATCTCGGCCTAGAGATCCCCTCATTTCCCAGAAGAGGAGCCGGAGGAGCAGGGGCCTTCAGGGACCTGTCTACCATCCCGTGCGTGGTAAATGGCAAAGCTGGGCCAGAAGCCTTGGTTTTGCCACGTGACAGCGGCGGGACCTTGGGCCACACGTCCCTTTGAGCATCTTTGCCCACCTCTGTATCACGAGTGGCCTGGCCTAGATTGTCCCAAATCTAAGATGCTGTGGCCAGGCTGGGACAGAAATAGGGTAGGAGAGAAGGGAATTCTAGAGGTGATCCATCTAGAAGAAGGAATATTTGATGGGATGGTGGTCCAGAGTATGGAGGATCATAGAACGATGCACTGGGATGGAGATCTAGAACTCTTGAAGTATAAAACATTCTCTACCATGGGATAGAGATTATTGTTCTAGGACACTCTACAGGCTGAGGGTTCTGGGTCATCAAGGATATAGATGGGGAAGGATATAGAGGGCATCCAGAGGACTCAGGGCGGGGGAAGAGAAGGGCTACCAGTGGGGGAAGGCCCCAGTCAGCCTCCAAGGGAAGTGGCTGGGGGAGTTGTGGGTGGCACCAAAGGGAGGGAGCTCGAGGAGGAAGCAGAGAAGAGAGCCGTGCGGCTAATGTGTCCAATTAAATTACTTTAAGCCCTGCCGCGGCAGCTGCTCCCGGCGGGGCCCTGAGTACAAATTGGATCCGTCTCATTACCACAGGTCGGTGGCAGCTGGCGGGGGTTGGGAGGATGGATGGGCATCACTCAGGCCAGGCCTTCTCCCACACTCGAGCCTCTGCCCCCGGGACCAGTGCATGGGCTCTCCGTGTCCACCGCCACCTCTCCCAGGGGCCTCAGGACCCCTCCCCAAAGCTCCCTGCCCCTTCATCAGCTCCTTGCTGGGCAGACCATGGGTTAGGAGGATTTCCCTTTATGGCCTTCCTCATGTTAGACTCTAGCAGCCTGTGTAATGAGATGCAGAGGACTATTATACATGAAGCCTCTTTTCTGGTTTTCCCTCTGGGCTAGGGATGGGAGGATCTGTATTCTGAGGTCCCAGCCTCTATCTCCACTTCCACCTTGACACCATCCCCTGATCCCTGTCCTAAGGTTCTGACCACCAGCCAACATCCAGTTTAGGAAAGTGAGGGGGCCTGTCCCTCAATGCAGCCTCTTCTGGGGGAGACCACCAGTTGAAGAGGCAACTTCTAAGACCAGCCCCTGGGCCTGGTAACCAGTTAGGGTTTGACTTTGGCATGGGATTTCTCTGCCCCCAATACCCCGGGCTGATGGCTATGCCCCCTCCAGATGCCTGGCCCCCTCTCCCTCCTCTGCCTGCAGTGGTGCTGCTGCACTGTTGATATCCATTGAGATGTCCTGTGTCTGCCAGTGGTGCCCGCTTTGGCCTTCATCACAACCATCAAAGGCTGAGGACTCCCAGGGAACATGGTGGCCTGGTGGAGTAGAAGGTGCCCTGACTCCTGGCTCGGGTGAGAATCATGGGAAGTAAGAAGTCCCCCCGTCCTCATAGTAGAGGCCTTCAAGCAGAAACTGAAAGATCAGTCGGTCACCAAGCATTTATTAAGCACTTACTGCATGCCAGGCACTTGCCACATATATTGCAGGGGGGATTACTATCGGAGCAGGGGATCTGTAAATTTAAACAAAATTGATAATTTCATTTCAGTATAATTGGTTTCTTTTTTGTAATCTTACGCATTTGAAAATGTTATTTTGAGAAGGGGTCTGTAGCTCCATTAGACTGTCCAAGGCATCCGTGACAAAACAATAGTTGAGGCAGCTGGGCCTGCAGTCAGAAAGACCTGAGGTCAACTCTAGCTTCCAGCTGTGTGATCCTGAGCATGTCACAAACCTTCTGTTTGCCTCAACTTCCTCAATTATAAAATGAGGATAACCCCAACACCCACCTTGAAAGGTTGTTGTCAGCACTTAACCCAGAGCCGGTTGCGTGGTAGGCACTATATAAATCCTTATTCCCTTCCCCTGCCCAGCTCTAGAATGCTTTCATTCTGTGACTTAGCTTCCAGACTTTGTGATGGCAGAAGGCCTACCTTATAGTGTTTGGGTGACTTTGGACTAGTCCTTTCCCTTCGGTTTCCTCATCTCTTGGGTCTTGCCCTGCTCAAAGCATTGATGCCATGAGCCCTAGGCACTGTGGGCTGGAGGTGGGCTGCCCCCTCAAAGAGCTTCCCATCTAGAACCATAGACGTTAGCACCAGGAGGTGGCTTCAGAGGCCCGACTGCAACGCCTCCTCCTTCAGGATAGCTTCCCCGATTTTCTCAGCTGGAAGTGATCTCTACCTCATCTAATTTCACGGCACTTTGTACCACTCATGTGTTTTTTCACAGCTGACTTTGTACTTGCCTCCCTACTAGATTGGAAGCTTCTTGGGGACAGGGACTATGGATTATATGTTTTTTTTAATGTATCTTTATATCTAGCAGAGGTCTTCTCACATGTGTGAGAAGGGGTCATAGATTTAAAGTTGGACAGGATCTTAGAGGTCATCTAGACCAATCCACCCATTTTACAGATGAAGAAACTGAGGCCCGTAGCTAGTAAGAGTCCAAGGAGGGATTCAAACCTGTTTCCTTTGGCTCCAAAGCCAGCACCTTTCCTGAATAGACACTTGTAGAAAGAAGGAATTGTATGCTCCAACCTTCCCATTTGATAAAGGGAGAAGGGCAAGCCCAAAGATGAGGATTGACATGCCCAAGGTACCAAGAGCGAGTACGTGGCCCAACCAGTACCGGCACCCTGGTCCTCTGTCTCTGGTCTCTGGGTCATTTCCACTCCAGGGAGCCACCATCTGAAAGAGAGAGAAGCTGGGCCTGACCCAAGTTCCCACAGAACCATATAGATTCCATTGATGGGCAGAGCCCCTCCTGCCCCAGCCTATGGCTGTAAGGGGCTTTGGGACAGATGGGTCCAGGCTAAGGAGAGAGCGCTTCTTGGATATAGAGTTTGAGCCGCACTGAAATGGTCCAGCTGAATGTGGAATGGCCAGTCAGAGTAGAGCAGGAAGTTCCAGGGATGAGGTCTTGGTTTGGCAAAGGGGTGGTGACCCCGGGGCGCAGAGCCAGGCTGGCACATCCTTCTCTTAAAAGAGCACCATTTCCATGTTCCTGGCAGGAATGCAGTGAGGCTACCATGCCCCAGAGGCTCTAGATTGGGCCCAAGAGCAGCAGACCAGAACCTTCAGGGTGCCACATGGCATGTCCCTTGGCTGCTAAGGCTGAGCTTGAGTACCCATGAATGCCAGGCTTGTCTCCAGGGCAACTAGGTATGCCACCCCCTTCTCTGTGCCCACAGCCTCTGGCACAAAGACCAGCTTTCACAACTGGGCTGAAGACATCTTCCCACCTTTTCCCAGAGCCACCCAAGGCCATCTGCCTGCCCCCAAACCTCTGGAAGGCACACATGTGTATTGGAATTTGGGGCTGGAGGCACACATGACATGTCCCCCCAAACAAGAAGAATAATGTGGCTGTCTGGTACCTAGCACGGAGCCTGGTACACAATGGGTGCTTCGTCAGGGTTGATTGGATTGAATTTTTCATGCCTTCCATGCAAGGTAGGGATTCTGACTCATCTGCCCTAGGAGAACTTGTGGAATTGCGTGTACCTGCAGGGACACCATCTGTAGGTGGGGGTTCAAGGGCCCGATGCCAAGACAAGATGTGGGTCCCTGCCCAGGGGAAACTCCATCCCAGGGGAGAGAGGCAGCATGGGGCCGGGGGAGAAAAGCCTTGAATGGCAGCCAGGATACCTGAGTTCAGGTTTTATCTCCATCACTAACTAGCCGTGTGACCTTGAGCAAGTAATTGCATTTTCTCTGCATCACTTTTCCTCATTTATAGGAGACAAAGGGTCTCTAAGGTCCCTTCCCACCTTGGCAGGCATGGTGCCAAGGAAGGAGTGTCGGATTTAGCGGTAAAGCTTGACTCAGACTTTCAGAAAGTCACTTGCCCACCCTGGGTCTCAGTTTCCTGGTCTATAAAAAGAGAAGGCCTGCAAAGAGTCCTTACACGGATGGTCCTAGGTTCTGAGGTCTTCCCCATTGTCCTGCTTTATTTTCTTAGGGCCCTCCCAGAGCTAACAGTCTGTTCCTAAGATGATTGTCGCCTGCTTTGCTGCTGAACCAAAGGAATATGGGATCTTGCCTTCTGACTTGGAGCTGGGACCTCTGGGTCATCTGTCCAGTTAGAATGTGAGCTGCTTGGGAGCTGGCACCGTCCTCCTTCTCTATTTCTATCTCCAGCTCTTGGCACAGTACTCTGCACATAGTAAGCATTTAATAAATGCTTTTTGATTCATTCATTCATTCATTCAATGATAAAGGAAGGAAAACAGTCTTGAGAAATGACTTACTCAAGGTCATAGAGCTAGTAAGTGGCAGAAGCAGGACCAGTACCCTGGATGTCTGTTTCTGATCCCTGGGTCCTTTCCATGACAAGGAACCGGCTTCATTCATTCATTCCAGTCTTCCGTACCCCAAGGCCCCCTCCCCCCTGCTCTGACATTCTGAATCCCCACATTTTACTGTTCCCACTTTCATGTTCTATGTTTCTTGGATGGGTGCCTCCATCCTTGGGAAAGGCAGCAGTATCCCTCCAGGGGTTTTCTTTGATTCAAAATCCTGGGTCCTTAGGAACATGGGTGCTCCTCACGCTGCCTCACCACTGCCTCCTCAGTCAGTCATTCCCTCCTGACCCATGTGGCTGTGCAGGAGCTGACCTTCCTGCTGGCCAGGTGTTGGGGAAGGGCCAAGGGACGCCCTTAATCCAACCCCTGGGTGTTCTCCCTGTCTGGAGGGGTGGGGGGCTGCGAGGCCTGAGCCCTGGAGGTGTAAGGTTGCCCTGTTACCCTAAGCTCTCCCTGAGACAATGGGCACCCCAAAGTTGGACTCATGGAAAGTGGTTTGTTCTGCATCTCTGTTATCTGATGGCACAGCTCTAACCCACAGGCCTCATTGGGCCCTCTCTCCCTGATTCAGAGCACTGGAAATCCCTGGAGGAGTGGTGACCATAGTGCCTTGGTTTCCCTCTTTTTCGGGACAGGGCTTCTCTCCAGAAGGAGGAGGTTGGGCGTTGAAAAAATCTCCCTCTGGCATTGTCTCACTTCCACTGCTCTCCTCAGTACTCCAGACCTGGAGAATAAATGGTGTGTGGCCCCCATAGGCCCCTATCCCTTCTCCCCCCTCCCCCCAGCCCTCTCCTGACTGGAGAAGTGCGAAGGGAGTGATTTCACAGCCTGTCAGCTGAGGCCTAAAAATACCCCAAGCTCCCAAGCTGCTTGGGCAGGGAGAAGGAGAGAACAGGGGACAGGGTGGGGTGGGTGGCAGGAGGGAGGGAGGGCCTGGCCAGAGGAGTGCCGCCCCACTGCCCAGCCTCTGCCCTCCCTCTCTGGAACCTTCTGGCCCTGAAGTTCCCCTTGTCTCCCCAGGCTCAGCTCTGAGACGCCCCCTTGCCAAGTGGGCTGCATGGGTCCGTGAGCCCTATGAAGCCAGTTCCGGCTCTCAGTTCAGCCCCCCGGGCCCCAGACTCAGTTCCTGAGAACAGCCCTGGCAAGGACCGTCCCCAAGCAATGGGCCCCCAGGCACACGCGTTCAGTTCCCTGCTGGGGGGGAGGGGGACATGGACATGTGTTTGGTGTACCTGTTGACATGAGTAGGCACGGATGTGGGAACATGCCTGAGGCAGCCCCTGAGCTTCCCGTCTTCCTTCCTTGGCATTCCTCCAGCCCCTGGCACTGTCATGGACTCATAGATCACTGGCTTTCAAGCTGGAAGAGCTAGTTAGAGGATGGGAGGTTTAGCGCTGGGAGGCATCTCCTCAGTCCCCTTGCGTGGCCCTCGAGGTTCACAGATGAGAAACTGAGGGCAGAGAAGGGAACTGCCTTTCATGAATCTGGGTGGAGTCGTGAATAGAGAGCTGAACTTGGTGTCTGGAAGACCTGAGTTCAAATCCTGCTTCAAGCATTTACTAGCCTTGTGGTCCTGCACACATCTCTTGACCTCTCATCTGGAATACGGGAATGGCAATAGCATCTGCCCCAAAGGGATGTTGTGAGATTAAATGAGATGCTGTATGTAAAGTGCTCTATCGATGTTAGCTACTATAATTATTATTAATTTTCAAGGTCACGTTAGTAGTCTGTGGGATTTGAACTCATATCCTAAGGCATCTCCCTAGAGGAGGGTCTCCATTTTGCCAGTGGGGAAACAGAGTCTTGGAGATGTGAAGCAGTATGTTCAAGGCCTCTTAGGTTGGATTTTGGTCCCAGATCCTCTGCCTCCCAGGACTATTTCTGCTTTCCCATCCCATGCCAGCTTGGTGCCTGGCCTCATGGGGCTGTGTGTGCCCAAGGAGGGTACAGCAAGCTGAGCACGATCTGCTTAAACTTCCCCTCCAGAAATGGGAAGACGAGGAGGTACTGGGCTCCTGTGAGCAGAGAGGGGCAAAGCTGCGTTAGGAGAGGAGAGTAACAGGCCCAGCCTCGCACCCAGGACAGGCTAGGAGGGAGATATCAGCCAATGAGCAGCCCCATGCATCATCCGTCACTTAACCAGCCTTCACTAAGGGCCTACTACGTGTCAGGCACGGTGCTAGGCGCTGGGCATACGAAGACAAAAGCGAAATGATCCTTGCCCTCAAAAAACTTCCATTCTAGTGGGAAGCATCTGTATGTGTGTTAGCTCGCCCAGGAGGGGACGCGTGTTTTAAATTTTCTTACTCCCACGTGCAGAGAGGTCAACGGGAACATGACTAAACACGGCTCCTCTGGTGGGTAGAAGCACAGATCCTGGCCCACCTGGTACATTTGTGCATAGGAACACACTTGGAATCTTAACAATTTCCGGTTCTCTGGTGTTTTTAAAGTTTGTATTTTCCTAGCAATAACCCTGCTTTAAATATTCCTGTTTCACAAAGTTACAAATATCATAACGGCAGGTATCACTGTTCTTAATTTGCACACACGGAAGCAGAGACCCAAGACCTTTCATAAGATCCTGCATTTAGAGCTGGGAGGGACCTCACAATCCTCTTATTTTACAGATGAGGAAACTGAGGCTCAGAGAGCTTAAGGGACTTGTACAAGGTAGGAGACAAGATTTGAACCCAGGTTCTCTGCCCCTCAGGCTAGTGATCTTTCTGCTAGACTACAATCAAAAGCCCTCGCTTCTGACTCAGAGTTTAAGGTTGTTTTCACTATGGCGCCAACCCCTCTACTCTCTGCTGTTTCCCACGGGCAGAAACACAAGGTGGATATGACTGAACGTGTGTGAACACGTGTGGAATCCTGACTGGGAAGGGGAACCCTTGCGTTAACACGGCTCGATGTTGTGTGCCTCCGTGTCCAGGGGGCAGGGGATGATCTCGGAGTGGGACGCCATCTTGGTTTCTAGTGCAGGAAACAGTGTCATTTCGAAGGAGCAGGCAGGGCCCGAAGAGCCCAGATTGAACATTGGAAGGGACCTTACAGGGCATCAAGGAAGAGGAGTCCCAGAGATGTCAAGTCCCATAGGGATCAAGGGGCAGAGAAGGGGTTCCAATCCATCATCTGAAGCCAAATCCAGGGCACTTTCCTTGAGACCTCGTCTGGTCCCAGAGGAAGCTTAGGTTTGGGAAGGGGCGAGGACATGACTTTCCAAGGTCATTAATTATGGGAGAGCCAGGGCTACCATCCAGGTCTTTCAACTCCTTCTCTGGTGCACTAACTGTTTTTGTCTTTCTTTGTGTCTCCAGTACTTAGCATAGTGCCTGGCACATAGTAGGTGCTTAATAAATGCAGACTGACTGACTCATGGGATGGTAGGCCCTGCGATCCCCACAAGTCTCTGGCCAATGAAGTGATGTTTTCTATGGAACCTGAAGGTCCAAAAGGGCTAGCCCAGGCCCTGAAGGTCATCATTCTGGGTGCTTCCCCTCATACGTCTCCAGTTCCCCTTTTCTCCCTCTCTCCCATCCAGTGTCTCCAGGACTCTCTCTGATGGCCTGGAATGCCCTCCCTCTCCCCCCACTCCCCACCTGGCCTCTTCTTGCTGGTGGATTTCTGCCTCAGGCGTGGGGTCCCATGGGGCAGCAGTGAATGCCCCACACCATCTTCTTTGCTTTGTTCATCCAATACCCAGTTGACATTGGCTTCATTACCAGCTCAACCCTGGCTCCCCCGGGTGGGCAGGGCCCTCATGAGGCTCACCGGCTGAGGGGAGTGCTGAGTCCAGACAGCACGCTGTAGCAGAGGCCTTCAATGCTCTCCTCAAGGACCTGGACTTTGGGGCTTAGAGATGAGCCTGGCCTGCTCCAGGGAGGAGGCAGGGAGCTTGGGAAGAATCAGTGAGCTAACAAGCATCTACTAAGCTCTTGGTGCCAGACACTGTCCTACCTGCTGAGTATACAGAGAAAGGCCAAAAAGCCCCTGCCCTCAGTGAGCTCAGGGTCTAATGAGGGACACTGGTCAATACTAGGCAGGAGCCGTGCCTAGCACACATACTAGCTAGATGCATGATAGATGAAGGTAGCCTTGGAGGGGAGGCCTGGCCTGGGGAGAGTCTGGGATAGCCCTCCTGCGGAAGGGAGGAAGCCAGGAAGACTGGTGGAAGATGAGGGGAGGACACTGGAGGGCCAGCTGCCCTTCCCGAGGTTACTAGTGCTGCCAGGCCCTCAGAGGAGGGGTGGGGAGGCCCTGGCTCCCCAATCCCTGCCCAGGTGAACAGTGGAGGTGGGAAGGCCTAGTCCGATCAGTTGGTTCAGGTCCTCATCGACTTCAGGCCAGGAGCTGGAGGTGTCTTGGCCGCTTGCCCTCTGTAGCTCGTCTACCTGTGGCCGTGACTGGAGGAGGAGAGTGCCGGCTGGCTGCCTGGGCACTGACATTAAGGGAGGCTCAAGGACGCTGACGTGAGTGGGGGCAATGACGTGGAGAGAGCCCTTCTCGGCGTGGGCCGGGCTGTGGGAAGCTGCCACTCCGGCCTTCCTCCCTCCCTCCTTTCCCCCCTTCTCCCTGGGATTTTCCTTGCACAGTCTCCTCCTTCCGCTCACTCTGTCCTTCCTCCCCTCTCTTCCCTCCTTTCCTTTCTCTCTCCATCTCTCTTTAGCTCCCCATTAACGCCCCCACCCCGGCTTCTTCCTGTCTGGGTTCTCTTCCCCTTTGTTTCTCTATCCATCTTCCTCTGTTCCATCATGCTCCATTTCCTTCTCCCTTCCCCAGCCAGAGGGGGATGTCTCCCCTCTCTTTCTCTAGGTCATGGTAATTCTCCTTACCTTTCTTCCACTTTCCTCCTCCTTTTCCCCTCTCTCTTGCAGGCCTGTCATCATCTGATTGCCTCTAGTGTCTCCCCTGCTGCCCTATTTGCCTTCCCCAGCCCCTCTGGCCCTGGGCCCCTGCCCACCCTCAGGATCTCACCTGTGCTGGCCTGGTTCCACATACCCTGGGGGAGACCAGCTGTGCTGTTGGCTGTGGAGATGAACTCCTCACTCAGGGAAGGCTGGAGGAGGGGAGGAGGCCCTTGCAGAATCCAGAAGGTGCCTATGAGCTGCTGTCTCTGGTCAAGATGCTGCCATCTTGCTCCTAGGGGCAGAGCCCCACCTCTCTTCCTGCTGCTGCCCAGAACACCAGTCTCTCACCCCCTTCCCAACCCCCACGGTGAGCCAGAAAAGGGGGTCAGACTAAGGCCCAGAGACTGGCAACCTCTCTAGCTAATTAGCAGGAAGTAATTGCCTGGAAAAAATCATTTAGAATGAGACTGAGTTGGAGATGCCCAAAGAAACTCCAGGAAAGGGCATGTGGGTGAGAAGAGGTCAGCTGAGGTCAGAGCCAAAATGTGCCCCCATCCTTCCTATGTCTCCTAGAGATGGGGTCCCTCTTCTTACAAGGAGCCCAGTTCCCTTGCCAGGACTCCTGCCAAACCCCCCCCCCCCCCCCAGCAGCCAAGGGCCCCTCTTCCTTCCTGACTGAGCTGAGAGACCTTGGGAGAGGAATATCTCTGTGTCTGTGGGTGGCCAGGGCCTCTTTTGAGGAGCTTGTCAGGGGAGGGGCAATGACTGACCTTCACACTCCTTGCTGTCCCCAAAAGAAAAATCTTAATCCTGGAGGCTCAAGGACCAAGCAATTGCAAGAAATGATGGTGCCCCTAGAATTTCCCATCTCCTGATCACCCTCATTTATATAACAAAGTGCTCTACAGTTACTCCATTTTATCCTCCCAGCCACCCTGGGAAGTGAATGTTATTATTCCCCATTTTACAGATGTGAAACTGAGGCTGACGGAGTTTGGGTGACTTGCTCTATATAACTTCAGTTCAGTGTCAGGAGCTGGATTTGAACTCAGGTCTCCCTGATTCCTGGTCCGTGCTCTATCCACTACACTGCCTAGTCTCCTAATCAGATCCGATTCTCCTGGAGACCCCAGAACTGTGAGTTGGGAAAATGCCCAAAGGCTTCTCACAGAACCACTGGTACTTTTCTGCTCAGGGTTCACTCTCTTCCCAATTCAGTGCTTTGGGAGGGGATCTAGTGCGAGGGATGGAATTCTTTGGGAATGTTCGGGACTCCTCTGGCGTGTGGGGGTGGGGAGGATCTGGAGAGGCCGCTGACCCGCTGGAAGCTTGCAGGATCGGAACCAGGCCGGTTATGGGGGGAGAAGAGCTGGGAGCATGTGTATGGGAGGGGAGGTGCGGTCTGTGTCTGTGGTGGTTGGTGACTCCAAGAAGGGGGAAGCCAGGCTTGTGGCCAAGAGAACTCCTAGTCCCGTGTGCTGCCTCTTCCTGTGCCATCACCTCCCCTTTCCCTTCCCTTCCCTAACCGTCCTCCCCATTCATTCTCCGTCCTCCCTGTCCTCTCCTTTTCCTTCTCCCTCCCCTTTCTGGCTTTTACCTCGTCCTCCCTCTCTTTCCTCCTTTCCCTCCTCTTTTTTCCCCCTTCTTCCCCTCCTCTCTTCCTTCATTTTCTTTCTTGTTCTCTTCCTGGTTTTCTCTCTCATCTTCCTCCTTTGCTTCCCTTTTCTTCTTCCTCTTTTCCTTTCTTCCTTCCCCTCCTCCTTGTCTCTTCCTTTCCTCTTTCTTATCTCCCCTTTCTCCTCCCCTTCCTTCCCCTCTCCCTCCTCTCCCTTCTCCTTGTTTCCTTTCTCCTCTTCTTCCCTGCCTTCCTCTTTCTTCTCCCTCTCCCTGTGTTCTTTCCTCTTTCCTTCTCTTTGCTGCTCTCCCCTTTCTCTTCCCCTCTTCTGTTCTCTGCACCGCCACCCCCTTCCCTGGGCTGGGGATGGGGTTCAGCACAGCCTGACGGTGACAGCTTGATTTCCGCAGGTGGCGGAGCTAGGGAGCGCCTAGGCAGGGCTGGCCTGGCTCGGCTCCTAGCTATAGCTGCTCTGGGCTGGGGGCCTCGAGCGGTTACAGCTAAGAGCAGAGACGCTTCGAGATCGGGGGGCCAGATGGCCCGCCGGGGCGGGCTGTCTGCTGCTCCTGCCCTCCCTCCTGGGCTCGGCGCCCGCCTGGGACTGGACCCAGAGAAGTGACGCTCAGGGTCAGGGGCGGGAGCCGCTGTTGGGACTGGTGCCTTTCCGCTCAGCTCCACCCACCCACCCCCACCCCCTGCCCTTCGCTGGGGTCTGAGGGACGCCCAAGCCTCGGCGGCTTGTAGGGTGGGCGTGGTGAAAGGGTTATTGGTGAGCTGGCTCTCACCTCTTCACTCTCCCGGAGGCCTGCAGGGCTAGTCTTTGTATAGCCAGCATCTAGCACGGCTCCTAGCAGATGTTAAATAAGCACTTGGTGATTGGTGGATGGATGGATGGATGGATTGACCTCTTTCATCCCAAGGCGTGGATCTGGCATCAGCTGCAGGGAGACAAGGTTTCAGTCTCCTTTGGCTGCTCAGTATGAAAAGGGTCTGAATCTCTTGGAATTTTAGAGTCAAGAGAATCCTTAGATACACTGAGTCCTCATTTCTCTAGAGTATTAGAATTTGCAAAGGGTCTTATTCACAACAACCCCCGTTGACAGATGGGTAAACTGAGGCCTCAGAGAGGGGAAATGACTTGCCCAGGGCCACCCAGCTTGTAATGGTGAGATCTATTTCAGCTCCCATTTCTGGCTATCAGAAGGGCACAAATGACCCATGTCTTGGAGTTTGAAGGGGCACCTCCTACACAAAGCCCTTCCTGATCCCCCCCCCACTTCCCAGTTCCTAGTGCTCTCCTTTTCCCCCATAACAGAGTATTTATTTTGTATCTGTTTTAGTACTTGCTATTCTGGGCTCATGTTGTTTTGGCCAAGTAGAATGTAAGTTGCTTGAGGGCAGGAGCTGTTCCCCCCTTTTTTCTTTGCCTCCCCATTGCCTAGGACAGCACGTGGCACATAGGCCATGATTAATAAAGGCTTCCATTCTCGAACTGAGCCCGGATACAGATGACTTCCAGAGCAGCACTCTTCCCAGAGACCTAGCTCCCAACATTCCATTCAATTCCATAGATGTTGATAAACACTTACTATGTGGAAAGCCCTATATCCAGTGTGGAGAAACAAGGGTATAAAATAGTCCCTGCCTTCAGGGGACTCATATTCTCTTGAGGGGAGCAGATTCTTCCCTGTAGGATGACCACTGAAGGCATGAATTTGTCCTACAACATGCCCACAAGTGTGCCTTTAGCCTTTGTCGACCTGTTCAGAGAACAGACTTTTATTAGTTTCCTCCTCTTCAGAATGAGAGGGTTGGCCTAAATGATCTCTAAGTCCCTTTCCTTCTCTGAACTCAATAATCCTACCTCCAGGGGCTGTCAGTTACATTAATTGATAGGTCTAATTGTTAGAATTTAATTCATTTGAGTTGAAACTTGCCACCCTGTCCCTCCCTCTTGTTGGTTGTAGGACTTGGGTTCAAATGCTACCTTAGTTCTTAACTATGTGACCTTGGGCAAATTACTTAACTTCTCTAGGCCTCAGTTTCCTGACCTGTAAAATTAAAAGGTTGACCTTGAAGACTTCAAATATCCCTTCCAGGTCTACATATACAATCATTTGATTTTAAACTGAGATAGATGCTTAGAGACCATCTAGTTTAGTTCTCTTTTTCTACACATGAGGAAACTGGGACCCAGTGATTGTTTAAGACCACAGAGTTAGTAAGGATTGAAGCTAGAATTTAAACCTCAGTCCTCCTCCTACCTACTAAAGGAGGTGGGTAAGGAGTTTGAAATCTGGCAAAATCAGTGGATGGGCCCTGGAGGAAAAGTAAAGCTCTTTCTTATCCTGAGACTTGGGCATCTGGGTAATACCCATTAATTGGAATCTATTGGATGGGTATCCAAGTTGACGCTCAGATACTCACTGTATCCCCATTAAAAAGGTTGGTTGACACTAATATCACTCAAGAGGCTGAGTGGCCAAGATTTTATAGGTCAACTTTTAAAAGGGACCTATATCTTGGAAGGTCAAAAAGGGAGTGGATTTAGGAATATATTTGCTACTGTGCCAGGCCCTGTTCTTTTCCCAGGAAGGACCTGTTGGAGAAATAGTAATAATAGAACTTGCACCGTCTACCTACCCTACAAGGTTGTCATGAGTAAAATATTTTGCAAACCTTAAAGCACTATAGAAATTTGAGCTGCAATGTTGGTAATGATGATAATATGTTGGAGGAAGATGGAACAAATTACCTCGGTTTCATCATGGGGAAAACACAAATAAACAAGAAATAACCTCTGCAGTTCTTTTTAAATAGTGGCTTGAATCAACACTTATGCCTGGGTGGGAAGCCACCCTGTCTGCTGAGTTCTGTTTCAGAACCATGGACAGCATTATGCAACGAGGAAAGCAGAGATTTCTGAACCGTACAGAGCTTGGAGGCACCTGCTGTTTGAGTAGCTTTAAGTGTCCTCTAAGGGCACTACCCTGAGAACCTCTCTGTTTCAGCAATAATGACTCTGCCCCTCCCACCCCTCATTCTCTCCGAGGCTCAAAAATCTCATGCTTCATTACAGTCCTGAGAGCTTTTGTTCTGGAAAAACTGATACCTCTTTCTGCCTGAGCTGCCCCACTTATGAGCTCAGACCAAAGGCCCTGGTGCCAGAGCCAAAGATCCCCAAATCATGTGATATTCAAATGCATAGTGCATCAGGTGGGAGGCCCCAAGGAGAGGCAGATGCCCTTGTCCATTAAGAGTTTGACTGTGAAGTCAACGTGGGGAAATATAAAAAGTGCTCTGCGATCCTAGAATGCAAAAAACCGGATAATTCAGACTCTAGCTGCTTCATACTCTGTGTATTATTAATAACAATAGATGATGTTTTAGAACTTGGCACAGCAATGCATTATTGATAGGAGTAACTAGTGGTCAAGCCTTGTACTTAATCACAACACTTGCCTTGATCTTGTCCTACACCCCACTGGCCTGACAGAGCTGCTCTCCATCTGGACTCTTTCTCCCCCAGATTCCTCACTGTTATGTTGAACGTGATCATTTTCACGGCTGCCCAGGCATCTCATCAGGTTTCCAGGCAGGGGGTGAGTGGGTTCAGGGCTGTCTTCTTTCTGGTTGCCCATCAGGCCCTTAAGAATGCAGGTATCGACGATCTGTAAAGCTGCCCCCGATCCACAGGCAGCCTCTTTACCTTTCTATCTCTCTTAAGGGCACCACCATTTTCTCAGGCACCCAAGCTCATAACCTTGGAGTCATCTTTGACTTTCTCCTGTCTGTCTCTGCTCTCCCTACGCAATCAGTTACTAAGTCCTGTCTTTCTCTACCTCAGCAATATCTCTCATATCTGGCCCCTCCTCCTCACTCTCACTGTAATCAACCTCTTCTCTTCTTCTCCAGATTATGGTAAGAGCCTCTTAGCAAGTCTTCCTGCCTCTCTTCTCTTTCTTCTCCAGTCCATCCTTCACACCATTTCCCAAATAATTTTCCTAGTGCTGCTCACACAATCTCACTTCTCTACCCCCAAACACTCAGTGACTCCCCATTGTCTATTCAATAAAGTTTAAACTCCTAACCCTGCATTCAAGGCCTTCCACAGTTTGCCTCCAACCCACTTATCCAGATTCATCTGATATTTCTCTACCCTCCATCTAAACTGTCTTGCCATCCTCCATCTCTACCTGTTGAAATCCTTCCTTTTCCTTCATGGCAGAACTCTGATTCAACATCCCCCCTGAATCTTCCCCTTTCCCCCAGGATATAAGTGATTTCTCCATCTTTGGCTTTTCTTGCAGCATTTTGCCTGTATCTCTTTTTTTTTTTTTGCCTCTGTCACATTCTGCCTTGCAAGAGACTTGTGTACATGCTGTATTCCATTATTAGACTGTAAATTCCTTGAGGGTAGAGACTATGTCATTTTTCATCTCTGTACCCTGATCACCTAGCACAGTGCCTTCCATGTAGTAGGCACTTAATAAATGTTGATTGGATTTAATTTCATTTCTTTCAGACCCTGGTACACTTGGGTAGGTGGCCTTGGGCTACCCCTTGGGTGGGGATGCACAGCGAGGCTGCATGTGACTGGGGGTGGGGGTGAGGGGAGAGGACCTAGAAGGGGTTGCAGTGCAGCAGAGCCTGGCAGGCCTGGATCCCTTCTTGAAAGGGAGGACAGTGAAGAAAGGCAAGGAATGCTACTCCTGGATCTGTTTTCAATTACTGTGGACAGTGTGGGGTACAGAGCAGAATCACCTGCTGCCTGGTGAGGAATCCAGGCGCATGTGGATCTCGAGGTAGCCCAGTCCAATTTCTTGCTGGAACAGATCCCTCACCGATCAGGATAATCCTTCATTTGCTGTTTACTCACTTGGCTTCTCTTGTGAATGCTAAACTGTCTGCATCCAGCTCTGCCAGCCCTGACTCCCTCCCTCCTTCCCTCCCTCTCTCACTCACACATTATATCTGTTTTTATTTCAGTCAAGGCTGAGGAGGCTTTCTTTTGCTAAACCCCTATTTTCAGCTGCTTGTAACTTTCCAAAACAATTTCCCCTGGGCTTAGACTTTCCCCAGGCTCATTCTTAGCCCTGAACTCGAGGCTCCAAGCCATCCGTTTTGAAGGACACCAGGAAAAAGTGGCCTGAGGGGCTGGGGGAGGGGCAGAGGCTGAACCTTTATGGAAACCCAAGTACTCTCATAGATCTCTCTCCTTCCCCCTCCCTCCCCTTTGCCTCCTCTCCTCATCTTTCTCCTCTGTCTTTTTCCTTCCTTACTTTCCCCCTTCTCCATCTTTTTCCTCCCTCCCTTCCCCTGTCCTCCACTTCTTTCTGTCTTTCCTTTTCCCTTTTCCCTTCATTTACTTTTTCACACAGGAAGACAAGGTGCCCCCTCCTCAGTTTCCCAGGTGGGTGGTCAGGAGGAGGAGGTTTTAATTGGAGAGGAATCAGGAAATTCCAAATGAAAGTGAATCTGGGGCCTTTGCCTGGCAGTCTTAGCTCTGGGTTTAGCTCCACTCAGGTTTCCGCCCCCAGCCTCCGCCTCTGTCCTTCTCCCTTTTCTCTCCTGCCTGCCCCTCCCTGGGCCCTGGATCCAGGCTGAGTACCCACCTCCTCACAGATTCCCAGTAGAGGAATGAGTAGAGAAACACTAAAAAAAAGTCCAGAGATGGAACCTAGAAGAGAAACAGTCCTTCTTCTCCCCCGCCCCCCTGCAGCAACTCCTAGGTCCAGGATGTCCCTTATTCTTCTCTTCTTTCCCCCAGCTCTATAAGACCACCCATTTCCTCTGCCAAGGTTACAAAGCATTCAATACCAGCCTCCCCAAGGGGTCCTTTCTGCCTCCTACATCATCCCTTTGCGGGGTATCTAGATTGTGAGATTTAAAACAGAATAGCAGGAGGAGCTGGGTGGGGCTACCAAGGAAGCCACTTTACTTTGGGTGAGATCAATCCTTTTGTGCCAAACATGCATTCTCTGGCCCCTAACACCTACCCCTTTCTTCAGATAGGGGCTCCTAGAAATCTTTAGAAAGACAGTGGCAGCAACCATGGACAGCAGTAGTGATCAGTACAATGGAGAGCGCCAGCTGCCTCAGAACCAAATACTTGCTCCACGCCAACCAACCTCGGTCCCTCCCCACAACTGTCTCTTTTTTTTTTTTTTTTTTGCCTTTTATTGGTACCTTTTGTTTTACATGTTCATATCTGAGCTCTTTTCCAGCCCTGCATTAGTGCTTCTGATAAGCTGAGGCTCTGCCTGCCTTCTTTCTAAGTGGGAGAGAGATTCAGAAAAGGAGAGCAGGACTCTGGGCATTCCTCTAGCAAGGTTTCTGTAAAAACCTCTGCTCCACAGTGGCCCTGGAGTTGCATTCTCCTTACTCTGTGGGCATCTCATGGGCAGAAGGATGTGGTGGGCAGAAAGGACAGGAGCAGAATCTGAGGAAGCTCAGGCTGTGTTCCCTCTTGGAAATTATGGGGGGAAGCAGTTGTGGATAGAAAGAAGGAAGTCTGGGAACGTCTTTCAGTCGCTTCTTAAGCACAGTGTGCATATTCTGTGGGTGTTGGGTCTACGTACACTACTGTACGTTGTGGAAAGAACACTAGGCCAAGGACTTATAAGACAGTGACTCCACTACTAATTAGTTCTAAGGCTCAGAGCTCTCTGAGCCTCACCTTCCTTCTCTGGAAAATGGGGATAATATTAGAAGAAAATACGCAAAATACTGAGTAAACTGTTAACCACATTAAGGGACCTTTTAACTTACTCCTCAGCTATTGTTTGGTTCTCTCAGGTAGGAGCTCATTCCTAAGAGTTCTCTTCCTTGTGCTAGACTGTATGCCTGGGACAGCAGAGTAGAAAACTTTATGGGGCTTCCCCCTAGGTGGGGAGCTGGGGAGCTGAGGAGCAATTCTGCAACAAGGCAGGTTGAAAAACACAAGTATATTGTAAGGTACTAATGATGTGGTCTGGATTCTGAATTGGATCAGTTTAATTCAGTCAGCAATTATTAAGTACCTACTATATATAGTGCTGTGCTAGGAGTTAATATAAAGATAGAAAAGATATAAAGATATAGAGATAGATATCAAGAAGATAGATAGATATCAATAATATTAATATAAAGATAGATACCAAAAAAACCAATCCTGCCCTCAAGGAGCTTACCTTCCACTTAAGATGAGAGTGAGTCAAGAAAGATATACCCTGCACAAATAAGCAAAGCAGAAAGATAACTAAGGAGGGAGAGGCAGCTGTGGCAACATGGGAAGAGCTCTGGATCTGAACATGAGTTCAAATCCTGACTTTGCTACATACTGTGTGTGTGATCTAGGGCAAGTCACTTAAACTCTCTGCCCTTGGCTTCCAAATCTTTCCACTGTGGGGAGGTGGGAGTGGAATGGGTGATTTCTCACTCTAGCTCTGACCTCTATGATTCTACAGTGCCAGGTGGAATGGGCATCAGAGGAGGAAGGGAGAGATCATTGTGGGCTTATGTAGATAAAAGGGCTTTCAGGTGGAGGGGTTGTTGGAGCCAGGATTTACAGTACATAAATGATTTCAACAAGAGAGCACAAGGGCATTCTAGTCAGGGGATGCTCAGGAATCTCTGCCCTTGTCCATATCGCCACGTCCCCATGGGTGTATGGATGCATCTACGTTTTCATGCACAGCTGTGTGTGGGAAGCTAGGATCACGTGCATATCTCCATGAAGGTGTGTGTATGGTGTATGGTGGTTTGTGTGTGCAGTGCATACATAAGACTCTGCAGGGGTTTGCATTTATTTGTGTGTGTAGGTGTACTTATGGCCATTCCGGCTTTCTCCCCCTCTGTCTCCCAGTCCCGGAGCAATCCCAGAGCATGTCCTCAGAAGTCCATTGCCTGTCTCCTGCAGCTCTCCCCAGGGCCTCTCTGCATCCGTCTGCCCTTGCTTGATTCTGTTCATCCATAAATCATAGCAATGCAGAGGAGATGAGAGGGAGCCCGAGAGCAGAGGCACTTCCCTGGCAAAGGGGCAGGGGGCTGTGGCCTGTAGCTCTTCCCTAAGGTGAGCCTCTCCCCATGACTATGGACACCCAGGACTGCCTCCTGTACCCTTGAATCCCTCAACACCTCCCTCTTCTCTATCACCCATGAGACCTGAGGTGCCTGCACTTGTAAACATAATTCCTTTTCTCAGACTCAGCACTCTGTTCTCACTGCCCTCCTAACTTGTGCCATCTCTGGACATCCAGGATTCATCCTCCATGGCTTATAGGTTGTAGACCTAGAGCTGAAAGGAACTTCAGGCGTTATATCATCGACCCTCCCCCCTATTATACAGATGAGGAAACTGAGGCCCAAGGAGGTTAAATGATTTGCTCCAAGGTCAGGCAGATAGTAAATATCACAGGTAAAATGTGTAGGCTGCCATAGAATGAGAAAGAACCTAAGAGGCTAATTCTTTTCTTTCTTTTACTGAGGCCCAAAGAAGAAAGATGATTTGGCCAATGTCACACATCAAGTCAGTGACAAAGTCTAGAACCTAGGCTAGAACCAAGGTCTTCAGGCTTTTAGTCCCAAGGTTCTTTCCACTGCATTAAGGTTCTTGAGTTGTTTCTCCAAGAAAAAGGTATGGATTTGTGCTGATCCTTCCACTCTCTCGTCTAGTGGCCTTGCTTCTCCCCGATGGCAGTGACTCATTGTGGTGGGCTGGGTTATCAGCTGGCCCTGTCTGTGGTTGTGGAACAGCTTGGTGCTAACTGGACCACGGGATGGAACACATGAACTCAGGTGGCCTCATTAGCTTTTGTCAGCTGAACGAACAGCCATGGCCTGGAGAGAGGGGGCAGTGACTCGTTTAACCTCACACCACAATTCACAAGAGTCCCATCTCCCAGCCCAAGACACTTTCTCCTTTTCTCTCCTCTCCTTTCTCCTTTTCCCTCCTCCCCCTTCTTCTCTCCTTCCCTCCTTTTTCCTCTTCTCTCCTCTCCCTTCTCCTTTTCTCTCCTCTCCCTTCATCTCTCCTTCCCTCCCTTCTCTTCTTGCCTCCTCTCCTCTCCTTTCCTTTCCTTTTATCTCTCCTCAGCTCCATCTGCTTCCAGAAGGCCTTCCCCTATGCCTCATTGCCCCGATCAATCAACAGCACTTATTAATTGCCTAGTTTATGTCACCAGTAAAAAGAACAAAACCATCCCTACTCTCAAGAAATGTCATCTTTTTTTGTCACTTAGGCAAAAAAGACCTGGTGTAATATAGAGAGGGCTAGACTTGAAATCAGGAAGACCTAGGTCCTAACGCTGTTGTAGACACTTACTAGTTGTGATGCTAGAAAAGGATTGAAGCCCCCTGAGTCTCAATGAGGCTCATCCCCAAATGAGGATAGTGATGGTGCTACCTCAGGGTTGTTGCAAAGCTCCATTCAGTTCATATGTGTGAAATGCTTTGGGAACCTCAAAAGGGTGTTTAACTGTGAACTGGCACCCATACTCCAGATCAGTGGGGACACATGATCACCTTGGAAATCCAGGCTGGAGCTCAGTTTACGGCCTCAAACAGGGCAGTTTACGTTTCATCCTCACCATGGGATTCTTAACACTTTTTT
Organism: Vombatus ursinus; assembly: GCF_900497805.2. Taxonomy (NCBI): domain Eukaryota; kingdom Metazoa; phylum Chordata; class Mammalia; order Diprotodontia; family Vombatidae; genus Vombatus; species Vombatus ursinus. Next base: position 1,393,066 of record NW_020953709.1, read on the forward strand.
TGTGTCCTGGACCCCTTGGACAGGCTGGTAAAGCCCATGGACTCCTCAGAAACATTTTAATTGCATAAAAGAAAACACTTGGGATTACAAAGGAAACCAATTATGTTGAAATAAAGTTATCAAATGGTTAAAATGAAAAAGGAAACCAACCAGGTTCATGGACACCAGCTTAAGAAGCCTTTCCTAGAGGCAATGGAAAGCCAGTCTCTAAAATTTCTTGAGCAAACGAAAGTCCTAGTCTGACCTGGATGGCAGGAATATCACTTTGGCAACTTGGTGGAGGATGATTGGAGAGGGGAGATGCTGGCTTCAGGGAGACCATTTGGGAGGCTATTTCAGTGGGTCAGAGGTCAGAGGATTTAGGTCTGGAAAGGACTTTAGAGGACATCTCATTCAACCCTTTCTTTTTAAAGAAGAGAGAGGTTGTCACTGAGGGGATGGTAAACATTTATTAGTCATCACCTATTTACTAGTTCTTCCACAAAATATTGAGGTGACCCTGGTTCTCCCTGATTCTGCTAAGAGGGTTTCAGCTTTGGCAGGTGCTACCATGCCAGCCTGTTCCCGTCATCTATGGACCAGTAGAGCAAGATTTGGTGATTTTGGTGACTTGGCCACCAGGCGTCTACCTTTCTTGGCCACAGCTGCTCATGAAAAAGTAGGTAGTCAAGGTGAACAGGAGCTGTGATGAGGTAGTGTGGCATCACAGAATGGCAGTTGGCTTCAGCATCATCTGGCCTGGGCTTATGCCCTACTTCTGTCCCTTAATACTTGTGTGATCTTGGGCGGGGGACTCTTCCTCTCCCTCTCTGCATGTCAGTTTCCTTTTCTGTAGAATGACTTGGTCTCTGCAGTCACCTGACCAAAACTTAGGGTTCAATGAACATGAGGAAGTATCTACCCAGAAGAATTCACTCCTGGATTCTTGGAGGTTTGCCGCCCAAGTGCCTTGATCTGGGAGCTGTCTGTGCCCCATGCTTGGAATGGCTCCCTGGATGGGCTGCCCTGTTTCCTCCATATTGAGGTTCAGCTCAATGAAACCTCTACTGGTTTCCCTCTTAGTCATGTTGCTAATGCCTTCTCCTTCAAAGTTACCTCTCATTGGCTTTGCATGAGCCTGTGTGTGTGTGTGTGTGTGTGTGTGTGTGTGTGAGAGAGAGAGAGAGAGAGAGAGAGAGAGAGAGAGAGAGAGAGAAAGAGAGAGCATGGGTTGTCTCTCCCCTTAGGAAGTAAGGTCTTTGAAGTGAGGTTCTGTTTCAATATTGTCTTTGTATCTCCAGAGCCTGGCATACAATAGGTGCTTCATAAATGTTCATTAATAGTTTGATCATCACAGAAGATAACAGAGGGATAGCCAGAGGCCCTGGTGGAGCCACTCAGGAAAAGGGCACATTTTGTGCTTTGGGGAAAGTGGAAAGACATTATCTTTGAATGAGAGAGAGACAGAGAAAGACAACACCAGAGCAGGCATCTGGTCCCCAGCCCTGGCCTCCAGGGCTGAGTCATAAGCTGAAGCAGACAAGAGTGGGGAAGTGGGCATGTCCCAGACAGAACTCCAGAAAGACTTTCCAGAGAGGCCTACTGGAAGCAGAGGGAGCCAAGGAAGGATTAGAGGGAGGGGGAGGTGCTTTATAACACAGGATAGTAGTAGGAGTACTAGGAAGGAAAGAGAAGAGAGCTTCCATTGCCTTGGGTGTGGGGAGCGGGCAGACAAGACTGACACCTGGAGAGGGGAAGGAAGAGGAAGAGTTTGAGGTGTAAAAGGAAGAGGGGGAGGAAGGAGGGAAAAAGAGGAAAGCCACAGCTAGGTCACAGTGAGGGGGAGGGGGGTGGCTGCCTGGAAGCTTGGTGAGTGACTGGAAGTCACCTTGTTTCCAAGAGGTTTCTAAGGTGGAACGCCCAGGACAAGGCTCAGGAAGCCCACATAGTGTGCCGCAGACCTCTGGGGTGGGGGGGTGTCTGTTCCCCAGCTCACAATGGGGAGAGCTTGAAGCCATGTGGGGCGCTGGAAAACTGCAGACCCAGTGCTAGAAAGGCATCTTTTCTACAGTCATTAAATGCTCGTAGCCTTATTCTCCTGCAGCCTGCCCTGCCCTGACTCAACCTTGCTGCTGGATTGCAGTAATGACTGTGTGGTGATGTGTCCCCCCATTTCTTATGGGGGTGGATAGGGAGTTCAAAGGGCTGCCACTGACCCCAGGGGCCAGGCTATTCCATCTCTACTCTTGGGCTTTGAACAGGCTGCCCTCTCCATGGCTATGCCTCTTGGAATCCCTTGCTTCCTTGGTCCCCAGTGGTCCCTCTGGTGATCTCCCTTTCCATGCAGGTCACAGAATCATAGGCTCTAGAACTGGAAGGGCCCATAGAGCTCCTTTAGACCACTTCCCTCATGGTACAGAGAGGGAAACAAGCAAAGGAAAGTCGCCTGCCCAACCAGGCTCTCAAGGTTGGAAGCGACAAAGGCATGTTCAAACCTACTTCCTTGGACTCCAAATCCCGTGCTCATTCTAGCATGTGACCTCTTCCCCCACTGAGAGGAATTGAGTTCACTGAGAGCTGAGAATCAATAATGCGTGCTCTGGGAAAACTGAGTTCTAATCCTGTCTCAGACACAAGCTGTGTGACCCTGGGTAAATCACTTCACCTCATTCCTGCAAAATGAGGATAATAATAGCATCTACCTCCCATGGGTTGTTCCGTGGGTCCAATAAGATAACATGTAAAATAGTTTGCAAACCTTCACATACTATGTAAGTGTTGTTGTTGTCATTATATGAACATGCCGGAAACCTAACTCCTTGTAGCAGGCCCGGAATCAGGAAAGACCGGGAAGGCTTTGAGATTGACAGTCATTCCTTGGGAGACTAAAGGGAAGAGGCACTTTGAACAAGGTGGATGTTTAATGGATTGATGAATGAAGTGTACAAGAAAATGTAGGCAATGGATTCCCCTTCCCCTTCCCCTCCCCCTCCTCCTTTCCCCTCCCCCTTCCCCTCTCAGCCTGTTGACCTCCCTGTGATGCTGTGGGTCCTGGGTTAGGACCCTGGTTCTGCCACTCACTCCCTATGTGATCTTGGCCTCAGTTTCCTTCCCTGTAAAAGGAGGGAATTGGGTTTTGACGGTCTCTAGGGTCCCTTCTTGCTCTAATCACACCACCCTTAGCCTTCTTTTTCTTCAGGGCCCAATTCTGCTGCTACCTCTTTGAGGGCTCCTTCGCTGATTCTTCCCTCTGCATTCTGGAGGCCTCTCTGTTCCTCTATCATACTTTCCACATTTATCAGAAAAGAGAAATTGGGAGAGAGAGACAGATAGACAGACAGACAGACAGACAGAGACAGAGACAGAGAGATAGAGACACAGACAGACAGACAGAGAGAAAGAGAGAGAGATAGACAGAAAGAGAGAGAGAGAGGGAGAGGGAGAGACAGACAGACAGAGAGAGAGACACACAGAGAGAGAGAGAGAGAGAGAGAGAGAGAGAGAGAGAGCTGGGGCTGCAATCACAGGAAGGGATCAGGAATTGTTGGGACCAGAGCAGACACATTTAACTCTCTGTCACCCATCGGAGCTCTTGGTCCCAAACTCAAGGAAATACCCAAATTTGATCTCATGGTTGTAGAGGGTAGAGGGAGGCATCTTAGAGATCGCCCTGTCCCACTGGCTCATCATATAAGTAATCAGTGAGACAGCTGGGCAGTGCAGTGCTGTGAGGGCTGGACTTGAGTTCAATCCTGCCTCTGATTAATAAGTACCATTGTGAGATGTTTGGTTTCTTGAAAGCCTCCCTTTCCTCATCTATAAAATGGGGATAATAATAACACCTGCCTCATTGGATTGTTGTGGGGATCAGATGAGGTATCAGATAAAGCACCATATAGATGCTGGCCCTTATTATCATTACTAAGTGAGGAAACTGAGGCCTAGAGAAATTAAATGACTTGCCCATAACCATTAAACTTGTCTGAAAATCAGACCCAGATCATTGCTCTTTCCATAAGTTTGGATCTGAGATTTGAACCTTGAACTTCTAACTCTAAAGCTACCCCCCCACTCCCCTCACCATCCCCCATCTCCTTGGCCAAGGGAAGCCCGTGTCCTTTCCTGCTTTGTCCTTAGAAAGCCTGTCCTCTCAAGGAGCTCCCATTCTAATGGGGTAGATAACACATATGGAATGTTTCAGCTGGAAGTCAGGTGGAAAGGTTCCCTGGTCCATAGGGTACAGCAGTCCGGCAGATGGCAATGCCTCTTCTCTCATGTCATTTCCGCTGATAAAATCAGACCAGTTTCTGATGTTGACCCTCTGTCTTCCCTCTTCTAGGGGCACCCTCCCGGGACGTCCTGCTAGTGTCCGCCATCATCACCATCAGCCTTAGCGTCACCATCATCCTGTGTGGGATCTGCCAGTGGTGTCAGCGAAAACTGGTGAGTCGGCAGGGAGCTAAGGCGGGCTCTTGAGGCCATTTTCAGGCCTTCAGTCTCTGAGCCTCATCCTGAATCACCAGGTTGGACCCCCCTCCAAACTGCATTCGTGCTCAGTCTTGGCAGTCTCAGGGTCTCCCAGCACGTGAGCACACCAACGCTTTCATATCTAGACATGCAGAGACATACTCACACTTGCCAATAATAATAATAGGCATTTATCTGAGAAGGCATTGCAGTCGGTCAGTCAATAATATTTATTAAGCACCTTCTATCTACCTACTATACATATACATATATACGTATACATACTCACGTAGAGACAGAGAGAGAGAGCTAGAGATAGACACAGAGAAAGGGAGAGACAGAGAGAAAGAAAAGAAGAGAAGGAGAGAGAGAGAAAGGGACAGACAGAGACAGAGAAAGGAAGAGAGACAGAGAGAGAGAGACAGAGAAAGGGAGAGACAGAGAGAGAAAGAGAGATAGAGAGAGCTCACTGGTGCTGAGCTATATACTAGGTAATAGACAGTCCTTGCTTTCAAGGAGCTTATAGTCCCTTGGGGGGGCAACATGCAAAACACAGTGCCCACATAAGCCTGAGACAGGATAAATTGGTGGTGATCCACCAAGGGAAGGCGCTAGCATTAAGAGGGCTTGGGAACGGCTTCCTGCCGAAGGTAGGATTTTGGCTGGGACTTGAGGAAGCCAGGGACGGGCGGAGGAGGAGATGATGCAAAGCATTTGTCTCGTTTGAAATTTACAATAGCCCTGTGAGGTTTGGTTACTCCCATTTTACAGATGAGGAAATGGAGACTCAGGGAAATAAAATGACTTAATGTAGTTATCACCTAGCTGATAAAAGAGTGAGAGGTAAAAGTTGAACCCGGGTCCCTTGGCTGAACGAGCAAGCTAGCTTTATCACTGCTAGCATACACTCTGGCAGAGAATCCAGGCCACATCACACCCCAGGGCTGATGGGGAGGAGAGCGGGGCTGGGAGCTGCTGAGCCTTGGGTGGGGGTTCGGGGAGGAGGGGTTCTCAGGCCTGGCCTGCCATTGGTCCAGTCAGGCACCCCGCCCCCCCCAACCTCCGCCTTCCCCCTCCTCGGGCCCCCCCCAACCGCTGGAGCCCCCGGCACATCCATCCTGGCCCTAGGGTTTGTACAAGCACAAATGGCTTCTTTTCATTTTTAACGAGGGCTGGGGAATTAACAAGCGGGATTAGGCCATCAATAAGTAACGAAGCCAGTCAGGAGAGTCATTAATCACCCGGGAGAACAGAAGAGACAGGAGACAGAAGGAGGAGGGTGGGTGCGCAGAGCAGCCGGCAGCCAGCCCTGCCCCACCCACTGGCCCAGCCCCGGGAGCAGCCGCGGCGGGGGGAGGGAGGCTGGGAGGGAGGAGGTGGTTGGGAGGGCACAGCCTGTCATTGGGGGTGATTTCTGGACTCCGCTGGGGGAGGCGGGGGTCCCACCCCACTCGAGCGTGCGTTCTCCGTGGACTGAGCGAGGGGAGAGCTGGGGAGAAGCCCCACCCCCGGTGCCCTGGATTTGCGGCGGCCTCCTTCCTTCCCACCCCCAGTCCCAAGGGGAAGAGTGATCATCTCACTTCAGTTATTTATTCATTCATTCGTTTATCAATCCATCTATGTATTTATTTTGGCGCTAGCACCTCTCACTGAGAGGTGGCTTCTTATAGTTAATACAGAAAGTTGAAAGCCAGAAAGACTTGAGTTCAGATGCTGCCTACGACCCATACTAGCTGCGGGACCCTGAGTAAGCCTCTTAACCTCTCCCATTTATCCTCAGTTTCCTCATCTGCAAATGGGGACAGCAATAGCCCCTAATTCATAGAGCCATTGCAAGGACCGAGTGAGATGACATATGTAAAATGTCTTACAAATTTTAAAGCTACAACATAAATGTTAGCAATTCTTCTTAAGAGTCGCAGGACAACTGAAGCATACTATTTTTCACTTTCTGTATTTTTGTGTGTGTGTTTTTTCCCCTTCGGGTCTGTGTCTTCTTTCACAACATGACTAATATGGTAATATGTTTTGCATGATTGAACATGTATAACCCATATCAAATTGCTTACCGTTTCAGGGAGTAAGGGAGGTCAGGGAGGAAGGGAGAAAATTTGGAACTCAAAAAAGTTTTTTTTAAATGAATGTTAAAATTGTCTTTACATGTGATTGGGAAAAAATTTTGTATATATATAAAAAGTTTCAGGACCAGGGCTAGTCTATATTGGCAGATGGAGTTCCTACCTTAGCTTAGCTCAGTACCTGGCACGTAGTAGGTGCTTAATAAACACAGAATGAGTTCTGGAATGGAATTACTGGGAGCTTCCTACAGCTGTGAAATTATAGGTCTAGTCCCCATATCTGCTGTATGCTGGGCACTGTACTGGGCAGTAGGGATGCAGAGACCAAGCACTAAATAGTTCCTGCCCCCAGGGAGTTTATGTTCTGCTAGGCACTGGATCAGTAAATGAAGCATGATGGGGGGAAGGCACAAACACCTGGAGGCAGCAGCAAGACCTCGGGTGGGAGGGGGCACTTCAGCGGAGCCTTTAAAGAAACTGGGGATCCCATGAGCCAAGAGATGGAGGAAGAGCACGCCTGGCATGGGGGATGGCCTGGGCTAAGATTCGAAGGAGGGAGATGGGATATCACGGATGCAGAATAGCAAGTCAGCTGATTTGGCCTGGTCAGAGAGTGTGGGAGGGGGAGGAGAAGCCTCCAGAGATCACCCCAGGAGAACAGAAGAGACAAGACACAGAAGGGGGATGGGGCTGGACCTAGGGAGAAGCCTTAGGGGTTCTAACCCAAAAGCCAGCTCTCACTCCACCACCTTCTGTAGTAGGAAAGGCAAAGAGGAGCATTGCTTATTTAGCAGTGCCTGTCAGATAGTAGGTGCTTAATAAATTCTTGTTAACTTGACTGAATCCAGCAGCTTCCCCCAAAGGTGGGGAGCCAGTCAGTCAGCAAAAGTCGGAAAGATGGACTTTTCCTGGCCAGCCACAGGTCAGCGTATAGACCCACTGAGTATTCGGAACCACAGTGGTCTATGGGGCTGACTGTGTGCTCTGTGTGTGTGTGTGTGTGTGTGTGTGTGTGTGTGTGTGTGTGTGTGTGTGTGTGTGTGAGAGAGAGAGAGAGAGAGAGAGAGAGAGAGAGAGAGAGAGAGAGAGATGTGTCTCTATGACTCTGTATGTTGTTGTGGAGGGCTCCCTCTTGCTGTGGATTTAGGGAGGGGGCTAATCAGGTTCTCCCTGAAGACTCAGGACAGGATGGCCAAGCAGAGTGAGGGGCCCTGGGCTGCAGATGCTGAACTGGGCCCTCCCAGCTGCCTGCAGCCTTTGCCTGGGGGCAAGCCTTGGCTGTCAGCATAGACCTCAAGGCTGGCTGGGTCCCCAGAGGCAGAGGTGACAAGCAGGACAGGCTGGCGCCTGGTGGATAGGGAAGGTGAGAAGGACAGGCGGTCCTTTCCATCCGTCTGGGGACTGCAGGCGGATGGATGGGCGGTAGTGGGCCAGGAGCCTGGGCTACTTAAGTGGGTGTCATGGGATGCCAGACCACAGAGCAGAGCTCAGGGTCTCTGGCCAAAGCTGCTCCTTCCTTCCCTCCAGGGAAACTTGGAAACCATTGTTTCATTGTGTTCTACCCATCACCTCCTCCCCTCCCTCCCCTCCCCAGCCACACACACACACACACACACACACACACACACACACACACACGCACCAGGCTTTCCTTCCCTAACCCTTGGCTCCCTCTCCTCAGGCCCCCCAGATTTCCTCTGTTCCGCTCTGGCCAGGGAGCCCTTGGGCCTCATCTGTCTGCCTCCTTTCCCTAAGGGGCCTTGAGCTCCCATATACAAGACTCCTGGGTTGCCCATCCCCTCAGTAGGAATGACGTGACAGCCCCGTGCTTGCAGATCCCATTTCCGAACATTAATAACTTCCTTAATCTCTAGACGGCTTTTTCCAGCTCGGCTCAGCCCCCCCTTTGCCGACTCTTGGAAGTAGGCAGGGGTGTAAGGGGAGGGGATGGTGAGCTGTTTCCGAGCTTTCTGACATCAGCTGGAGCAGACCGAGGTCCCCTTGGTGTTTTCCTCATGGTTTTGCCCCACTCCCCTTCCCTGCTTCTCCCCAGACCGACTCTGGAACCATCCTCTGCCCGAATAGGGGCCATACTCGGCCCAGCCATAGGGCCTAGCAGGAGCCCTCTGAGCTGGGGGCGAGAAGGTGAAACCCTTGAGGAGGGGATGGTTGTGTGACCCTGGAGAGGCCTGGATGGATCTTAGACAGAAGTCACCAACTTTTTTGGTAAAGAGATTCATGGGAAGACTGAATGATGGGGGGAGGGGCTGCTGGCAGACCACGAACTAGAAGATGCTCCTGGCCCTTGGGGGAAGGGGGAGGCTGACTGACCTTCAGGAGTCTATGGAACCCTCAGTTGAGAGCAGCTGGGGACCTCAGGCCACCTAGTCCAACCTCATTCTTTTATAGACCAGGGCCCAAGGAGGCCCAGGGAGAAGGGGCTTGCCCAAGGTTACATGGGTAATGCTTGCCCAGGGCCAGTGCCCTTTCTCTGTACCACGTGTGTGTTGACTGACTGTGGGAGAGCTGTGTTTCTAGTTCCCAGACTTTGGAGGAGGGGCAGTGCTGACTGCCTCCAGGTGATTGGGTGGGGGAAGGGGTCCACAGAATGGCTGCTGACCTCCGTGCTGACTTGGGGGGATGTCCGGGGATGGCCCAGGGATGTCGGGTGAGGGGACCAAGGGGTCTTCAGGGAGCTGCTCTCTTTGGCTGCAGGATCTGAGGTGCTGGGGAGCTACAGGGCAGCTAGGCCTGGAAGCTCATCATCTCAGGGCTGAAAACGAGACCTCTGAGGTCATCTGGCTGGACCCATAGTAAGCCCTTCATAAATATTTGTCATTCACTCATCTGTCGAGTCTAGCCTGTATCTGCTCAGGAATCTTCACCCACCCCTGTCCACAGCGTTGGTTGTGGCCTCTGCTTGGAGGGAGCCCTCCACTGCTGGGAGAGTTCACTTGTGACAGATGGTGCTGGCTGACCCCAAGCGTTGGGCCCGGATATTGAGAGATAACATGACATGACATGATGGGAAATTTGCTAGACTTGGAGGCAGGAGTTCTGGGTTCCAATCCTAGCTCTTCCCCTGGATACCTCTGTGACCTTGGGCACGTCATAATCTTCCCTAATGGGCTGGTAGTGGCTTTGCCTTGTGAGTCCCAAATGGGTGATAAGAGGCAAGAGACTGGTGAGACTCGAGACTGGAAATTCCTGATCATGAGAGCTGATTCCAAATGCTCTGGGCTCCCTCAGAGGGGAGTGAGTCCCCCGGTCCCAGAGGCCTTAGAGTCTGTGCTCTAGGGTGTCTTGTCCGGGCACTTGTGTTCAGGTAGGTATTGGCCTGCAAGCCTCTGAGGCCTCTAGCTGGCCAGGAGGTCGGGGACCTCCAGGTGGAAGGCCTCAGAGGCCTAGCTCAGGCAGTGCTGCCAAAGTTATGGTTCTACTGGGTCTAGAAAAGGGCTGAAAGGACCCTTGGAACAGAGAACATTGGACATAGGAGAGCCCTCGGAACGCAGAATGTCAGCCCTGGGAGGGAGCTGAGAACATGTAGTGTCAGCGCTGAAAGGGGCCTCAGAGATCTAGCCAAGCTTCTCATAGGGCTCAGGAACTCAAGGCCTAGAGGGGAGGTGACTCACTTCAGGTCAAACCTACTTAGGGCAGAGTTGGACCCCGGGTGCGAACGGTGCCCGTGAGGAGCTTCTGCTGGGGAGAGGGGTCACAAGAGCCCCTCTCTCTTCACACGCATTTTAGGTGTGCCTCCCAGCTGCCCGCCTCTGCAGGGGCTCTGCTGAGTCTGCCTGGGGAGGGGCTGCAGCTGAAGGGAGCATCTGCGGGAGAGCGTCTTTTGTTTTGCTTTGGGGAGGATGGGATAATTGGGTGTTTGGGGTCGGTGTTGGTGCGCATTATGGGATGTTGGGAAAGTGTGTGTGTGTGTGTGTGTGTGTGTGTGCTGGAAGGCCAGGGTGCTTAGAATCAGCAGCTGGTGCTCTGAGGACTTGAAAGGTCAGGGCCATGGCACAGTCATAGCAGCCCACCCAGAAATCTCCCATAGCAGCAGAGTAGCCCCAGCTTCTCCCCAGTGCAATGCAGCCTCTGCCCTCTGGCCTCAGGGAGTCAGTGGGCCACCAGCTGCCCCTAGGATGCTGCAGTGAGGATCCTGACCCTCCAGGCTCTCGGTCCAGGCTCTAGGCCTCAGCCCCAGTGGTTGCGAGGAGAGGAGAATGACTGACTGGTTCTGGGCCAGCAGGGTGGCCTGGCCTCAGCCCATCCTTGTCATCGGTATGCATGTGGGGTGCTGGATGGCCAAGAGGAATGTTAATGGCACCGGGCTCTGCAGGAAGCTATATTTAGAAACCCAAACCAAGAAGGTGAACAGAACTCACCTTCCTCTGATACAGGTCCCTCCTCTGCTACTGCTGTGGTGGGGGCGGCAGCCCCCCTGCTCTTTCTCCGTCCCCACCCAGCTGCCCACTCTGGGGGGAGGCCTGTTCGCTCACCTCTCCCTGGAAGGCTGGGTTTGGAGTCAGAGCAGGGGGATTCAAACCCTGAATCTGATAACTTGCTTATATCTTTGTGACCTTGGGCAGCTCACTCCTCCCTGGGCCTCAGTTTCGCCATCTGTAAAATGAGAGTTGACTAGATAGCGTCCAGCATCCTTCCTAGTTGCAAATACTCCGACAGCATGCGCTTCCCAAAATGTCTCTTCTAGAAGGCCGGGCCTTCTCTGTGTCCACAGGAGGGTCCTCAGCACCCCTCTTCCCTGTGTATGACCCCCACAAAGAGGGAGCTGATGAGAAGATATGTTTCCTCCTCTCTTATGCTACAGGCTCATGTAATACAGTGGAAAGGACCCTGAGTTAGGGGTCAGAGGGCCCGAATCCTGGCCCTGCTGTTTGCTCCCTGGGAAAGCTGCTTCTTGAAATCGCCAGCTCTCTCTAGGCTTCCGATTGTCCCCCAGTATTGGACTATATGTCATAAGATAACGGACAGAGCTAAAAATGACCTTAGAGGTCACCAAGTGCAGCCTCCTCATTTTACAGAAAGGGAAACCAAGGTACAATGAGGTGAAGTGATTGGCCTAGGGTCACAAAGATCTCTTCCAGGTCTAAATCCATGATGCTTTCAGAGCCTCAGTTTCCTCATCAGTAAAATGAGGGAACTGGACCAAATAAAATCTCAGTTTTCTTAGCAATAAGCAGTAATGCTTCCCTTCCCTCCCCTTTGGAATCCTAAGTTCCTGTGGTCTGAGGCATTAGGGAACTGGGGCCGTGAGGGTAGGCCTTGGACAGAGCGGTGGCTGGGACAGGGTTCCTGCCCAGAGCAGTGGTTGGTCAGACCGGAGCTAGAAGAAAACAAATGGCCTTCTCCTCTCCCTGGCCCAGCTGCTCACGTCACCGGGCCCCTGCCAGCCCTGTGGGGCTGCTGCCCACGCCATGCGGGGGTGGTGACGTGGGCAGCGTGACGTGCCTGGGCTGGGCACCAGAGAGCCGTCTGTCCACAGAGAGTGGAGCTGTGCATCTGGGAGCCTGGCCAGGACCCTGGGGGATGGGAGAACAGGCCTGGGCCTGGGAGCAAAGCCAACCTGCCATCCGAAGGAGCACAGGATTTCAAGGTAGAGGACCCGAGTTCGAGCCCCTGCACTACATTGTAGCATCAAGACCGCAGTGAGGAGATGAGTCCTAATCACAGAGTCCTGGAGCTGGAAGGTATTGCAGGCCATCTGGACCAATCTCCATTTGAAGAAGAACCCACCCAATAAGGGGTCATCTAGCCTTTGCTTGGAGACCTCCAGTGACAGGGAACTTACTACCCCAAGTCCATTCTACTTTTTTTTTTTGGCAAGGCAATTGGAGTTAAGTGACTTGCCCAGGGTCACATAGCTAGTAAGTGTTATGTGTCTGAGTCCGGATTTGAACTCAGGTCCTCCTGACCCCAGGGTCAGTGCTCTGTCCACTGCACCACCTAGCCATTCTACTTTTCAATACTAATTGTTAAAAAAAAAAACTTCTGGGTCTCACTTTCTTCCTCTGTAATATTGGGGGGGGTGGACTTGGTGGTATCTAAGCCCCCTTTTGGCTCTGAATCATGGGCTCACAAGAGCATGGACTTAGAGTAGGAAGAAACTTTACAGACGAGGAAACTGAGGCCCACGAAGGTTATGTGCTTTCAAGGTCACATAGGGGGTATCAGAGGCGGTATTTGAACTGGGATCTCCCTGACTCCAGAGAACAATGGTCCTCTTTCTTCTATATAGTGATGCCTCCCTTCTTTCGTGTTCCTGGGGACAGGCCTGGTCACTAAGGAGCTGAGGAGAGTGAAATTCAGCCTTCTGCCCTTCCCTCTTCCCTCTGGCTGGAAAGATTTGGCTTTGAGTTCTGAGGTGGCAGCAGGCCTCAGATTCCCAGAGCACCTGTAATTCTGCCACAGGAAACTCCCAGCTCTCACCCCCCTGCCTTTCTGGAGGCTGTCACATAGTAGGTACTCAGGAAATGCACAGTTGCCTTGGGTTAAATTAGACTGGGGACTTCCTCCCTCGGGCAAAATCTCAGCCCTTCTAGGGCTTGGTAAATTAGTTCTAGCTAGTTATCTGGGGCCCCAGGAGTAAAGAGACTGGCCCAAGGTCACAAAGGCCCCAGCAAAAGGGTCATTTGAACTTGTCTTCCTAACTCCACTAGCATCATTATGCTTTCCTGCTTCTGGGGGCAAGGAAATGGCTGTGTTCAGTAGCCTGTCGGTGAAACCAGAACCAGGCTGGAGATAGAGCCTGAGGGTGCCTGGGGAGATCAATGCTTACTGACTGGCAGGAGGGGTCACCTTGAGGGGCAGTGTGGCACAGGGGCACAGAGTGCTAGAACTGGAGTCAGGAAGGCCTGGGTTTGAGTCCCACTCCTCCAGACATTTACTGCCTGCATGACCCTGGGCAAGTCACTGAACCTCTCTTTGCCTCAGTTTCCCCATCTGTAAAATAAGGACTAGATGGCCTCTCTAAGCCATGGGTGCTCACTTGAGTGACTCTGCTATTCTCTCCACAGGGCAAACGCTACAAGAATTCCCTAGAGACCGTGGGCACCCCAGACTCTGGGCGTGGGCGCAGTGAGAAGAAAGCTATCAAGTAGGTGCCTGGGGGAGTGTGGGGTGGGCCAAATCGGCTTGTGGGGCAGGGGCATCGAGGCAGCTGGCCACTGAGGTGAGAGGAGTCCCCACAGCTCTCTTTCCTCCCCCCGCCCTGACACACAGACTTCCCCTCTATGAATGTCACCTTCCTCTATACCTACACCCACTCCCTACAAGGTACCCCAACATCTTTGAATCCCCATCCACAGCCTCACCCTGACACTCCCTTCCTCCCTTCTCTCCTTCTGCCATCCTCTGACATCTCCCTGCCACACACAGACTTCCCCCCATGAACGTACTCTTCCCTACGCCCTATGTCCACCCCCTAAAAGGGGCCCCACATCTCTGCATCCCCTTCTGAGCCTCTCCTCTCTTCTCTCCACCCTGAGCCCATCTCCCCTAGACACCTCTGCCCTTGCCACAATGTTTCCTCTAGAATTAAGCTGCCTTTACGCCCCCTCCCAGCATCCACAGCACCCCAAACCTCCTGCATATACACGTGTTACCCCAGGCCTCAGCAATACCAATGTACAGCAGAAAGAGACGAAGTTTTGAAGTCAGACTGGCTGGAGTCGAATCCTAGCCCTGACACCAGATTGTGACTCGCTAACTGATCTGGGCCTTGATTTCCTCATCTATCAAGTGGGCATGACATCACCTCATTATCTTCCCCATGCACTCCACCAGCTTGTTGGACAACCTGGGGGAGACCTTCCTCTCCCTATGGCCGGCCTGGTTCTGATGGGAGGGGTGGGATGGAGAAGCTACTCAGTGTTCCTTCCTCTCTCCCCAAGACTCCCTCCCACTTTCCTCAACCATCACTCGGAAGTCCGGAGGGTTCCTTTCCTGCTTTTGAACCTGGCTGGAGGTCTGTTACCAGACCTGAGGTCCCCAGACCTTACCCTGCAGAACCCCCAGCCCCAGGCCAGAGTCTCCTCTTCCTGACTTGAGGAGCATCTCTGTCCTCCAACCTGACCCAGAGGAGAGGAGCCTGGTGCCCTTGGGTGGGGGCCTTGAGTGTAGGCTCAGGGATCCGACCTCACTTTAGCTTGACTGTGAGACAAGAGAATCAGAAAACAGTCTCTTCCCTATGTCGTCTCCAGAGGTTCTTGGCCAGGTGGGCAGTGAAACAAGGGTGCTCCTCTCTCCCACTCTGTCCTCCCCATAGAAGCTGCCGGCTGGGGCCCCAGTGGGGCTGGAGGGGAGGGCTTAGAGAACCAGCTTCCCGCCAAGAGGCTGGTGCTGGATCTGATCACTACTGACTTCCTCCTCCCTACCCACATCACTTCGCCAGCACTCCCCCTTCTTCATTCTTTCTTCTACCTTCCCTAAACCATCTTCCCCTCCTCTTTCTCACCTCTCCTTTCTCCTTCTCCCCCACCTCATCCCCTCTTCTCCATCTTCTCTATCTTCCTTTTTCTCCTCCCTCCCTTCTGCCTCTCCTCTCTTTTCCTTCCCACTGTTTTCTCCTCTGCCTTCCACCATCCCTTGCCACCCTTCCCTGGTCCCCTTTTCTCTTCCTGCCCCTTCTCTCTCCTTCCACATTCAGGCCTGGCTCCAGGTCTAGACCTGACTAAAGCCAGGGAGAAGCAGGGTGAGGGGTGAGAGGAGATGACAGGAGTAGCTACAGGTCTCCTTTGAAGCCTTTGTTCTGCTGGGCTGCCTCTCAGATTCAGAGCTGGTAGCTTGGGCATCCATGGCTGAGACATTGAGCCGAGAGGCCCTGGGCATTCTGATGTGGGGTTGGCTGGGCCCAGGTGCCCCTGAGCAGGCTTTTGGAATGCCCCTCTCATGGTCCAGCCCCAAAACCTGCAGAAGAGTTATGGGCGAGTCCCCATCTGTAGGGCAATCAGGGCTGGAGTCCGGCAAAGGGACCTTTTGCTCTAGGAAGGATGGCTTTGTTGCCCATCAATAGGGGTAAAGAAAGTCAATTATGATCATACTAGACTAGAGTTGATGTCTTTAAGGGTCCCCTGAATTAGGCATGGGTTGTCCTGCACCCCTGTGGCATGGGTCTCCCTTCTCAGGCTTGTAGGACCCACCACCAATAACAACTCACCTTGGAGGCCTTTGTGTTTTGGCTCCCAAACTCTATCCTCACCCACCCCCTTTCAGCAGGTTTTGCAGATCATTCTCTGAGATGGCCTGTTCTCCCTTCTTCAGTGTCCAAGCACTACTGGCCATCTTGTGATGATAAGACCCCAGCCGTCTGACCCCCAGGGGCAGTGGGGCCCAAGGTTCAATCCAAAGGGTTCAAGGAGGAGGGGAGTAAGTTGTGAGTGTCCATGCTGATGAGACTAGGCTGGAGGAGGAGGCTGTGCAGAAGAAGAGGAGCATTGTAGGCTCCCCCAGCTCTCAGGGAGATGATGGGGCTGGAATTTTCCCCAGAGAGGTTCATTCTGGGTAAGGTTCTTCATTTGAGAAAATCCTGGATTAGATTTTTCACTCTTCAGGATGGGTTTACTCTGGGTCCTTGAAAGTAGGGAGTCTTGCCCCATACCCTGTTTTCTGTACTCAAGCTTTGGGAACCCAGACTCTGGGAATCCAGAATCTGATTCATGTCACTAAGAGCTATGTCCCTGGCCGGTGGTCACGAGGGGTGCCGCAGAGCTGAGCCTACAATTCAGCACCATGGACAATTCCATGACAGCACCTGTGGGGTGAAGGAAGGAGTCTGCACTAAAACAAGGGGTTGGAGACCTGGAGGGAGGTGCTTCAATATACCAGGGTCTGTGAGCGGGGAGAAGATGGGAGTGTCCATCTAGAAAGACCTTCACCATGGCATGTCCTCCCTTTCCCAACTCTGCCAAGAAAGATGCACCAGCTCCATCCCACCCCAAGGGAGTTCCTGTCCCTTTACAGGGCTCTGGCTCCTTTGCCTCTTGGGCCCTGGGAGCTGGGGTATAAGCTGATACCCCAAGGACCGAAGTCAGTTCTCATGCTTCTCTTCCCCGTTCTCCACCCTCATCTGACCTTTGTCCCCTAAATCCTCTCTGCCCTGTCCCACCTCAGGTCAGGTGGCTTTCTCAGTTTCCACAAAAATGATAGGAAAGAGCTGAACTTCAGATCCCCTGGCTTTCCTGACCCCAAGGGGCTTGGGGCCTTGGCAGGAAAGAGTCTCCATGTCCTTGACTTCTGTGGTGGTTTGACTTTCAAAGGAGACCCCAGGAAGGTGGAGATGAAGCCCCTTCAGCCCTAGTTCTTGTTGCTTGCATCATTCTCAGAGAGAGTAGTCTGGAGCGGCAGGACCACTGATTTTGGAATCAGAAAACCTGGGTTGAAATCCCAGCTCTAGGCTTGGACGGGATCTCTCCCAGCCTTAAAGCCCTTCAATCCCATGAAGGTCCTCCCCAATCCTCTCTTTGCCTTCTCACCCTTCCCACCTTCTCCTGCCTCCAGGCAGAGCCTCTCTGAGCCTTAAAGAGGGCAACAGGGTATTCATCCTGGACCACTTCAGCCACACTGACCCCTGCTCTGGCATCAGAGTGCCCCTTCCCCCCCCCCCCCACCTGAAGGCTTGGGCTCTGTCCTATACCACCCTTTCTAGCCCAGCTTTCTTCTCACCCTTTTCAAAGGAACTTCTTGGCCATGTATGACCCTAAGTCCACGTGGGGATCCAGGCTCCACTCTGCCGCTGCCTAGCCTTCGGTTCTTGCTGGGTATGAGAGCTGGGCCCCTCTAGTCCTGTCTCACTCTGGTAGCCAGTGAAGTGCCCTTGAGGTTGGCATGAGTGGTCTGTTTAGTACCTGACCTTCGGGGTGGTGTAGGGGGGAATAACTACCCTCTGAATCGTGCTCTGGCAAAGGTGTAGCAGGTGCCAGAGCACCTGACCTCCTGTTGCCCTTTCCCAGAAAGCTGCTAAAGGGATAATTTCCTGCCCTGGTCCCAAGGCAGAAGACCTAGGTTGGGGGGGAGGGGAGTCTGGTATGGGTCAGGGCTCTAAGGGACCTTTAGTTCTCAACCTCTTTGAATCCCAGAAAAGTCCCCCCCCCCACGCCCAGTCCTAAGGATATAGGGAAGTTACAGGGACCAGAAGTGGCTTGAGTCAATAGGAAGAGGCAGGAGAGGGACTGTGCTCTCCAAGAATAACATTTATTAAGCACCTTCTGTGTGCAGAACACTAGGGATACAGAGGATGAAGAGAGTTCCCCATGGGGAGAAGAGGTGGATCCATTGCGGGAGGGATAAGAGGAGGAAGAGGAATTCTCTTCTAGGGAAAAAGAAAGAGGAATCCTTGGGAAGAAGAGGATTGGCTGGTTTGAGGTAGCATGGTGTACTGGGACAAGTCTCGGACTTGAAATCAGAAGGCCTAGGTTAAAATCCTGACTCTAACTTAGAACCTGAGTGACGCTGCCTGAGTAACTTTGCCCTTTGGAGCCTGTTTCCCGCTCTGTAAAATGAGGGGTTCGGACTAGGGAGCTCGGTCCTGAGCCAGTTGGCCCTCTTGGGGAGGAAGCGGGGCTAGGGGGCTCCCTCTCAGGAGAGAACAGCTGACAGTGGCAAGGGTGCCCTCTCTTGGTCCCAGCCCCTCGGGTTTGGCACCCCAAGGGATGAACCTGCCAGCCAGGGCTTTCTACTCTCTCTCTCTCTCTCTCTCTCTCTCTCTCTCTCTCTCTCTCTCTC
>NW_020953709.1:1411332-1446087 GCF_900497805.2 Vombatus ursinus
CTCTCTCTCTCTCTCTCTCTCTCTCTCTCTCTCTCTCTCTCTCTCTCTCTCTCTCTCTCTCTCTCTCTCTCTCTCTCTCCCACCAGCTTCCAAAGGTATGGGGCACCTGTCTGCCTACCGAGCTGCCCGCCTGCCTACCTGCCCAGCACCTCCCTCCTTTCCATACGCCTGTGTGCGTGTGTGTGCCTGACTGTGTGTACGTGTGTTTGTGTGCCGAGTGTGCGGGTGGGGGCCTTTCTTCCACAGGAGCCCACGCCGTCTCTGGCCCCCTGGCCTGGGAGGGCCCTTCCCCGCCCAGCCCATACCACCCTCCACTCCCGGTCCGTCTCACACCTCCCCAGGCCACCAGGGGCTCGGCTCCTCTTCATTCCTCCCCTAGCAGGACTACGGATTTTTGTTTCTTGTATCTCCCTGTTTTCTTCCCTCTCTCTTTGCCCCTCTAGTGATGTAGACAGAGAATTTTGGAATAACAATGAGAGCACAGTGCAGCAGAAATGGAGCTCCTACCCTCCCAAGGAGTTTATACTAAACATTTCACCCTACGCCCCTTATGGCGATCCGCGACTGTCCCTCAAGTGAGTTTCTTTACCTGATTTGATATGTACTGAGTATATGCGCACCCCCTGCCCCCACTCCTCTTCCCTCCTCCTCTTCCTCCCCTCCCCCACCCCCTCCCTGTCCACCCCATGGACAGACTGACCATGGAGACGAGCAACCCCTCCTGCCTCCCCTCCCTCAACCTCTCCCGGCCTCCCCCGCCTGCCTCCCTCCCCCAGGGCCAGTTACTCAGGAGAGTCCAGTCTGTCACCAGCCCTGCCCCGCGGTCCCTCGCTGTCCCTTCTGGTTCTCCCAAGTCAGGACGGGGTTGCCCGTTTTGGCCTCTCCCCTCTCGGCGTTGTGGCTCTGCCTTTGTTTCTCTCCCTGCTGGTGTGTTGCTGCTGCTGCTGCCGCTGCCGCTGCCGCTGCCGCTGCTGCTGCTGCTGCTGCTGGTTGGTGGTCGGTGGTCGGTGGTCGGTGGTTGGTGGCTGGTGGCGGTGGTGACTGATGGTGAAGCTGTCTCACTAACTTGGCTCTCTCTTTCTCCCTGCCTTGGGGCCTCCTCTCCTGGACAGCCCGCTCCTTCGTCGTTAACCCTTCGTTGTCCTGTGGGATAGAGTTTGAGGCGGCTGCCCTCCCCCCACCCCCCGAGGCCCCCGCACCAGGCGGTGGGGAGGGCCCCCCTCCGTTGTCGTGGTGCGTTGTTCTCTTCCCCCAACACTCCATGCCCTCTCTCCTCTCCGCAGGCTCAGTTGACCCATTTGCAGTGCTGATGTCTCTCTCTCTCTCTCTGTCTGTCTCTTGTCTGTCTGTCTCTCTCCTCCTCTCTCTCTGTCTCTCTCTTCCTTTTATCTGTTTTTGTTTTCCTCCTCCTCCCCCCTCCCCGTGTGTGGTCTGCTCTCCCCTCCCCCCCGGCATTGCCTGGCACTCCTCCGGCCCGGCCGCCCGGGCTTCAGTGGCACCCTCCTGGCAGGCGCCAAAGTGGCCGCCGCGGCGGGGCTGCCTGTGGAACGGGAAGGCCGGCCAGGGGAGAAGCGGGCGCCACCTCCGCCACTGCCCACAGAGGACACCATGAGGAGCAGCGTGTCTGCCCACAGCGAGCCCAGCAATGGGAAGGCGGGGAGAGGCCGATGGCACACAGTGCAGAGCCACCTCGCCACGGGGAAGCTCAGCCGGTCCAAGTGAGTGAGAGCGCACCGCGGCCGGAGCGAGCGAGCGAGCGAGCGAGCGAGCTTGGTGCCTGTCCATACACCGGGGTGGACGTGGTGGTGTGAGGGGCACCCAGTGTTGGCCCCCCACCCTTGGCTCTCGGGTCATTCCATCCTCAGCCGTGGGGCTCTCCCGTTGTCAATCACGACTAGGCCCTTCCATCCCTAGCCACCTGGATGTGACCAGACCCATGCCCACTCTGTCCCATCTCAGCATCTGGCCGCTGCCCCTTTCTTCTCGTGCCCATCGGACATTGATCTCTCTCTTTGCCAGTTCATCCCATCTCTGGCCTTCGGGCAGCCTCATCCCAGCCCTTGCAGTTCCCCAGCTCCATCAGCCGTTGGCTCATCGTATTCTGGGCATCTTCTCCGCTGGACCATCCCATCTCTGGCGGCTAGGCTGTCCCATTCTCTGCCATTGTTTGATCCCATATCCATTAGCATCCAAGCCTTCTCACGTGAGGCCATCCTACTCTTCTCGTCTCAGTGGCTGAAGCATTCCATTTTCTACCATTGGGTTAATTCCATTAGCTCGTCCCCATTCTCGATTGTACCGTCATGCTGTCCGCTACCGAAGCTCATCTAAGATCAGCAGCTGGGCTGTCCCCCTTGGTTGGCTCATTCTCATCTCAACTTTTCCCATTGGCTGTCTCAGTCTTGGTCAGTGAGCTGTCCTTGTGTTCCACTGGAATTAGTCTGTTCTTGGTGGTTGGGTTGCTGTCGTCTCAGCTTTCCCTTTATTGGCATTCAAACTCCCTCAGGCCCCACCTAAGTGGACGGTCCTGATATCACTCAGAGAAGAGTCACCCTATTCTTGGATGTTGACCACTCATGGTTGCCAGAGAGGCTGTCCCCTTCTCAGCATTTGGGACAGCCTCACTCCCTGGTGGCTGAGACAGCCTCACTCTCAACAGATGGGACCCTCCAATCCTCGGCAATTGGACTGTTCCCATTCAAAGCAGTTGAGCATACCATTCTCAGCTGTTAGGATGGAAGTTCCATTTTCAACTCTAGGAACAGCCTCGTTCTTAGCAGGTGGGAAAGCCTCACTCTCAGTAGATGGAAATGCCTTCCTCCCAAGTTCTTAACAATTGAGCTGCCCCTTTCTCGGCCCTTTGGCCATTGTGTAGTGCTCGAACCTGCGGTGGGGGGCACCTCACTCTCCTGAGAGGGTCTGCTCCACCACCCATAGTTTACCTGCTACTTTTGTCCCTTCTTGAGCAAAGGACTGAGCCTCGAGTGAGTTTGCTCTTTGGACCAAACAACAGGCTGTTTTCCCTTGACCTCTCCCTATAGACTGGCCAAGAGGAAGCTAAATCTCTGAGCCGGCCCCCATCCCCTGCCCTCTTTGAGTCAGGCAGCCTGAGCTACTGGCCAGCCCCGGCCTGGCTCTCCAGGAGATCAACTCGAGCCTGGCAATTTGCAATTTCCCCAGCCCGGCCTGGACGCTCTCCACTGGCACAGGGCCTAGAAGTACCAATTTTAGTCTCCTGTGACGGAGAGGTTGTGAATTGGACTAATTTAGGATGTGATAGGAAATCCAGAATGAGGTCAGTGAGGAGGAGGAGGAGGAGGAGGAGGAAGCTGTAGTGTCAGGCCTCTGTCCTGTCCCAGGGAACTGCCGGACCTACCTGGCCTGGCACTGTGCCTTCTATTGCCACTGGCTGGAGAGCTGAGTGCCATGTCCAAGATGGCACCAGCCTGTTGCTGACAGCCCCTGGGTTCCCGAGGGCAGCGGACTCTCTGCTGAGACTGTGTTTTGCTTTCTTCTCTCTCATTCTCTCTCTCTCTTCTTTTGTTCTTGTTCTCTCTCTCTCTCTCTCTCTCTCTCTCTCTCTCTCTCTCGCCCAGAGGGGCAGCTTAACCATTGCCTTCCAGCATTACTAGTTGGCCCAGGTTGGGGGTGGAGGGGGGAAAGGTGGAGCCATGGCAGCTGGCTGGTGAATGGGGATCCCATAGGGCCTTAGGGGGGCGGGCTTCCCTTGGGCGCAGGCCTGAGGTCTGTGGGGTTGCCTCTGGCTCCCACTTTTAGCCCAGGGATATTAAAACTGAAGAAAAGATTGAGGGACCAAAGGACTCAAAAACTTCCTGTACAGACTGTCATACTCAGGGTGATCAGGAAGCAGTGGGCTCTGTTCTTATAGAAACCCATGACACGGGATGGCAGAGCTGGGAGGGCCCTTAGAACATGAGATGTCAAAACCAGAAGGGTCCATAGAATATCAGGAAAGAACCACAGAACACATAACACGAGAGCTAAGGAGCCCAGAAAGTCAGAGCTAGAAGGAATGTGGAGAACACATGACATGAAGAGCTGGGAAGAACCTTAGAACATAGAAGGTCGAAGCTGGGAGGGCCTCTCAAATATAACGACATGAAACATACTAGAGCTGTATGGAACCTCCGAGGTCATCTAGTACAATCTCCTCAACCAAAGAGGTGGGAACAGACCCAGGGAGATGAAGGACCTGGGCCGAGGTCACAAGGTTAAGACACTTGTCTCTCAACCGTCTAACCTTGCCAAAGGCCTCAGCCAAGGGGACTCACCCTCTTCAGGGCCCTGGAAAGTGTCCAGAGGTCCAGGGGAGCCTTCCTGCCCCTTAAAGGAAGAGCACCAGCTCAATCTCCCTGTCCCGGACCCCCCCACACACACACCAGAAGACCAGCTGTAGGGCCTCCTTTCTCCTGTAGGCTGCCTCCTTTCTCACCAATGATGGTGGCAAGACCGTCTCTGTGTTCTCACAGATCTTGGCATAGTCTCTCGGAGCTGGTTGGATTTAGTGCCTCTGAGATGGAGGAGAGTGGGCAGGGGGACCCTTGTAAGGGCCTCACTTACCTTCATAATGGGGTGATCCCCCTCATACTACATAGCCAACAAGTCTATAGTAAGGAAAACTCTATTTTGAATGATCTAAGATGCTAGAGAGTATATGGGGTAGCTGAAATAGCCCCCAATTTGGAGTGACTGCCACTGAACGTTCTGCCTTGATGAGCTTCAATGGCTTCATCTGTAAACTAAAGCAGCTGAAGGAGATGCTCTCTCTCCCCCAGGTCTCTTGAAGCACCTGGCATAGAATCACAAAGACCAAGGTTTAAACCTTGTGACCAGGCATGTGACTCTGTTTCCCCCTCTGTAAAATGGGGAGATTGGACTAAGTTGGTCTCTAGGGTACTTCCCAGAACTAAGTTGAATTCTCTGGCCTCTTCCCTTTGTCAAAAGTAAGGAGAAATGGGTAGGTATCTCCCAGCTGTTGTAGTGAGTGACCAGCCCCCATGGGGCAGACAGAGACTGCCTCACTCTCAGGAAGCCAGGTAGAGGGTTCTGGGATCTAAGATAGAAGGACAGTCCCAGAGCTCCAGAATGGCCCATGGCCCGGGAGGCTCAGCGAGACCCTGGCAGGGTGGGGAAAGCTTCCCTGTAAGAGGCGATATCACCAGTGGGAAAGGAGCTATCTCCAAAGAGTCAAATCTCACCCCTGTCCCCGACTACCCAAGTTATCTTGAGCAAGTCTCTGGCCCTCAGTTTCCTCTTTATATAAAATGAGCAGGTGGGACTGGATGATTACCTAAGGTCCCCCTTCCTGCGGTGGGCCTATGAGAAATACAGAAATTGTGGGTCATCCCCACCCAGAGTTCAGTCTCGGCCGGACCTGTCTATGTGGGGACATCAAATCAGGGAGTGGCTGAGGTCACCCGCTTCCCTGCACCCCACTGGCAAAGTCTCTCAGTGTGATAGGCAGCGGCAGGGCCCCCCCCCGAGGACCCCCCTTCACCACACAGCTGCCGAGGAGTCCGCTAGCCAAGGAAGGAGGTGGGCCCAGGCAGCAGCTGTTGCCCAGGGAAGCTGGAGCTGGGGCTAGGAAGGGGGCCAGCCTGGGGGGAGGGAGGGGAGCCAAGGACTGCAGGGGGGGATTGGAGGGGTGGAGGTGGCCTTGGAGGTGCAGCTTCGCAGCAGCCGGCCAGCGTGGCGGTGACCTGGGCTGGAGGCCCCCAGAGGTCCAGCGGAGCATGCCCTGCCCTGGGGCCTCCTGGTCGTGACCCTCGCCTTTTTTCTCCTCCACTTTGATCCCTTCATCTGCTTCTCCTTTCTCTCCTCTCCTCCTCCTCCTGTGCCGCTGCCGGCCCCAAGTTTCGAGGACTCCACCTTGTCCACGGCCACTACCCTAGAGTATATCCCCAGCTCGGCGGGGGACCCGAAATGCCAGCGACCCCGCACCCTGCTCCGGCAGCAGAGCCTTCAGCAACCGCTGACTCAGCACCAGAGGGGCCGGCAGCCCAGCCAGCCCACTACCAGCCAGAGCTTGGGGCAGCTCCAGGCCCACACGAGCTCGGCGCCTGCTGCCACCAACCCCCGAGCGCAAGGCCGGGGCCAGGCCCGCCAGGGCACTGCGGCCGGCTCCAAGTACCGGGCGGCGGCGGGGGGCCGCAGCCGCGCCAACCCAGGCAGCTGGGACCACGTTGTGGGGCAGATTCGAAACCGAGGCTTGGACATGAAGTCCTTCCTGTAAGTCCTTCTCACGGCCTGCGTCCCACCCCCTGCCCCCAAATCTCACCTCCTCCCTCTTCCCACTCAACTTCCTTCCCCAAATCCCGTTGGCACTGATCAGTTTCCCTCCCTTTCTCCTGTTCTCTTCCCCTCCTCTCCAACCCTTGGGCGAGGCTGACGCCTGCATTCGGCTGTATTTCCCACCCTCTGGTTTAGGGTGATCTAGCTCTCAAGCCCTTGATGGGCATTTTCTTCAGTGGAAAGGTTCTGGCTGTCCTGCCTTGCCTTCTCTCCACCCGGACTCTGTGCCTGATGGCCTCAGTCCTCTCTCGGCCATCCCCTGGTCCTCAGGAGTGAATGGGGAACCTGAGAAATCTTGCCTAAGACCCAGAAAATGCCCCCCACCCCCGTCCTCCTGGCCTCCCCTGATCTCTGCCCTCTCCACCTCCTCCTGCCTCATCTCTGTCCCACTTCGACCACCTCCCTCCTTGCCCCACCTGGGCCCATTACCAAAGACTCCTCTGGATCCCTCTTCCTCCCTTCTACTTTTCACCTCTGTCCCCCTCTGATCTGGCCCTCCCTTTCTCGGCCCCAGCCAACCCTGCCCCCATCACTTTCCTGTCCCAGCTCTGTCTCCCAGTAACCGGAGCCCATCTCTCCTTCTTCCTCCTATTCCTTCTCTGTAGCATCTACCCGTCCCCTTTCCCCTGTCCCTGTTATCTATCCCCTTATATCCTTTTCTCTCCCTCCCTGAGCTCCTTCTTCCCCACCTCATCCCATCTCCTTTCCTGTTTCCCTGAGACTCACCTACTTGTTTGATTATGGGCAAGGCCTTCCTCCCTTGGT
Source organism: Vombatus ursinus (assembly GCF_900497805.2). Classification (NCBI taxonomy): domain Eukaryota; kingdom Metazoa; phylum Chordata; class Mammalia; order Diprotodontia; family Vombatidae; genus Vombatus; species Vombatus ursinus. The sequence goes on from NW_020953709.1 coordinate 1,418,410, forward strand.
ACCTACCCTCGTTCCCTTCCCTCAGGAAGATCAAGGTGGCTCCCCAAAGTCTAGAACACTCTCCTTCTGAGAAAGAGAGAGAGAGAGAGAGAGAGAGAGAGAGAGAGAGAGAGAGAGAGAGCCCTTTCAGAGGAGAGGTTGGGATGGTGGCGGCTGTCTGGCCACATGCTGCCCCATTGTAAGCTGCTGGGCCTCCTCCCATCTCCCTCTGTTCTTCTTGAAGGGCATGACTCACACAGCCCCATTCCAGGTAAGGGGCTCCTTTGGTGTCCTGGGCTCAGGGTGGAGGGGCAGAGCCTTGCTTGCAACACACACACACACACACACACAGACACACACACACACACGCACCTGAGGACAGATCAAGAGAAGTCAACTCATGCAAGAAGAGACAGCTACACTCAAGGGACCTCCTCAGTGGTCAAGAGAGCCTAGTTCCTGCGGGGACCCAAACCTTTATGGTGGAGGACACAGGTGCTCCCAAGCCGCCTGACCCCCTACCTCCAAGTGGGCTGCTGAGACCATCTTCCTATGGCAAAGGAAGAGGGCAGCGGCTTGTCCGAGTTCCCTGGGAATCAGACACAAGGCCTTGGTGCCCAGGGAAGGTGCCCACTCTCTCAGAAAAGGACACCAGCATACGTGCATGGAGTGGTCCTGCCTCAGAGGCCTCGTGCCACCTGCGACTCCATGCCCAGAAGGTAGGGTGGGACTTAATTCCTAAGTCAGTTTCCCAACAGGCTGAGTTCAAGCCTTTGGTTCCGCGACTTGGGAAAAAGTCCCTCCAAGATCCTCCAAGGGCACTCATGAATCCAGCCAGCCAGGGACAAGATGCCCAGCCAGACAAGGGAAGAAGAGAACCTGCTGATGCCCTATGAGGAGGATGGAGGCAGGTGATACGGAGTGCCGAGCACCAGCCAGTGCCACCCCCAGCCGAAGTGTGGAGCCACGGATTAGGCTGTTATGAAAGTCTACCCGGGCACCTCACCCCAACCTCTCAGCTTGTCCTATCAACAGGGCTGGCATGGAGCCATCCTAGCTAGCTGCTGGGGGGGAGCAAGCCAACAGGATCATAGGATAAAGAGAAGACCCGACTTAATTCCATTCAGTAAACATTTATTAAGTGTCTGCTATGTGCCAGGAGCTGGGAATACTAGTACGAATATGGAAACAGTGCTTGCCCTCAGAGAACTTACATTCATTCATGAGGCTCCCACACCATGCTCCACCTCCAAGCCCCTCTTCTGCTGAAACCCCTGACATTTGGACGTTCTTTCTTTCAACGCCCAAATATCCTGGCCCCACTGGGTGCAGCTTGCTTCCCCTCAACAGCTCCGGCTATTCAGAGCCTCCATACCCAGTGGGATCGCCTTCCATAGAGTTCATTTTAAGAAGAGGCTGAAAACTCTGATGGTCAAGGCAGGCTTGAAAGTGTGACTCTGAAGGGCAGGGCAGCACTTGTTAAGGTTACTCCTTTCTAGGATTCAGTGATTCTGAGCCGTATACCCACTCACTTTCTATGCTAGCCGCTAGTCCGTGACATGCTTCAGCTGCCCTAAATTACCACTGGGAACACCCAGAGCGTGTGAATCCATGCTATCTTAAAAACGCCCTTTCTCCAACTTCCATCCCACTGTGAAGCCAAGTCTACCACCACCAGCACCCCCCGCAACACCCATCCTCCAGCTCCCAACCAACCCCTCAAACCTAGTTATAGCTGCCTGCTCAGATGCTGTGAAGGCCCCACAATCTCAGCCATGCAGAGAGGACTCCATTCACCAGTGAAGGTCACAACCCATCTGGGTCCTCACGCTCAAATCTCTTCTGTGCTCAAAAGCAAAACTGAGAGCTGCTTAGCCTCCTCCAACTCCAGTATCAGTCCACCAGCAAATCTTCATCGAGGACCTGTTTTGTGGCTTCACTCCCCACCTCACTGCCATCCTCACCATCCCATGGCTCGCTCTTCATTCCCTCCCCTCCCCCTCAGCGATCATGGCAAAAAGCCCTGACTTGGAATGGAAGGTAAAGGTTCTAGTCTCAGCTTTGCCACTTTCCAGCTTTGGGATTGTGAGCAAGAACCTTCACTCTCTGAAGCTGGCTCTCCTTGTCTGTAAAATGGACGTATAGTCCTTGTACACACTGCCTCCCAGCACTATCACTAATGTCCTCTAGCCATTGACCCTTCCCAGAACTGATGATCCTCAATGCCTAGCCTTCAGAGGCAGTGTGGTTTGGGGGTGGGGAGATACTTGAAAACAACAGGGTCCAATCTTAACTCGTAATCTGGACCTCAGTTTCTTAATCCTTAAAATGAGGGGGTCAGATGAGAGGACTTCTAGTCCATGGTCCCTTCCAGTTCTAAATCCATGATGCTACCTTTAATATTTACCTCCCAGGTTTGTTGTGAGCACAAAACAAGGTCATGTGGGGAAAACCATTTTGCAAACCTTAAATTCCAATGCCAGTTATCACTATTATTGTTGTTGTTGCTAATGGCGGAAATGGTGGACTTGGAATCCAGAGACCTGGGGTTTGGACTCTGGCTCTGATGTCGTGCTAACTGCGTGATAGTTGGCAAATCACATTAACTCCCTGAGCCTCAGTTTCTTCATCCATAAAATGGATCTAATAGCTCTACCAGCTTTCCTCATGAAATTGTTGTAACCCTTAGGATAGTATAGAAATTTGAGTTACTATTATCATTATGACCTGGCTCAGAGGCTCATTAATGTGACCAAAGATTAATAGAGGGAGACTGCTGTTAATTGATTGAATCACAAACCCACTGAGATCCAATCAACCCACTGACAAGTATGTCTTAAACCCTACTATGTGCTGGGCACTATGCTAGGTGCTGGAAATAGAAAGATAAATGAAATTGTTCCTGCCTTCAAGGAGCTTATAATCTAGATGGGAGATGAATTATCTGACCTCTGAGGTCCCACCTATGGTTTGCCCATCCCTTCCCAGCACCCTTACCTTTCCATGGGGAGAGTGGTGGTTCTTTACTCTAGCAAAATGGTGGAACCAATGTCCTCCAACATGAACTGCTTTCCTTTCATTCAAGAAATGTTTATTAAGCATTTGCTATGTCCTGAATGCCATAGCAGATACCAAGTTTTTATAAGAAATAGTCCCTGCCCCATAGGCTCACCCAGTCTCATGAGTGGACAAAACCCCAGCACAGATGTACATAGCATTACCTGACAAGGACATTGGAGACATCCAAGCAAAGCATTAAGTCCAATATCAAACCTTTCCCTCCTCCTCCCTCAATTCTGGAAAAAAAAAAGAAATTTCACCCACAACATCCTGGCTCCCGAAGGTTGTAGCATTCAGGCCTGTGGAAGGTTGGCACTTATGGAGAAGAGGCTTTTGGAGTTCACAGAGGGCCAAAAGAGCATCAGAAAATGCATTAACTAGGGGAGACATGGTGGTGTTTTGTTTCTGGAAGCCAGATGGAATTTTACCAAGTCAAAAAGAGCAAAGAACAAAGGGGAGGAGATTTCAGGGCAGGCAGGAGTGTAGGGGGATGTTATTTCCCCAAAGTTAGAGAAAATATCAGCTAAGTCTGCTGTCCTTGTCCACCAGACAGGAATGATACACTCTACCCCTTGGTGATATCCATTTCTATTTCAGACCAACTCACCTTCTCCACTGCCACCCTTTCTGGCCCTTTTCAGATCTTTTCCACCACCTTCTCCTCTAAGAAATAAGCATTTAGGGGCAACTAGGTAGCACAGTGGATAGAGAACTGGCCCTGATGTCAGGAGGACCTGAGTTCAGATCCAGCCTCAAACCAAACACTTGACACTTACTAGCTGTGTGACCCTGGAGCAAGTCACTTAACCCCAATTGCCTTGCAAAAAAAAATAGAAAAAAAGGAAAGAAGCATTTAAAAAATGTTTTTATTTTTAAATTATTTTTTGTTTTAAATTTTTTAATTTTATTTTTTCAGGGCATCTAGGTGGTGCAGTGGGTAGAGTACCAGCCCTGGAGTCAGGAGGACCTGAGTTCAAATTTGGCCTCAAATACTTAACACTCACTAGCTGTGTGACTCTGGGCAAGTCACTTAATCCCAATTGCCTCATTAAAAAAAAATTATTTTTTCCAATTTCATGTAAAAACAATTTTTAACACTGGTTTTTAAAAAAATGTTTGAGTTCCAAATTCTCTCCCTTCCTCCCACCTCCTTAAAAGACCAAGCAATTTGCTATCAAGTATATCCATATATATATATAATCATATAAAACCTAAGAATAAGTGTTATTATCATCACACTGCGACTACATGTAACATTTTATACTATTCAAAGTGCTTCAATGATCTCATTTTTGGTGATAGTAATCCACATTTATGTGGGGGAGAGTTTCTTAACCTTTTATTATACCATGACCCTTTGGGTAGTGTGGTGAAGCCTTCCATGATCATATTTTAAAATGCATAAAATAAAACACATAAGATGATGAAGAAACCCAATTATATTGAAATTAGCCCAGCACCTGGCACACAGTAAGTGCCTAATAAATGCTTGTCGACTTGGAAATATTGTTATCAAAATATTTTAAAAACAAGTTCACAGACTCTCAGGTCAAGTGAAACCTTGTGCTGATGCTCATGAAATGCTTTAAATCTCCAACCCATCAAGGTATTAAATACAGGGGGCCTCCCCATTTTATGGATAAGAAACCCATTCTCATCTTGGTCATATAGTGGTGGAGCTGGGATTTGAGCCTAGGGCTTCTGGCTCCAGGACCAGTGCCCTCTCCACTACCCTATTCTCCCTTCTCTAGCACATTCTCATGCCCACCAGGTCCACCTTCTGAGACACCTCCCCCTTTCCCCTTTTGTTCATTCCTTTTAGACTCCCACCATCTCTTGCCTTCTCAGAGGACCAGCAAGGTTGGTTGTCTTCCGCAAAGCAAACCTAGCCAATTCTTATGCCATTAGGCAGGAGGAAGACGTAGCTGGCTCCTGCTGCTAGATGCCTCAACACGAGCTCTGAGCTCTCTCTTCTTCCAATAGCTTTGTATCTCCTCCCTGGTTTTGTTCATACCTTCCAATGACTCCCTTCCTCAAAAAATATCCTTGCTCTCTGCATCATCCATCGAACTGGTCCATCCTCTTGTCTGTGCTGATGTCCTTTTAGAACTTCCTTAGTGAAGCCTGGTTTTCCCACTTTGCTACATCCATCACAACTTTCACCCTCTCCAAGTCTCCTCCTTCACAGTCCAAGACCTTCTTGGACTATCTTTTAGTGAAGGGTCCCTGGGCTAGCATCAAACCATGCCCCGCTCCTCTCGGATTCTTCAACCCGGCTCCCTCTTGGGGAGATGGCTTTGAAATGTATCATAGCCAAACTGGAGAGTGAAAGGTTCTAACACCAGAAGCATTTGGATGATCCTGACGCAGAGAGGCTCCTTAGCTTAGAGGCTCTTGTGTCTCTGGGGCCAGAAGAAGAGGGAGCATCAATTTGATGCCACGTTTTCCTTGCACCCAGCCGAAGCTGCTTGGAGAGACATCTCTCCTTCATCTCCCAATGGTCTAGAGGGCTCAGATCTTGTCTGCTTGCCCTCTGAGGCTATGTTAGTGGTATCATAATGCCTAGAATGAAGGAGGTAATTTGATTACCAAAATAAAACAATGGGGCAGCTAGGTGGCGCAGTGGGCAGAGCACCAGCCCTGAAGTCAGGACCTGAGTTCAAATATGGCCTCAGACCAAACACTTGACACTTAACTAGCTGTGTGACCCTGGGCAAGTCACTTAACCCCAATTGCCTTAAAAAAAAACAAACAAAAACAAAAAACTAGAATGTAAATGGTCCTAATGTAGTAGTAAGAACACCCTGTCTTCTGCAGTGAAATTCTAGCCTATTCAGTTGGACTCAGCAAGTGGTCGAATGGGTCGGTCAGCAAACCTGCATGCTGCCCTAGACAGATCACATCTGGAGCACTGTGTTCAGGTCTTGATGCCATTTCTTAGGAGAGACGTTAAGACAAATGAATGAATACGTAGGAGGGTGCCCAGGATTTTGAGGGCACTGGAGACCATGCTATTCGAGGATGGAGTGAAGAAACTGGGAACGTTAAGCCCAGAGTGGAAAAAATGTGATCTTTCTCTGTCTTCAAGTAAGCCAAAAGGCTATTCCATGGAAGAAGAATCAGACCTGTTCTTCTTGGTCCCCAAGGCCAAAGCCGGAAGCAATGAGGAGGAGACAGCATGGTGGTGCAGGGGAAAGATGCTGGAGCTGGAGTGCTGAGTCCTGAGTTTGAATCCTGGCTCTGCCTGTAACCTTGGGCAAGTTGTTCCACCTCCAGAATGAAGGGATTGGACCCCGTGACCCCCGAAGTCCCCACTAGCTTTAAATCTGATCGGATGAAAGTTACAGAGGCCAAATTCAGCCTAATTCCTAACCATCAAAACCGTCCCAAAGTGGAAATTCCTGCTCCCCTTACTGGAGTGCTGCAAACAAGCTGGAGGACCATATGTTAGGTATGTTCTAAGGGTGATTCCAGTTTGGGTCCAGGCCGGACGACACACCCTCTTGAATCCCTTTCCCTTTTGGGGTGCTGGACGGTAGTAGCCTATGACCTGAGTCAAGTAGGTCAGGGTCTGTAACCCTCCCCAGCTAGGGGGCATTTTCCTGAATGGAAACCTGAATAAGACCCAGAGACCAGAATCAGTCCCAAGTCCAATGACCCTGGGGTGCCCTGGTCCCCAAGGTCCCCACCAGGTGTTCCAAGAGCCTTCTACTAACCCTCCTCCTCCCTCCCCCTCCCCTCTCTCCCAGATTGCAGCTTTTGCCCTTTGTCCCATGAGGATGAGCTTTGGGTCTGGGCCACGGACACCTCCTCTCCTCTCCCTCCCATTCTCTCCTTCTACGGCTATTGACAATGCTGAGTGTGTTTTTTCCTTCCTCCAGAGTCGGTTTCTTATGCTTTTTTCTCTCTCTTTTCTCTCCCTTCTCTCCTTCCTTCCCTTTCTCGCTCGCTCGCTGTCTCTGGGGCCTCCTCGTCTCGCTGCCTGGCTGGCTGGCTGGCGGGCTGCCCCGTCCTGGGCAGGGAAGGCCGGATGGTGGTGCTATCCTTGGTGTTAGGGCTCTCGGAACAGGATGACTTTGCCAATATCCCTGACCTGCAAAACCCAGGAACTCAACAGAACCAGAGCGCTCAGGGGGACAAGAGGTATGAGCAAAGGCGAGGCCCCTCCGGCCACAGCAGGAGGAGGAGGCGCAGAGAGGGTCCCCCAACCCCAGCCCTGCCCAGGGCTGGAGGAAGAGGAGGAAGAGGCCCCACCCGCTGGAGTCTCTCACTGTCAGCTTGGGGAGGGGGGTGGAGGATACCTCTCCCCCCCCCCCCCCCAGGTGGATACCTTTCAATCTCATCACCATCTCGGTGATGCTCTCTCAGGCCTGAGGTCACTCAGACCATCCTGGGACCAATCTGGATCACACCTGCACTCCCAGGCTCTCCCCCTGCCTCCCACTCCTCTGTGAAGGGAGCGACCCCCAGCTCTGCCCCCTTCCATCTTCCCGTTCAGCTCCTTCCTGCTGCCTACATCTTTCATCCCTGCCTGCCACTCCTTGGAAATCCCTGTTTCTCTGGTGGTTGGTGAGTAGGGAGATGTTAGGGATATGTCAGGCATATGCGCCTGAATTCCCTCATCCCCCACCCCAACCTCCTCTTGGCCTCTGGGGTTCCCTGAGCTCAGGGGGCTTCACCCTGCCCCCGACTTCAGGGGAACGCCGAGGTGGAACTGAAAATCTAGAAAAGGAGGCTATATTCAGGAAGGATGCAAGGGCAGTGATAAAAACTAGCAGGGTTGAGGGGGAGAGGCCACCCCTGGGAAGGGTCACTGCTAGCTGGTGGGAAGAGATGGCAGAAGCCCAGTCGTCAGAGCCCCAGGCCCCGCAGCTCAGGCCGATTCCAGGCCCCAGGTTGGGATGAGGACAAGGTAGGGCTTATGGAAAGAGGCCAGGGCTGTGCCAATAGGGTAGGCAGTATAGCCATAGGCAGAGGCTAAGCAGGAAGGATGTAACTGAACTTTCCAAACTGGAGCCCCAGGCACCCTGTGGAAAGCACTCCAAGTAGCAGCTGGGACCCAGCACCTTTGTAGGACAGGGTCTGGGAGAGGGGAGGGTTCAGGTGCAGGAGGGGTCAAGGCTACCCAGCCCTGGCCAGAGGTCCAGAGCTGCCCAGTGCCACCTAGGCCTGGTGCTGGCCTCCCCTGCCCGGGCTTCCAGGCCACTCCAGGGACCTCGTGCAGGCTCAGCTGCCTGGCTCGCTCCTGGGCCCAACTTCCTGACGGAGGAGGGCAGACGGACCGCAAGGCCCAGTGCAAAGATCATAGAAGTCAGAGTCAAGTGACTGCTCCAGCTTAAAACCTGAGCCCTCCTGACTTCTCCCCTGAACAACCTTTTTCCCATTCAATTCAGTAGGCATCTACCATAGGGAAGGGAACAAATACCTACTATGTGCCAGGTACCCTATTTGTAGCTTGGGCATACAAATCGCATATACAGCAGTCCCTGCCCTCAATGAGCTTACATTCTACTGGGAAAATATAATGTGCACTTGCCATCTCTGGGACTCAGTTTCCCCCTCTGTAAAACAAGGGAGACAGGCCTGGTAATTGTGAAGGTCCCTTCCAACAAGCCTGTGATTCTCCGACAGACAAGGCCCTAAGCAGAGTGCTGGTCACCTTGGCTAATTCTACTTGTCACATTAATGAGAGTTGCAGGGTCTGGAGCCCTGGGCGGTGAGCTTGTCACATCTTGTATGCCAAGCCGGGGTGGGGGGTGGAAATGGGGTTCTGTTTCCCAGGGAGACCTTGAAACTTAGGAAGAGATCCTCGAGGGATAGGAAGAGACCAGGTGACCTTGTGGAGGGGGGAAAGAGGGAGACCTTGTTGGCAGCTGGGCGCGGGGCTCCGGACCCCTCGAGCTGGGACACTGATTCTTCCAGCCCCCTGGTGTCTCCTGGAAACAAGCTGTCTCATTGGCTTCCCTGCCAGACCCAGTGGCTGCATCATCTGGGCCATCCCCACCCAGAAGTGGCTGCATGTCTGGGGTGAGCCAGGTCAGAGCTTGGGAGGAGGGAGGGACAGGGGAGTCAGACTGATTTCCTTTGGTTTGTGGCATGCCTTGGCACCATCCCAGCACGCCCAACGAGACTCCAGGATCCTGGCCCCCCTCATGCCCATGGGCATTTCATTTGGGTCCCACCTCCCTCCTACCACCTCCATGGCCCCCGCCAGAGATGCCACATTGTCCTTTCCGGCTAGAGCCTTGAAACTGGGAGAGCCTGAGGGGCAGGGAGGGGAGAGAGGTGGTAGAAAAGGCTGGAACCCTTCCGGGAGCCACAAAAAACAAGGTGTGAAGCGTGAGGGAGCAGATGTAGGCTGGAAACAAGATTTCACATTACCCATGTGCTAATTAGCTGGCACCATTTTCACCCACAGCCTATTTTTACCTTCATGTTACTTGGCTTTCACACCATACTTGAATGCATCCCATCTGATCCATACATCAGCTTGGCCCCCTGTCCTTTCCACCAGACACTGGGAAAGGTGGGTGGTGGGGTCAGAGCCTTCTGCCCCCTGGATGGACTCCAAGGTTCCCTCCCGCTCTAAATCTGAGATCCTAGGAAGACCCCATCCCCGTTCCCATCCTCCTCCATCCCATTTCTCCCACCCTGACTAGTGTGACCCCCACCCTCTGCCACCAGGCACTCATCTCTGCTCCTTCCCTTGGGGTCCTCAACAGGCCCCTGCTCCCTGCCTTTGGGATGGTCCCCAGGGGTGAGCTGGAGGACATTAAGAATTTTCTTCCTCCCAATTTAGAGCTGCCACCATCCCACCTATCCACACTGCCCTAAAGGCCACCATGGAGAACAGCTCCTTGCCTCCATCTCTCCCCCAAGACCCCAAGTTATGTCTTTGAGTATAACAGGGAAAGTTGGAGCCTAAGCTTATGAATGGGACATCAGCCGCCCTGATGGGGCCATACTGGGTGGGGTGGGGGCTCCAGGCACCAGTCATGGATGGGGGCGGGCAGAGAGCTCAACCTTTCACTATAGGAGAAGAGGTAGACACAGTGAGATCAGGTCTCAGAGGGTGGCAGGCTGCTTTATGACAGACACCAGGGATGGTAATTGAGGGTTCTCAAATCCCCTTCCACCCTGTTCATTCCCCTCTAATCTATAGCACCATAAGAGGCAGGATGGTAGACTGGAAACAGGGCTGAGTTTGGAATCAGAGGACCCAGGTTCTAATGCTGCTTTTATTATGACCTGTGTGACTCTTGCCTTTTCGGGGCCTCAGTTTCCCAATCTGTAAAACGATGACTTACATTTGGATTTTTAAGACTTCCAAAGCTCTTCATGCCTTTTGTCTGCATGGTACAATGAAATGAGTGCTACATTTGGCATCAGAGGGCCTGGGGTTCAAATCCCAGCTTTATCCTTCACTCCATGCATTAGTTTGAGGAACCTGAGGGTCCCTTGGGTCCTGAGTTCAGTTTCTTTATGTGTCATGATGGGGGGGATTCAAACACTTTTGAGGTCCCTCCCAGCCCTAATTTCACAAGATTCTATACAATCACTCCCTGGCCTTCAGTTTATGTCAAATGCGGGGGGGGGGGGGGGCTAAGTGACCACTAGGGTCCTCCCCAGCTCCAAAGCCATGAAAAAGACTGAAAAACTTCCCTTTGGTCCTTACCAAGCAAGGTACCCCAGTATAATTGTCCCTAGCTGTCCAGAGGAGGAAACTGAGAGTCTGAGATGACCCCATGGTTCCCTGCCTCCCCTGAGTCTCGCATGCTGCCCAGGGAGGCTGTGCCGGATGGGTCTGAGGGCCCTCCCAGCTCGCCATCTCAGAGCCACCCTCCTCCACCCCATCTGGCCCAGCTCCGGGCCCTTGGGACAGCTGTCTCTGTCCCTCAGCACTGTCACGGCTGCCTGGGCCCCAGCATCTGTCTCCCATCATTGTTGGGGAAAACAATTAGTCTGCTCCGGATGGTAACAGGCTCATAAAGCGAATCTCCCTGGAGACCAGGAGGGCCATGAGTGGGGGTGAGAGCAGGAGGGCTGGCCTGGGGTCCCCGCTGCCCTCGATCCCCAGGATAGTCAGGGATTGGGAGGGCAGTCAGACCAGAGGAAAGGAAACTGGGGGAAATAAATGGGGGGCCAAGATGGGAGCTGGGCATTTGAGGGAGGGGTGGCCCACCCTCCTCCTAGTTCTTCCCTCTGTGAAATGAGGGGGTTGGACCCAGTGATCCCCAAGGTCCTCATCCAGGCCTAGATCTGTGATCTGGGGATGGTGTCAGTGACTAGCCCTGGTGCCTTCCAACAGCCTTGCTCTGGGGAAGCGCCCTGAGAGTTTGAATGGCCAGCTGTGGTCCCCGTTGCCCCCGAAAAGGTCTTTAAAATGCCCTCAGCCCTGCCCCATCCCCGTGTAAGAGTGCCCCAGGTGCCCTGCACCCCTCCAGCTCCCCCATCTCTGGCTCTGCCCATCCCAGCCTCACCACTCACTCCACGCCTCATCTCTGTCTCCATTTCAGCCTCTCACCCCTCCAGCTGCACCTTTTCACAGTCATCCCCTCGGGGATCCAGATGGTTTCAGCCGTAGGCCCCCTGTTTGGGGGAAGGGGGGAGGGGGCTACTCCCACTGCTCTCCTTGCTCAAGACTCTGCCATGTTCTTCTTGTCCCTCGGTGTGTGCTCCTGCCCTCCTCTCTGCCTCTCCTCCCGGCCATCGCCGCTCCACCTTGTCCGCCCCAGTGGCCGCCCCCCCCGCCCCCAAACGTCTCGTGCCTGCTTTTTCTCTGACTAACCTCTCTCCCTGTCTCTTTTCTTCTCCTTTCCATCTGCTCCTCACAGGGGACCGACCCTCAGCCAGTGACTGAGGCCTTTCCGCTGGCTCTGTCTCTCTGTCTCTCTCTGTCTCTCTTGGCCCCTCGTTTTCTCCCTCTCTGTCCTGTGACCTCTGACAGCCTCAGCGGCTCCATCCTTCTCCCAGGCTGCTTTGCAGCTGCGCTACTGCTCTGGTGTTTCCAAAAGAATTCCACGTTTTTCCATACCTTCAGCCGTCAATTTCTCTCTTTCTCTCCTCCTGTCCCGCTCTCTATTTTTAACCTGACTTTACCTCTCCAGCTATTTCAGTCTCCTCCTTCCTCCCTGTGCCTGTGTCTGCATGAGCACGTGTCCTCTGTGTGTGTGTGTGTGTGTGTGTGTGTGTGTGTATGTGCGTGTGTGCGCGCGCGTGTGTGCATCTCCTCTCTGGGAGACAGTGGTCATGGTCTTGGGGTGTGTGTGTGTCTTGGTTGGGGGAGGAGGGTGGGAGGCAGGTTGTCATGCTGTGTTTGCCGCGCTGAGACCAGGCGTGTATGTGTACGCGTGTGCACACGCCCCGGATCCTCCCTTGCTTCCACACACCCTCCACTCCCCCCCCCCCGCCCTAATTCAGTGTGTACTAATTCACACACAAACCTCGGCGTGCCCAGGCTCCCCTGGGCAGTCTTTCTCTCCACTGTGCTGCCCGTGCCAGTCCCTCGCTGGCTGCTATCCCAGGGGAGGGGGGTGTATTTACATGTGTTTATGCGTGTGTCCCTTCCTCCCACTGTCTGACTGGGGTGTCTTCTTACCGGGGCCTTGGCACGTCTGACTGCATGTCCGACTGGGCCCCGTGTGTGCTTGCTCTCATTCTCTGCTGGCGTGCCCTGCTTGTGTCCGGTCTGTGCGTCTCCAGAGACGGGCCGTGGCCCCGGTGCTCCCAATGCCATTCTATTCAAGCTTGTCCTCAGCTTCACGCTACTGGTCTGTCTGCCTCACCTTCACCTGCCTGCTCCCTCGTCCTCTTCCTGGGATGCTCCAGCCTGGTCCCCATCCATTCACTTTCCCTCTCTGCTGAGGGGTGAAGGGGGGCCCAGGTTCAGCCACCAGCCAGCCGTAAGGACCCCTCCCAGGGAGTAGCCAGGGAGCCTGTCGAAAGGATGTGGCCTCCCCCAGCCTAGGCTGGTGGTGGACAACGGGCCCGAGGAGGCAGGTGGACCAGACTCAGGGCCTCTCATAAGACCCCCAGGAGCATCTACCTTGAGACACCTTTCCCATGGATGGGAGGTAATAAGAAAGGGACCTTCTGATCCCCAAGAATTCTTAGATGGGGAGAAAACCTTGCCAGAGTGTGGGGATCTCAAATCGGGGAGCAAGGGAGGGGTTAGGAGATTCAGTCAATGGCTACATCAGTTTGGTGGGGGTGGGGGGAGGGAGGGAGGGAGAGTCTCCTCGGCACATTGAGTCTCCTCACTCCCACGACATCAATCCATCCTTCCCTGCCCCCTGAAGGGCTATGTTGGCGCCAAGTCTAATGCCCTGGCAGCTGTGTCCTATCTGAATCTCCTCCCGTCAGCCTGAGCAAACACAGGTGGGGGCCTCTGAGTGACAGACGGTTGGGGCATGTTTGTAGAGGGTAATGATGTGTAGATGTGACCTGGGAGCTCCCAGCTGGGCCTCCTGCCACCTGGGGTGGGTGGGCCCAGGAAAACTAATGGAGGGGCAGGGTTGGGGGTCGGGAGAAGGAAGGAGGTGGGTGGTGCTTGGGAGGGATCACTTCCATTGTAGGAGAAAGCCATAGAGATCATGGGCACTCCCAGAAGGAAGGGCCAAGGAGGACAGTAAATGAGAGAGCTAGAAATGAAGCCAGGGAAAGCCTATCTCTCAGGAACTTGAGTCCTGGGGGAGTCCTCAAAGCGTCTGTAGGGCCCATTGGAAAGAGCTGAAGGAGCTGATAAACTGAGCCCCCAGGTTTAGGCCCCAGGGAAAAAAACAGCAGGGGAGGCTCACCCCAATGGAATGAGGGTGAGAGAGAGAGCATCCCTGCAGCTAAGCCGGAAGCCAGCTGATGCCTGTGGGGAAGACATAGAGAACCCCCGGGGGTGGGTGCGTGGTCAAGGAGCAGGCAGGATGCAATGGGGCAGAAAGTGAGCATCGGTGTGATGGGGGAGGCAAGCGCCAGGAGGCCCAGAGTGCTGGCCTGAGCTGGCAGCGGGAGGGTTGGGGGAGGAGGGGGAGGAGCCTACGGCCCATGTACGTAAGGTTGACCACCTGCCCGGTGCCTGCCCCACACCACCCTCCAGCCAGATGTTCATTCAGACTCTTTTCCTAGGTTGCCAGCAGGTGGGAAGGCGGTGAATACAACCCCTGTCCCGGGCCAAACACCCCACGATGAGTCCGACCGCCGGACCGAGCCTCGGTCTTCTGTCTCAGACCTTGTCAACTCCCTCACCAGCGAGATGCTTATGGTGAGGAGGATGGGGTGGGTCTGTGTGGGAGGTGGAAAGGAGGAAGGTGAGCCATGCCCCCTCCCTTAACTGTAACTAGAGTCAGAGAGAGTGTGATGTTGGAGGCTGGGGCATCTGGGAAAGAGGTCTGGGGTTCCTGTCTGACATGTGAGTTAAGGGAAAGTCCTCAAGACAGGCTGAACAGCTTTGTGGGAAGCACCTACTATGTGCGTGTGTTCCCTGGCTCCTTTGGGAGACAGTGTGGAATACTTCGAAGAGCACTGGGGTCCAAGGCCCTGGGCTTCAATCTCAGCTCAGAAAACGATCAGCCCAACAGCTAATATGGCACATTACTGTTTGCAATGCACTTTATTAACACTCTCTTATTCGATCCTCACAATAAGCCCTCTAAGGGCTTATCATTATTCCCATCTTACAGATGAGGAAACTGAGGCAGGGAGTGATTAAGTGACTTGCCTGAGGTGAACTTAGAAATGTCTGGAGGAAGATTTGAGTTCAGGTCTTCCTGACTCCCAGTCTGGCACTATGCCCACTATGCCTCACTTGATCTTGGGCAAGTCACTTAACTGCTCTGTGCCTCAGTTTCCTCATATGTAAAATGAGGCAGTTAGAGTCCATGCCTTCTCCAGTCCTTTCGAGCTCTGGATCTCCTGTGGGTTCCCATGGTCCTGCAGGGCTGGGAGTGATCATGGCGGGGGAGGATGGATAGGCGGTGGCAGAAATTATCCACAGTAGGGGCTAAACCAGTATTGGTCCAGTGAGTGAATGAGTTTGGACTTGTAGGCTCATCTCTGAGCGACATTGAGTGAGTTGCTTCACCTCTCTAGGACTCAGTTTCCTCATTTGTCAAGTAGAGACTATCGCTCCTACCCTCCCTCCCGACCTAGCAGGGTCTTTGTGAAAGATAAAATGAGACTACAGAGAATGAAAGCCCTTTGAGATCAATCATTAGTGGCCCTGATCAAAGGGAAGAGAGTCCTGTTTTCACAGAGGAAGAGACCGATGAGTAGGAGGAACTGAGGCCAGAGGAAGTGCCTCAATTAGCCAGGATCATCTTGGGTCTCTCACTTGGTTTTTAGTTGTCCTTTCCTCTTACAGCTAGGAGGAGTTGGGACGGGGGACCTACAGTCCCTGACCTCTCCTGAGGCCGAGCTAGCGTAGAGTTGGGGGCCCATGTGACCTGACCTTCTCCCTATCAGATCTGCTGCAAGAGTGAGCCCCTTTGGGGGATTTGATCTGACTGGGGTTGGGGGATCTCTGACTGAACCACACCTCCGAGGGAATGCCCTAGCGGGGCACTGGGGGATGGGAGGTAAGGCCTATCATGGTGGGAAAAGCACTGGGTAGCAGAGGACAGCAGAATCTTAACTCCCGAGCTGGATGGGAACTCAAAGGCCACTAGTTCAATCCCCTCATTTTACAGGTGAGGAAACTGAGGCCCAGGGAGGGGAAGTGACATTCTAGGTTCCCACAGGTATAGCAAGGAACAGCTGAGATTTGGACCAGATGAGTTCTAAGTTTTCTTGCAGCTCTGACATTCCTCGTTCTCTGCTCTGGGGTCTCATATGGAGCTCTCCATTCCACGTTCTATGTTCTAAGGTTCCTTCCAGCCTGGACATTCTGTAGTATTGTGTGACTCCCCCCCCCTGCCATAAAAGCACCGTGATGGTTCATCAGGGGCCCCGCTCATCAACTGTAGACTCCTGTGATCCCAGAGAGCCCCCGAAATGGCTGACCTGCAGGGGCGGGCATCCTCATCCTAGTTAGCATTTGTATGGTGCTTTATGGTTGATGATACACCCTTACATGGATCACCAGAGGGTGGGAGTTCAGGGTGATAATTATTATTATCCCCATTTTACAAATGGGAAAACTGAGGCTGAGAAAGGGGGAATGACTTGCCTGAGGCCACAGAGCTCCTAAATACCTGAAACAGGGCTTGAATGCACACCTCTGGATGGGAGCCCAGTAGCCATTCTACCGGAGGCGGGTCTGTGCAGAGATGAACTGGGGGAGGGGGGAGGTGAAGGGGGAGCAGAATATCCTTCTGGGGTTGAGCTGGATTCCTCTTCCAGCATACTGGGGAAATCACGTAGCTGCTGGGAAGGAATACTAAGGTGTGCAAGGCCTTTCTAGATGAAATCTCATTCAGTCTTCACAGCATCCTTGTGAGGCAGATGCTGGGAATATCGTCATTGTACAGATGAAGGAGCTGACAGTGAATGCCCAGGGTCACACAGGCAGTGTCTCAGACACATTCGAACTCAAGTCTTGTGGCCTCCAAGTCCAGCCCGAATTTACCCAGGTGTCCCCGGGTAACAGGGGCTCTTCATGCATGACTTGAGCCTGGATGGAATGCGATGGAGTTAGCTCTGAGGCCGCAGAGGGGCACGTCCCTGGCTCTGCAGCTCCTGCTGCCCGTGTCTTTGCTGTCCTGTCAGATCAGACACAGCCCTGCTGGGCTGGCCTCTCCTTCTGGCTCTCCTCTCCCTCTCAGGCTCCCCGGGCCCGACTCCTTCGGCCAGCTTCGAGGTACTGACCTCGCCCAGCAGCCTCTTTTCTCCATCCATTCAGCCAATCCTGGGACGCCTAAACTGATTCCAAGTCTGTTTGGAATTCCGTATCTCTCAGGGACTTTGTCTCCCGATCTCCCATCATCTCCGTTTCTGCTCAGACAGATCTAATTCCCGTGATCCTTCCTGGTCAGCGGCATCCTCCCCACACCTCCCTGAATGTCCTTTTGATTATTTCCTGGAGGCAGGGCTCCCAGAAGGCCCGGCCCTGACGTGCAGCTGCCTCTGGTGTCTTACCCACTGGAGGCGATGGAGGCAGATGGAGAGAGGAAGGCCAGGACTGGTTCCCCATCTCCTGGTTTCCAGGGAGGAGGAGGACAGAGTGGAATTAGCCGGAGATAGACCAGGTCATTAGCTCTCATAACAAGGTTCAAGGCAACAACTGGGAGAGGGATAATTGCTCCCAAGTTCTTTGCTCCAATCTGCCACTCAGTGGTCAGAGTCAGAGAACCCGGTTATGAATCATGACTTTGCTGCCCGCCACCTTGCCAGGGGCAGCCTGGCCTTGTGATCAGGGCACTGGATTGAGTCACGGAACCTTCATTCAAATCCTGCCTCAGACACCTAATAGCTGTGTGACCCTGAGCCAGTCCCTTCACCGTTGTCTGCCTCAGTTTCCACATCTGCAAAAATGGGGGAGGGGTGTGGACTCTGGCCTCTAAGTTCCCTTCCAGCTCAAAGCCCCATCCTACAGTTCTCTGATCACATGTCAAATCATTCACCTACCTCTCGGTGCTTTAGTTTCTTTATCTCTGGGCCTCAGTTTCCGCAGCTATAGATGGAAGGACTGGATTATTTCTAAAGTCCCCTCTGGCTCCACTATGCTATCACATTTACTAAGCCTGGGATGGTGATAGCTTACAAAGGGCTCTCCTTGAAGCAGCCCTGTGATGGACACAGTACAAGTGTTATCATCCTCTTTTCACAGATGGGGAAACTGAGGCACAGATCGGCCAAGAGAATTACCATATAGTTAATTAAGTATGAGAACCAGGATTCAAGCCTAGATCTCCTAACCCCTGATGGAACATTCATTCCCTCAAGAAAGTTGCTTGCCCTCTCCAAAGTCTCTGAACCAGTCTCCTCATCTGTAACATAAGAGGTTAGACCAGACTGGGTGTGGCGAAGGGTCCCGACCTGAGATCTGTGAACGCGGTTGGGGTGAGGGTGGCGTGGAGTTTTCTTTTAGCTTTTGGATCACTGTATTTCAGTGCAATTGGTTTCCTTTGTCATCGTGTATATTTTCTGTACTTACAAACATTATTCTGAGGAAAGGTCCATAGGCTTCCCCAGACTGCTCAAGGGGCCCAGGACCCCGATAAGGACCTCTAAACTAGAGGACCTCTAAGGATGCCTCCCACTTGGAGTGACAAGGCCCAGCTTTGCCTCCTGCCTCAGACTAGTCCTTAACCTGCATCTCAGTTTCTGTGAAATGGGAACAATCACTGCACCTCCCTTTGCGGGGGTTCTGCAAGCCTCCACAGAGATATGGTACCTAAAAGCCTCCCAGCCCTGCCTACATAAGCTTCCAGACCCAGAAGCTGAGGCTGCTGCCGGGGGACTGGGCTGGTGGAGGAGGGGAGGGAGGCCTGGCCACACCCCTCTCAAGGGGTCAGCCTCACTTCAGAAGCAGTCAGGAGAACAGGGTTGCCTTTGAAGCCTTTTTGATGATGTCTTCTGAAGGAGAAGGGTCTCAGGCTGCCTGTCCCCCTGGGGCTTTGGTGGGGGCTGGCCAGCCAGGTTGCCATGGTTACGGCTCCGCTGTGCCATCCCAGATCTGGCTAATTAAGGCTTGGGGCGTGCAGAGCCTGGTGACAAGCCTGTGAGAGGCCCAGGAGTCCTCGAGGCACTACTGATCCTGGCTGGGCGCCACCCCCGTACACACACGCACAAAAAAGGGTCAGCCCAGCCCTTGGCTCTGGGTACCCTATTTTAGGAAGTACATTGAGGAGCGGGGAGCGTATGCTGACGACTACAACCGGGAGGGGGAGGAGCGCAGAAGCAGAAGAAGGAGGAATGTTTAGCCTGGTAAAGAAAAGGTTGGGGGGGGGGGCAGGGAAAGACATGATTGTCTGAATATCTGAAGGACTGTCGTGTGGAAGAGGGCCCCAGAGGGACGAACCAGGAGCTGGGGTGGAATGTATGAAGTGTCGGGACAAGCTTGCTAACCATCAGGGCCGTGCCAGTGTAGACTGGACTGCCGCGGAAGTTAGTGAGTCTCTCAGAGCTGGGCATTTCCAAGATGAGGTGAGATGCCCAGGGGGCTGTAGAGGGCGGTTCTGTTTCTGATGGGTCCAGATGGGTTCAGACGGGTTCTGAGGCTCCTTCTTGCTCTGAGATTTGGCGAAATCAAAGTCAGGGGACTGGATCAGGGAGAAGAGGAGGGTCCCAGCTCTAGAGAGGAGCCCTCCTGCTGCCCAGAACCTCCTCCGATGGTCTCTGCAGCTGACCCAATGGGAAAGAGAATGCCAAAGGCCTCAGTCCTTCCCTCTCTCTACCTGCCCATCTCCATGTCCAGTGGAAAGATCTAGGTTCAGGGGCCTTCAGAAGCCTCAGCACTGGTATGAAGAAAGCATTCCATTTAGAGTTCAGCGTTCAAATCCTGACTGCCATCGCTACCAAGGTCAGCTTGGGCATTTGATCAACAAGCATTTAAGTGCCTACTATGTGCCAGGCCCTGTGCTAAGAATTTTAGGTGCATGCAGGGTTCTGGTGGAGAAGGGGGGATTCGTCCATTTGCTTGGCCCCTAAAGCAAGCCACGATCCCTCTCTGAGCCTCACTTTCCTTATCTGTAAAATAGAAGTCACTGGACGAGTAATCCATTGGATGATGCTATAATTCAGCATGTGAACTTTGCTTCACAAAAATATTTTGGTCCCTGTATTTCAATAGAATTGGTTTCCTTGCAATCCTGTGTGTCTCATGGGTTCACTGAGATGATTGTGAGAAGGGGTCTGCAGGCTTGGCCAGAGGGGCCCTGAGATCCCCTGCCCTAGGGGTCCCCTCCAGCCCTCCAGCCCATGACCCAGCCAATACCTGAGGTGTGTCCCTACCCAAATAGGGCCCAGCATGTCCCTCAGCCTCTCCTAGGCTCCACCCGAGCCTACCATGTTGGGCTGTTTACTTGGCTCCCATGTCCCCCAGGCCAGGAGTAGCAGCTGGCGTAGCTAGATCTGGCATCAGGAGACGCAAGATGGTGGGATCCACTCCGGCCTTTGTTCGCCACGTGACTTCACAAGTACCTTGCCCATTCTGGAGTTCTGGGGGAGGAGGAAAGGCCCTGGAATTGGAGTGAGGAGAGCAGGGTCCAAGCTCTGGCTCTGGGTGAATTACAACTTCTCAGGGCCTCAGTTTCCTCATCTGTAGAATGGGGATAATAATGCTTGCATGACCTACTTCAAAGGGTCCTTGTCCAATCAAATCAGCAAGAATTTATTAAATGCCTGCTGCGTGCCAGGCACCGAGCTAAGCACTGGCAAATCTAGGAATTCCCAGTCTGATGAGGGAGAACACATGCACGGAGGAGACAGATGCTGGCTAATTTGGAGACAACCAGCAGAGAGAAGGCTCTCAATAAGGGGGAACCAGGGGTTCTTGTGGGAGGCAAGCACTTTGTAAACCGAGGAGCGGATGGAGACATAAGCTGTCAGTGCCAGGAAGGGACTGCTTTCTACGGACAGGGGGCTCCCTCACCATAACCAGAGAGGGTTCCCACGCAGTCCCCTCCCCAGGGCCGGAGGGGAGGCATCGGGGTAGGAGGGCTGGCCCTGATGCCCCTCGGGGGTGTCCATCTCGCCCGCCCCAGCTGTCCCCAGGCTCGGAGGACGACGAGACCCACGAAGGCTGCAGCCAGGAGAACCTGGGCCGGATCCAGTTCAGCGTGGGCTACAACTTCCAGGAGTCCACCCTCACCGTGAAGATCATGAAGGCCCAGGAGCTGCCTGCCAAGGACTTCAGTGGCACCAGCGACCCCTTTGTCAAGATCTACCTGCTCCCCGACAAGAAGCACAAGCTGGAGACCAAGGTCAAGAGGAAGAACCTGAACCCCCACTGGAATGAGACCTTCCTCTTCGAAGGTGAGGCCCCAGGACCCCCTTTGTGAGCTGGGGGGAGGGGACAGTCCCTTTGGGAAGCTGCACGACCCATGAGACAGGGTAGAGAGCCCGGCACTTCCCAGCTTCCTCATCTGTGTAATGGGCACACAGATGGGACTCTGTAGGTTGGAAAACGATGGGAGTAATAGCAGGAAATGTCTATTAAACACCTTCTATGATGGAACATTGTGCTGGATGAAATACAGAGTTTAGGCAAGGTGGATTCTTGTCCTCATTCTTGCAGCTCACAGTCTAAGAAGGGATAAGAAAGGGAAAAAACATTTATTAAGCCCCTGCTGTTTGCAGATTCCTTTGGCAGATGAGTTACAGAGTTTGTAAAGAAATGATCACTCCACTCAGGAAGCTCATGGTCTAGTACAGGGGGGAACGCATTTATTAAGCACCTCCAGTGTGCAGAACACCTTGCTGGACGTATTAGAGTTTGAGATGGTGGGGTTATGAAGCTCACAGCCTAATAAGGAAATCAGTCACGAGCAGAAGCATTTATTAAGCATCAGCTGTGTGCAGAACACTACAGGGGGAATAATGAATGAGACACGGTCCTTGCTGCCATGGAGCTTACAGTCTGGAGGGGGAGGATAAGTGCATAGATAGAGTTGAATGTGTGGTTTTCTGAGTCGCCCTGTGACCCACAGGGCTCTCTATGGATGTTGGGTTTCGCGGCCCCCGTTTCTATTAGAGGCTGACCCCCCTACTGTACAGGACCCTAAGGAGATCTGACGGGATTACTCCCAGGAGGGGTAGCCCATGTTTCCTTAGGGCAGGGAGGACTTCCTGGGGCAGTGGCCCCTGAGTTAGGCTTTGAAGGAAGGGGGAGATTCCAACTGATGGAGCTGGGCCAGGGACCAGACAAGGCACAGAGATGGGGGAGAGGGATGGTTGTGCTGAAAGCATCCTGCAGACCTCAGGGGACAATGGGAGGGGAGGGCATTGTTATTCTTTGAGCCCTCCCCTCCTCCCACACATGTAGCCTAGACACCCTGGAAACACTCAGCAACGACTTCATGGAAAATTGATTGATGGGGCCAGGAGGTGCTATGTGGCCATTTGGGGCCCTCTCTCTGGGACTCCAGGAACGAGAGAAGGAGGCATCTAGTGTTAGTTGCTGACCTCTGTACTAGTGGGAGGGGTGACTCGTCTGAAGGGCAGATAACCAGGAGCATCCCTGTCTGACTCTGGCCTTCTCATCCATGGGGCTAGGCAGACCTCCGATGGGGATGTGTGGCAGCCCCCCCCCCCCCAGCAGAGGCCAATATGCTTTGGAGCTGGCCTGCGGAAGTGAGTCTAGACTCAGTCCCAGGTCACATCTAGAGGCCCCTCAGGAGACTGGGCTTTGCTCCAGAATGGCCGAGGATTCTGGGACCTCTTGGCACCGGGCCTGGACAGAGCCTCCCTGTCTAACCCTGAGTCAGGCCCGAGGGGCTCACACAACTGGCCCCAGGCAGGCAGTATGACACTCATCCTCAGATCAAAGTTTTAAGACAAATTTATTTGAGGGCAGCTTGGGGCAGAGGTAGAGGCCGTTACAGAAATGGGCACCATGTTGGGAAGTTGAGACCTCAGGACACACCCTGGTGATGGGCGTGGAACAAGGAGCCATAGGGCACGAGGGAAAGAGCTCTGGATTGAGAGGGGTCATGTCCAGCCTCTGCCACTTACTAGCTGTGCAACCTTGGGCAAATGACTTCATGTCTCTGGGCCTCACTCAGTTTCCTCATTTGCAAAATGCCAAGGTGGGTTAAGATGGGTGGGTCCCGGGCAGGGAGGGGGAGGAGGGGATGCCAGGGCTGTGGCTGACACAGCCCATTCCCTCATTCCGCCCACTCGACCTAGTTTGGGGGGCTGGTGGCTGGCTCCCTCCTTCGCCTCAGCCTGACCGTCTTCACTCTGGACGCTCCCCTAAGGAAGAGCGTAGGGGTGCAGTGCAGAAATGCCTGGATTAGGAGTCAGGGAGGAGGCCTTCGGAGCAGTCCTGCCCGTTGTCTGGGCCTCGGTTTACTGGTCCCCAACATCCCTTCATCTCTCTGGCTGTGCGGTTCTCCTCTTGCTGTCACCGTTCTGTGTCCTGACCCCGTGCTCCCCCTTTCTCTGCATCCAGGAGACCACGGCATTCAGCCTATTGTGAGGTTTGAAGAGGCCTTGGCTAAGTGGGAAAAGGAACAAAGGGGAAGTGAGACTGAAGCTCCAGGCACACATGTCTTCCTGGCTCCCTGGTAGCAAAGTCACTTAATGAAAGGAGCAAAACCAGGAGCGAAGCGGGGGGGGGGGGGGGGGGGGGGGGGGGGGGGGGGGGATTCCTGCTCAGTCCGTGTCCTTCGAGGCCTCTCCCAGCTTCGTATGAGCCCTTCATAAACCATATGTAATGATAGCATTGGTTCTGTTCGGTTCCGACCCAGAAGTAGGAGTAGTTAATGAATCAATGAATCAACAGGCATTTATTAAGCACCCACTGTATGCTAAATGCGAGGGATAGAAAGGCAAAGGCAAAAGTCCCTGCCCTCAATGAGCTTACATTCTAATGGGGGAGACCGCATGCACATATTTAGGGTTATTCAACAGATACATGGCAGCCTTGGGGAGGAGGGAAGGGCCCTAGCAGCTGTGGGGCCTGAAGCAGCCTCGTGCAGAAGGTGTCGCTTCATCTGGGGGCTCTGAGAGGCTGAGGTGAGGAGGGAAGGCATTCCTGGTGGGGGGCACAGCCCGTGCAAAGGCACAGAGAGTGTATGAAGCCTAGAACGTTGCACGGCAGAGCTGTTCATTTGATCCAGGAGGTAACTGGAAGCCACTGGAATCTATTGCCTAGAGGGGGGTGATACGGTCAGAACTTCCCTTGGCGGCTGTGAGGAGGCCAGACTGGAGCAGGGAGAGGCGTGGGCCAGGGAGGCCAGTTAGGAGACTGCTGGCGTCCTCCAGGCAGGAGCTGATGCTCCCAGAGCCAGGCTGTGAAGGCGGGGGAAAGGCAGAAGAAGCAAGATCTGGCAGCTGCTTGATACGTGGAGTGAGGGAGGAGGTGACACGGACGATGATTTTGTGAATCTAGTTAACTGGGGGGATGGTGGTACCGTCATCAGAAACAGGGAAGGCCCTGAAGCCAGGAGGACCTGAGTTCAAATCTGGCCTCAGACACTTACTAGCTGTGTGACCCTGGGCAAGTCACCTAACCCTGATTGCCTCAAAAAAAAAAAAAGGACAGAAACAAGAAAGTTCAGTAGAGGTAGAGGGTGTTGGAGTAGAGAGTGAAAAGAGTTCTGTTTTGGACAAGTTGAGTTTGGGTTGCTGACAGGACATCCAGTTAGAAATGATGATGTGGGACTGTAGTTCAGGACAGGCTGGGGCTGGCTATGTAGATCTGGGAATCATCTGTATAGTGATAACAACTAGATCCATGGGAGTCAATGAGATTATCAAGTGAGAGACCGTAGAAAGAATACGGTAAAGGGCCTAGGTCAGAGCCCTGGGCAACACCCAGTTAGTGGGCACAACATAGATGATGAGCCAACAATGACACTAGAAGGAGTGGTCAGAGAGGGAGGAGGAGAGCCGGGGTGGGGTGGGGGGGCAGGGAGAGGGAAGAGAGAGACAGAGACACAAAGAGAGAGACACACGGAGAGAGCAGTGGCCCCAAACCCAGAGCACAGCGTTTAGGGGGAGAGGGCGGTCACAGCCTGCAAAGAGGTCGAGAAGGATGAAGGCAGAGAGGACGCGGAAGCTTTGGCGTCGCTGGGAGAACCGGAGAAGGCAATTTCATTGGAGTGCTGAGGTCAGAAGCCAGACTGCAGAAGGCTGGGAAGAGAGTGAGGGGAGACGAAGCGGCAGCACTGAGCACAGGCCCCTTTCTCTTGAGGACAGACGGTGGGTGGGAGTCACAAAGAACTAGATTTAGGACCAAACAGTTCTTCAAGGTTCGAGCCCTCCAAAGATGAAGGGGAGACCTTGGTAGGTAGTGAGTTGCCCCTCACCGGAAGTCTTCGGGCAGGGGCTGGATGGGGACCTGTTGGGGACGTTTTTGTAGCGGGGGATCCCTCCTGTGGGCACGGCCCCTTCTGGCTCCGAGACTCCAGAATTCTTCTGTCCAGGGAAGGAGAAGGGTCCAGGGTGGGGGTTCGGGGCCCACAGTCCCGACTTTCTTCTCGGTCCTCACAGGCTTCCCCTATGAGAAGGTGGTGCAGCGGGTGTTGTACCTCCAGGTCCTGGACTATGACCGCTTCAGTCGTAACGACCCCATCGGGGAAGTGTCCATCCCACTTAACAAAGTGGACCTGACCCAGATGCAGACATTCTGGAAGGAGCTGAAGCCATGTAGCGACGGGAGCGTAAGGCCCTTTCCTTTCTGTCCCTCCCTGAAGCTGGGGCTTAGCCTCTCAGCTGTGAGAGAAGGGTTCCCCACAGCAGGGAGGCCCTCATGCTGTGGGCAGGGGAGCCTCAGCCGAGCTGGGCTCGTGGCGCCAAAGTGCACGGAGCGCTGGACCCAGAGTCAGGAGCACCTGAGTTCAGTTTCTGCCTTAGACACTTCCTAGCTATGAGACCCTGGGCAAGTACTTAACCTCTGCTGACCTCAGTTTCCTCATCTGTAAAATGGAATAATCATAGTACCTAACTCCAAGACTTGTGTGATAATATTTATAAAGTGCTTTGCAAATCTTAAAGCACGATATGAATCCTAACTACTGTTACTACCCCCAGGTGTGTGGGGGGGCATTGTAAAAGAGACCCCACGGCCCACCCCTAACGAGGTGGGAATCTGAGAATAGGCTGTGTTCATCCTGAATGTGGGTCAAGGTCAGGCTGAGGAGCTGAGGGCTGTGAGTCCCTCATCCCAGTGGTCTCCACTGCGGTCCTCAAAGGCTGAGCCACCTACGAACGTCACCCCCTCCCAGCCGTGTCTCGGTCCCGCCCCACCCCTCTCCTTTTGTCTCCTCCAGGGAAGTCGAGGGGAACTGCTCCTGTCCCTGTGCTATAACCCCTCTGCCAACTCCATCATCGTGAACATCATTAAAGCACGGAACCTCAAAGCCATGGACATCGGGGGCACATCTGGTAATCTGGGCTTTGGGACGGGCGGGGCCGATGAGGCCGAGGGGCCCCTCTACACTGTCCACCTGAGCCCCCTGACCCTCTCTCACCAGGGCACCGGCCTCGTTCCCTCATTCTGCGTGGTCCCATCTAAACGTCCCCCATCATTTGCCTTCCACGTTCCACCTCCCACCATCCCATGCAGCTCTCCTTCCTCACAGAACACTCCCAAAGCCAGGGTGTCAGGCAGTCAGTCAGCTAACCTTTCTTAAGTGTCTACCAGGTGCCAGGGACTGTGTCAAGCACTAGGCTCTCTGTAGACCCCTTGCCCACAGAGAGGGGCTTATTCTGGGTTTCTTTCCAGAATAAAGAAAATAGCACAGTATTAGAAGGAATGCAAGGTTGGGACTTAAGAGGCCTGAGTTCTGGTCCTGATTTGGTTCACTTTCTTGGAGACTCTGAGCTACGCATGATCCCTCCCTGGGCCCAAGTTTTCCCATCTGTAAAATGAGGTCATTGAACCAAATGTTCTCTAAGGCCCCTCCCAGCCCTGACATTCCCTGTTCTAAGGCCCCTCCCAGATCTGTCATTCCCTGTTCTAAGGCCCCTCCCAGCCCTGACATCCCATGTTCTAAGGCCCTTCCAAACTCTGACGTTCTATAATTCAGTATTTCCTGAGAATCCTTTTGGTCCTTTCATGGCTCCCTCTTCACACATTAAACCCCCAAAGGAAAGAAGCCCTTTTTTCTCCACTCCTCCTCCCGGCTCCAAGTCCTCCCTCAGTGGGATGGGTCAGGGCTGGAGAAGCCCCACTCCCACTGACTCACGACTCTCCCTGGCAGACCCCTACGTGAAGGTGTGGTTGATGTACAAGGACAAGCGAGTGGAGAAGAAGAAGACGGTGACCATGAAGAGGAACCTGAACCCCGTCTTCAATGAGTCCTTCATCTTTGACATTCCCACAGAGAAGCTCCGGGAGACAACGATCATTATCACCGTCATGGACAAGGACAAGCTCAGCCGGAATGACGTCATCGGCAAGGTGGGGGTCACCAGTGCCGGGCAGCCTGTGGATGCTGCCCGGAGCACTCGGGGAGTGGGGGAAGGGGGGGAGGGAGGGTAGGAGGACAGCACCTCGGACAGGGCTTTGTATGCTGTAGGCATTCAATCACTATTTGCTAAATATATGCATGAATGAGGGCCTGAAGCTGACTGCAGGAGGAAGGAAGGAGGGGAGGAAGGAAGGAGGGAGGGAAGGAAGGAAGGAAAGAGAGAGGGAAGGAAGGAGGGAAGGAAGGAAGGAAGGAAAGAAGGAAGGAAGGAAGGAGAGAGGGAAGGAAGGAGAGAAGTAGAGAGGAAAAGAAGGAAAGAAGGAAGGAAGGAAGGAGGGAAGGAAGGAAGGAAGGAAAGAAGGAAGGAAGGAAGGAGGGAAGGAAGGAAGGAGGGAAGGAGAGAGGGAAGGAAGGAAGGAAGGAAAGAAGGAAGGAAGGAGAGGGAAGGAAGGAGAGGAGAGAGGAAAAGAAGGAAAGAAGGAAGGAAGGAAGGAAGGAGGGAAGGAAGGAAGGAAAGAAGGAAGGAAGGAAGGAGAGAGGGAAGGAAGGAGAGAGGGAAGGAAGGAGGGAAGGAGAGAGGGAAGGAAGGAGAGGAGAGAGGAAAAGAAGGAAAGAAGGAAGGAAGGAAGGA
>NW_020953709.1:1446187-1468847 GCF_900497805.2 Vombatus ursinus
GAGAGGGAAGGAAGGAGAGGAGAGAGGAAAAGAAGGAAAGAAGGAAGGAAGGAAGGAAGGAGGGAAGGAAGGAAGGAAAGAAGGAAGGAAGGAAGGAGAGAGGGAAGGAAGGAGAGAGGGAAGGAAGGAGGGAAGGAGAGAGGGAAGGAAGGAGAGGAGAGAGGAAAAGAAGGAAAGAAGGAAGGAAGGAAGGAGGGAAGGAAGGAAGGAAAGAAGGAAGGAAGGAAGGAGAGAGGGAAGGAAGGAGGGAAAGAAGGAGAGAGGGAAGGAAGGAAAGAGAGAGGGAAGGAAGGAAGGAAGGAAAGAAGGAAGGAAGGAGGGAAGGAAAGAAGGAGGGAGGAAGAGAAGGAAGCAAGGATTCGCATGGCCCTGCTTGCCCACATCCCCTCAGAACCTCTACTCTGTACATCTTTGAGTATTTCATTGTCACTCCATTTTTCCTTTCCTTCCCATTTTCTTGCACCCATTTCTCCTCCCTGGCCCTGCTCTTTGTAACACGACATTAGAGCCAAACAAATCTGCATTGTAACAATCTTGCCTGGAAACACCTGGCGAGCTCTGCACCTGAGTCCCTCTCCTCCCCATCCAAGGATGGGCAGCCCACTTCCTCTTTGGTTCTCTGGCATTCTTGGGTGATCATTACCTTGATCAGAGCCCTGAAGTCTGTCTCAGTCACTTTCCTTCATAATGTTGAGATCGTGTTAGCTCTCCTGTTCAGGCCCACCTCCCCCCCAGCATCATTTCTCCTGGATGCCTGGTTTCTTCTGAGCTAACTCCCCGAAGGCGTGACTGTGGGCAAGTCCCTTGAGCCTCTTTGGCCTCAGTGGCCCCATCTGTAAAGCCTGGGTGGGCCCAGATGATACCACAGGTGGCTCCCTGCTCCAAATCTGTGATTTTATGATCCGGGCAATCATCACTCACATTTCTATAGGGTCACAAGGTTTTCAAAGCACTTTCTTAGGACAACCTGTAAAAATTACCCCCCCCCCATTTAAGAGAGGCTCAGAAAGGTCCCATAGCCCTAGAGGGTCAGAGCCTGGCCTGCTGCACTAGCGACCAGTGTGCCTCCCTGCCCACCGCCAAGTAAGAGTCCTAAAATTAGATCTGACTCTCAAGGCCCCATCAGGAAACCCCATTGTCTCCCTTCTTACCTCTAGAATCAGCCCAAAACTCCCTAGTTTGGTATTCAAAGCTCTTTGGGACTGGCCCCTTCCCACCTTTCCACCTTCAGCACGCATCCCTCCTCTCAACACGTCTGAACGTCGGCCCCAATGGGCTTCTTGCCGTTCCTGTCACATAGTCTATCTCCCACCTCTGTGCCTTTGCCCAGGCTGATCGCCATGTCTGGGTTGCCCTCCCTCCTCACTGTGGCCTCTTACTTCAAAGTTTCAGCTTAAGCACCAGGTTCTACATAAGGCCTTCACTGACGCACAGCCACCCCCACACCCCCAGCAGTGAGTACCTCCCTTCAAAAAATAATTTTGCATTTACTTTGTATACTTACACTTTCATGCATGTCTGTTATCTCCCAGGATAGGCTAAAGGCTCACCTAGCAGAGTGGCCAGTACACAGTAGGCACTTCATAAATGCTTGATAATTGAGTGATTGATTCCCCCTTTCACTCTCCTCTGTCCAGATCTATCTGTCCTGGAAGAGCGGTCCTGGTGAGGTGAAGCATTGGAAGGACATGATTGCCCGACCTCGGCAGCCCGTGGCTCAGTGGCACCAACTGAAGGCCTGAGTAGGGCCTGGGGAGGCCCTGGGGGTGGGGCTATGGGCCCATGGTCTGGGGGTCACGCCTTCACACTTTATGCACAACGCCCCGGGCGTGGCTCCCTCATTGGGTGGGGGGAAGGACCCCTGTGGGCTCAGCCAGGGAGGGGGCCCAGGACTCAGTATGGCCATGTTTCTAGGAAGCGCTAGCCTCCCCCCATTTAGGGGGCCTTTGGGAGCCATTTTCCTGCTTGCCCCTTTTCTTCAACTCACCAACACTAAAGAAACAGGAGGGGGAGAGAGAGAGAGAACAAAAGAGATGGATGGACAGAGAGATGGACAGACGGCAGGACAGACAGATCCCTCCAGAGGCCCCACCTGGCGGAGCTTGGCTTGTCCGCCATTTTCTTTAAGGTGGCTTCTGGAGCTGTGGGCTGGCCGAGCCTCAGCCAGCCCCTGGTTGCAGTGGGCGAGGGCACGCTAAGGCCATGGCGATTGGCCTGGCCAGAATGGCCCTCCTCCCCTCTGGGGGGTTGGGATTTTTAAGCCATCTGCGGGCCCCTGTGTGCCAAGGGGGTATAAATAGCCTGGCTTCAGAGCCAAGGTCCTGTGTACATGTGCTGTGTTCAACCTTTTCGTGTGTGTGCGCCCACGCATGTGAGTGGGGGGGGAGCCCATCATCGAGGGCTCCAGATGGCTCATTGCGCTGGTCCTGAGGTTGTGCTGAGGGGTGGGGCTTTGGAAAGGGTAAGGGGTGCAGAGAAAGGCGAAGGGATAAAGAGAGGATGGTGGGATAGGGAAAGAGGAGGTGAAGGGAAGTTTGAGGGGCATCCGTAAGGAGAAAAGAGAAGGAAGACAGTGAGAAGGAAGGAGGGACAGCCCTGTTTGTTCCACACGTCCAATATCCCATCAGATCTCGAGCTGGAAGGAGCCTGGCAAGACAGTTTTTCCAAGCTCCTCATTTTTCAAACAAGGAAGCAGACGCCCAGACTCACCCAAAGTCCTAAGTAGCAGAGCTCAGACACAACCTTGGTCCTCTGATTCCCATGTCCAGTGTTGTTGCCGCTTAAAGGCTGGGCCTTCGTGCTGGTTTGAGAACAAGGAGAATGCTGTTTCCTATTCTAGTCTCTGCCCTCCAGTTCCTGGAGACGAGGGGATTGTGTCTGATGATCTGGGCCAGGGTTTTCCAAACTGTGTTTATGGCTCTCCCCACCACGGAATGGGGCTTCTGCAGAAAATACACATGCTGGCTCTCATTTTCCTTCTCAAACATGAAGTATGAAATTCTGTAGGTATGAAAAATACTTAGTACATGTGGTAATTTTTTAGCATAAAAATAGGTGTAGGGTCCTAGGAGTTAGAGTTAAAAGGGCCCTCTTAAGACCATCTAGTCTGACCCTCTCATTTTTGAAATAGGGAAACTGAGGCCCAGAGGGGTTAGGTCACTGAGTCAAGATTACAGCAGTAGCAAGTACGGAGCTGAGACATGAACCCGTGTCCTTTCACTTGTACAAATCTGGTCCTAGTTTCACCACCTCCCACTGCCCCTCTTCTGTTTTGCTTCCATATGTCCCTAGCCCTAGCCCCATGTTCTCCCTAGAGAAAAGCCTAGACCAACAGTTATCAGTTTCTATCACCATAGTTCAAGCCTCTGAGTGCTCCATGGCCAACGTGGTACATCATCTCCGTGTGAGCTAAGTCTCCAAGGCTCTTCCAGTAAATAGTCAATCACCCCCAAAGCCATCTCCCTTGCTGAGTAACCCCATTTCTGAGAATTTTTAAGTAGGCTGGTCCCAGCCACTGCCCCTGGCATGGATGTACAGTGCCCAAGTGGGCCTGGATCCATCCCTGGATCCTTTGAGTGGGTCCTGGCCCTTCCTTTCCCAAAAAGTGGTCTCATGTTGTCCTCCCACTTCCAAGATCCCATTGCCTTCATTCTCACTTGGAAAAGTGCTCCTTCCAGCCCTGTCAGGTCCCTCTTCTAGACTTCTAGATTTCTCACCTGTTCTTTCAGACCCTTATTCCTCCTTTCCAGCCTTCCCCAGGTGGCTACCCCACTTCTCACCTCCCTCCCACACTGTCAGAATTGGAGGGAACTTTAGAATGGAGAATCTCAGACCTGAGAGGGAAGGGCCTTAGGACATGAAAGGTCCAAGCTGGAAGGGACCTTAAAATGTAGCCTATGAGAGAGCTGCATGAGTCCTTGGAACTCTGAATGGAGGTTTTCAGACCTGGGAGATAATTTCAAAAACAGAATGTCAGAGCTGGAAGGGACCTTAAAACACAGAATGTTGGTACCAGTGGACCCCTTATAAGGTAGACCGTACAGCTGGAAGGAATGTTAGAACACAGATCGTCAGGACTGGAAGGAACCTTTAAATATCAAATATGAGAAGCGGACAGACCTTAGAACGTGGATTCTCAGAACGAGAAGAGACTTTGGCCGCCATATCATCACAACCGGAGGGGAATCTAGAACACTGAACATCAGAACTGGGGTGACGGGAGTTGTCTTAGAATATAAAGCACAGAATGTCAGTGCTAAGAGAGGCTTTAGGACATAGAACATGCAACGTAAGTCAGACATGCAAAGTAAGATCATAAAGGTCAGAGCCAGAAGGGTCATTAGAGCATAAAACGTCTGAGCTGATCTTGGAACCTAGAAAGTCCAAGCTCGAAGACGCTACAAAGATTGTCTAGTCAAGCCCATGATGTCACAGGCTCCTCTCCCCTCCCTGCCTGAGCCTAGCACCTAACCCAGTGGAGGACCCATTCAGCTAGGACTATCCCCCCAGATGCTGAGAGTTGGGCTGCCCATCAATTGACCCCCAAAGTATTTCTGAGCACCTAGTAGACCAGCGTAAAGGAGGTTCTGCAAGAGCCACACCTTCTCTCATTCCCTTCTCTGCCTCTGCCCTACCTCACAGCTCGCTCCTTGCCAAGAGAAGCAGGATGGAGCCATCTGAAGGTTCCTGAGATGATGAGGCAACGCCAGTGCCCCTGCCTGGCTCCTATAAAGCTGTTGCCAGCTCCCTGCTTCTGGGTGATCCCAGCTCAAAGTCAGCTCATTCCCACCAACAAAGCCTGAGTCCCCCAGGACCAGGCGTAGACCTGCAGTTCCCCACACTGGCCACCAGATGGCAAATAGACATCATGGACTAGTGGCAGCTGCCAGCCCATGCTCTTGCAGAAAAGATGTGGGATGGAGAAGAAAAAGCAGATGCCCCACCATGTTTGGGGTGGGAGGGGAGGGGGAGGGGAAAGGGCACCCCAGGGAAGGCTGCAGGTGATCCCCAGAAACCCATCCCCTAGGTCAGCAGTGGGGCAAGGGTCTTTGGATTTGGGGGTGACTTCCAACCTGCCATGTCTAGGAGGCTTGGGCTAATACGGATTCCTGAAGTTGGAGTGAGCTGCAGAGGCTGCCTCACTCCCAGACACAGAGGGACGTCAGAGCGGAGACTGTCAGAGCCGGAAGGACCCTAGACCTCAGAGCATAGAATGGTGCACACAGAGGGACCTTCCGAGCAGAGTGTAGAGTATCTTTGAATGAGGCAAAGGTGATTTGCCCATGGTCACACCGGAATTAGAGACGGAGCAGGGATTTGAACGCAGTTCTTAAGGCTCTGAATCGGATACCCCAGCCTGTCTTAGTGGACTTCAGTACTGAACCACCCTCCGTCACAGATAATAATTCCCAGTAGCCCTGAGGCCCAGCCTTGCCCAGGGCATGACTCTGCCCTCCCTCATCTTCACCTTGTGTCACCTTGGGCAAGTCACTTGATTCTCTGGGCCTCAGTTTCTTCATTAAAAAAATATGGGGGTTGGGCGAGGTGACCTAAGGTCACTTCCAGTGCTCAATCTAGGATTCTCTCATCTTGTGAATGAATGAATGAATGGATGGATGAATGAATGAATGAATGAAAAAGCTGGGCTCCTCTGATCTGGATTCTGTTCCCGGTTCTGTCATTTCATAACTGACCATGTGACCTTGGGAAGCTTGTTTCATCCCTGTTTCCTCACTGGTGAAATGGGAAGGTGAGGGAGTAGTCTAGAAGGTCCTTTCAGATCTAAATTCTATGATCCAATCCATGGCACAAAGGCTCAGGCTTGTGTGGAGGGCAGAAATGGAACAGGGGAGATGGTGCCCTCAGGGGAAGCCAGAGGGGAGGGGAAAGAGAGGCACAGCAGGGCAGGGGAGATTGTGGGTGAAGATGCTCAGAGAAAGCCAAGAGAATGAAGAAGCTGATCAGGAGAAACTCTTCTCCTCTCGGGGCCTCAGTTTCCCCCTCTGTAAAAGGAGGGGTTTGGACCAGACAGCCTCTAAGACCTCCACTGACTCTAGATCTTGATGAGTGGGAGCCCGGGGTTTGTAGTTTGGGGAGAGTGGAGAAGAGGGCAGGCCTCGATAAAGGGAGGGCACGTGAAGGGTCAATGGGCTTGGGATTTCTGCCGCTGGGCGCTTCATGGGTCTCCCCCTTCCTTCCCTCCTCCCCCTCCTTGTGGGCCGGGGGGGGGCCAGCAAGCCCCCAGCCTTGCCATTCTTAGCTAGTGATTCCCAGCCGTGGTCAAGCCAAATCGTATTAGAGTGGACAGGGCCAGCGCGTCTCTGTTTCGGTGCCTGGCCTGTGCAGCTCTTGGCCAATCAGATGCAAAGATGCTCTCCGGGTGGTATCTTTTCTTTCCTAAAGGGAGACTAAAGGGGATGGGGACCCACTGCTTCCTCCGCCTCCTCCTGTACCCTGCCCAAGCCTGCCCCTTACCTTACACCTTGGATTGCACTGTTGACCCTTGCTGTCCCCTTAAGGGACCCATTGCAGCTGAGGGAGGGAGGAAGGAAGGAACGGCAGAGAGAGAAGCTCTCTGCTCCCCAGCCCCCCTCTGGTCTTTATGGGATGGAGGCGTGGACGGTTGATGAGACCATGCGCAGGGCACCCAGCCTGTCCTCAGACTGATGGGTGCCCAGCTGGCCATCTAAGTAGGAGAGCCGAATGGGGTCAGGGTGGAAGGGGCTGGCCAGAGGTAGGTGTGACCAGGACACGGGAGAAGCAGGGGGACCAGAAGCAGCCCCCCCATCACCCCAGGGACCTTGGGAAAGTCACCCGTGCAGCCCGTGGCTCGTCTTCTCTGCTGGTAAAATGGTGGTAATAATTAACGCTTCACCTACCTCACAGGGGAGGTTGGAAGGTTGCGGTCACCTGACCTGTGTCCAGGGGTGCCCTGGATGCCCTTGGATTTTGAAGGGGCTACCCAAGGGCAATGTTACCATGCCTGCCCGGAGAGCGAGGCCTGCTTCACCCTGAGGCCGAGGCGCCCCAGTGTCCTGGGTCCCGCCGGTCCCTGTTAAGATGTGAGAGTCATCCGTGGTCTCTCTGGGGTATGCTAGAGCTATTACCTTTTTCAGGTATGTCTTTTTTCTTGTGACCATCCTCCTGTAACTACTGTACAGAGTTCTCCCCGCCCACCTCCCCCCCACCCCCAGTCCTTCACCTAGCAACGCGCCCGAGGGAGGGGACGGGAGAGACAAACGGCCTCAAGGCTCAGGTGGCCCCAGACCCCCAGTACGGCTGGGCGCAAGGCTGGGGACCCTGCTCTTTCTATTCTGTTCAGTCCTCTTCCAGCAAGTGTTTTATAAAAAAAGAAAAAAAGAAAAAATTCACCACCACAAAACAAAACAAAAAAAACCCACAAACCTCAACATTCTCGGTGAAGAGAAAGGAAGAAAAACTAATGGAAAAAAACCCATAAAAACCGTTCCCACCACACACACCCTCTGAGCCAGCGAGATTTCCTCTTTGCAGATTCCTGTTTTTGTGGGAATGGGCCCTGCTTTTTGTAGAGCGGGGCCGTTCTGATTAATAAAGGACAGTGAAAAAGCAGGGCCTTGGCTCCTTCCTCCGCCGTTCCTCAGCACCCCCAGAAGGAGGAGGTGAAGGAGATGGGGTGGGGCGGGGCAGGCCGGGGCTCTCTCCACCACACACCCTGTGTCTGGCCTCGAGTGGACTCCGGCTTCAGCCCTGGCTCCGATCCATTTGTCGACTCCCCGGCTATCATCCCCCAAGGGGAATCATTAGCCCCTTAGGGCCTCCTGCTGTTGTCCCTGCAGTCCTAGAGCCCCTCACCCCCCCAGGAGGAACTGGGACAGACTCACCCCCCTCCCCTTGTTCCTCACCTGGGGCAGAGTGGACCAGCCAGGACTGTAGGGGAGAGGGGGGGTGTTTTACTGTGGCCCCACCACAACCACCCTAAGGGGAGGCCCAGCTGTGGCCCTGGTGGGTTATAGCTAGCGCCTCCTCTTCCCCAGATGTTTGTGGGGAGGAAGGAGGAATTAGGCAGGGCCCTGGGCCTGGTGAAATAGCAATAGCTAAACCAACGTTCTCTCCCCCACCCCAGCTCTGGGGAGCGGCCCTAGAGGCAGCGCTGGCCCTAAGCCTGCAAGAACTGGGTTCCGGTCCTGAGTCCTCCCCCGCACTGGCTGTGTGATCTTAGGCAAGTCACTTCTGTCCTCTGGGCCTCAGTTCCCCACCCCTAGAAGGGCAAGAAAGCACCCCGGCCCCCGTCCTTCCCAAGGAGGAACCGAGGTCTGAGCTGTGCTCAGGGTTTCCTAGGAAGAAGGTGCTAAATCAGCTTCCCTCATGAGCACAAAAGGAAGTTCCAGTCGGGTTTTCTGCCCACCCCACCCTCATTCCTGCCCCGACCCTGATTATGGAGCTCTCCAGGAGTGAGGGCGGCTGGTTCTGTACCTGCCCGGCACTCGGGCTGAGTTTAAATATCCCTTCAGACTTCATTATTTTTCTCTCTGGAAGCCGGTCCCTAGGCAGGGAGGGAATGCCATCTTGTCCAAGCACTGAGGGGCCCTGCGGTACCTGGCTCGGCTTTCCCCCCCCCCCCCACCCCCGCCTGGGGCGACTCCCCTTCTCATGGAGGCAGGAGGAGCCATGGGAGGAAACTGCTAAGTAACTCGGCCCTGAGCAAAGGGAGGAAAGGCCCAGGGCCTTGAGTTTTTCCCATGGAAAATAGTCCCTGGAAAAAATAAAACACAAAAAACCAACTAGCCCAGGTGCTCAGGTATTACCCATTCAAAGGCCTGGAGGTGCCAGGCCTGGCCACTTAATGCTTCGGGGCCTTGGGCAAGATGCTTCCCCCGGGCCCGGTCCTGCTTCAGTCCCATGAGGAAGTAGGACCAGAGGAATTCAGAGGCCCTTCTTG
The DNA here is from genome assembly GCF_900497805.2 of Vombatus ursinus. Lineage (NCBI taxonomy): Eukaryota > Metazoa > Chordata > Mammalia > Diprotodontia > Vombatidae > Vombatus > Vombatus ursinus. Next base: position 1,455,108 of record NW_020953709.1, read on the forward strand.
TTCTGTCACTAGACCCCCCCTCTGTTCTGAGGCCCCTCCCAGCTGTGAACCTTCCAAGCCCCCTGCCTTGGTGACCCAGAGAGCCCTGAAGGCAGGGGGCTTGCCCTGCCCTGGGTGCCAGTGCCCTCCTAGACCCTGGATCTCCTTCGTCCCCACACAGCTCATCTGCCCTTGTGCTCCATCCCGTTCTGCAGGCCGGGCTCCCTTCCTGCGTCCTCCCGTTATCTATACTCCCTGTTCTCTGGAAGCTTATCCTGAGCAATTCCCCATTCCTCCCATCCCCACCCAAAATTAAGGGGACGGAATTGAATCCACCTCTGTGTTCTGGGTGTTGGCTCTCTGGGGCCGTCTGTCTTTCCCTTGGGTATGTCCCCCTCCCCTTCGTCTGTGTCCTGTGTGTCTCTGTCTTGTTTAGATTGTGAACCCCAGGGGCAGGGACCCCTGTCTGACTCAATGTTCTGTACAGCACCTGCAGGTGTGTGAATAAATGTTAATCCATGGATCCAAGAGTGCCCAGGTCATCTTGGGGAAGCAGGTTGTGGGACAAGTGGGCTGACCTGGGGAGGCAGGGAAGGGGAGGTGGAGCTTCTGAGCTGATCCTAGCCTGCCCTTTTCTTCCCAATGACCCTAAGGGATGCATGATCAGGTTTGGTAGGGGAGGGCGCAGGACCATCTCTGAGCAGATACCCCTCAAACAGCTGGTGCATCCTATCACCCAGCTAGTCAGAGACTTAGAGAGCTAGGGAAGAGGACACAGAATCTGTCCCCCCAAACCACACCCCACCCCAGCTGGCCTCAGAACTGCTCACAGCTACCCTACCCACACAACCCCAGGCTTCCTTCTCCTGCAGACTAAGTGTCTCTACTGACCCAGAAGAATCCTGGGATGGGGGCTGGAGGTAGAGACGGGGAATCATTCTCCGTCCAAGTTGATATCCAGGAGGCACTTTCTCAGTGACATTCAGTAAACATTTATTGAGCACCTACTATGGCCACCAGGCTCGTAGGGTGGGGCGGGAAGCATCTGCTCCATCTGGGAGACAAAGCTAAAAAAGTGACAGAATCCCCGTCCTCCAAGAATATGAGTGGGAAAGGGGGGAGAGCAGAGGACACTACCAGAACACAGATATAGAGTAGAGAGGACAGAGGGGTCCGGGAACATCCGAGGAGGGTCAGCTAGGGAGAATCAGAGTCAGAAGAAGACTTCTCAGGGAGGCGGTGTACAATAAAGTAAGACTTTGATGGGCAAAAATCAGAAGGGAGGGTGTTCTTGGCATAGGGGGCGGTGAGCAACCAAACGGTGGCAAGAAATGTGTTGGGAAGCAGCTGATAGGCCGATGTTGTTGGGGCAGAGAGCACTGTCAGAGCAGGAGGGGCCTGAGAACAGAGAAGGTCAGAGCTGGGAGGAACCTTAGAATATTCAGGAAGCCCAGCCTGCTACAACGGGAGGAGTGTGGTATTTGGAGTCAGGGGACCCACAGTGAAACCCAGCTCTGTGACTTCCTATTTGCACGACCTTGGGGAAGTCACTTACCTCTGGGCTGCCCCCACCCTCCATCTTTAAGAGGAAGAGGATGGACTCAGAGGTCCCCTCGGGCTCTAGGACTGCTGTACAAATGAGGCTTTGATCCTAAGAACCAAAAACATAGGATGTCACCCAATTAATCACCAAGCATTGACTGGACCTTTAGCATGTGCCAGGCCCCCGTGCTCTGGGAGCTTACTTTGGGGAGAGGGCGCAGGGGGAAAGACGCCATGTGCACATAGAAATGTACACAGAGTAGATGTGCACCAAGTACATACCGGGCAGTTTGGGAGCGGGGGAGGCAGGGCCCTCTCGGGGGAAATGTTTCCTGTAAAAAGAAGGTGTTTGAGCTGAGTCATAAAGGAAGGGACTGTCTGAAGTGAAGTGAGCAGGGCAAGCATTCCAGGCAGGGAGGATGGGCTGGGGCAAAGGCACAGGACCAAGTGTGGTATCTGAGGTGCAGAGATCGGCCCGGTTTGACTGGACCTGAATGTGCAGGGAAGGGGTTAAGTTCTAAAGAGGCTCAAGAGATAGGTTGGGGACAAACTGGCTTTAAGAGGATTTGATCTTTTATCCTCAAGTCAAAAGGAGCCACCGAAGTCTCTTGAGTGAGGGAATGGCAAAGTCAGGCTGTGCTTAAGAACAATCACTTTGACAGCTGTGCGGAAGACAGATCAGAGTGGGGACAGGGTTGGGATGGGGAGGCCCATCACCACGATGGGAAAGCAGGTCGGGGGAGAGGGGATGAGGGCCCGAACAAAGGGGATGAGTAGGCTAACTGATGGAAACGGCACAGGTGTGAACAATCTGTCGTTCACACACATTCACACGTATTTGGTGAGGCAATTGGGGTTAAGTGACTTGCTCGGGGTCACACAGCTAGTGTTATGTGTCTGAGGCCGGATTTGAACTCAGGTCCTCCTGACTCCAGGGCTGATGCTCTATCCATTGCCTCTGTTCACATAGATATTATAAGAGTTGGCCACTGATTGGCTATGTGGAGTAGGGGAGAGTGAGGAGGTGGGTAACCAGGAGGTCACCACCCTGGGTAGGAAGTTTGGAAGAAGGATAGGTTTGGGGGAAAGAAGGTGAGGCCTGTTTTGGACGTGTTGAGTCTGTGATGGCTCTAGTCTAGGACATCCAGTTTGAACCGTCCAACGGGTAGCTGGTGGTGATGGATTCAGGAAGGAGTCGGGGCATGGATATGCTGATGTGGGGGTCATCTGCATATATGGCAAATAAAACCATGTCAGAGCTAGAAGATAGCTTGGAGTCACCATGTCCAAACTCTTCATTTTAAAGTTGGGGAAACCGAGCCCCAGAGACACTAAAGCGTATGCTCAGGGTCATGTAGCCTGAGAATCATCTGGTTGGCACAGACCCGAAGAGAAGAATCATTAAGAGGCAGCTAGGTGGCATAGGAGATAGCATTAGGAGGATCTGAGTTTGAATCCTGCCTCAGACACTTATGAAATGTATGACCCTGGGCAAGTCACTTAACCTCAGTCTCCTTAGCATTAACAGGGGGATGATAATATCACCTACCCGCTAGGTTTGTTGTGAGGCTACAATGAGATCATAAAGTTCTTAGCAAAACTTAGAGCACTGTATAAGTGTTGGTCACTATTCTGCAGCACTCCAGTGACTTCCTTGTCATCCCAGTCAGATATGCTCATCCCCCCAGCTCCCTACACCATCGCTCCTATTCCTAATGCCTTATCCCTCTTGCCCATGGCTCCAAGGACAGTCAATTACTCCAGCGAGCCCTTCATCTCCAGATGCTGAGGACTGGACACGTAGGAAGCCAAGGGAAGCTGCCAGAAGCAGCTGTCTTCCCACAATCCACTGCCTGCTGGCAGCTGGGACACAGGCAGAGGCTTCCCTGCTGGGACCTCCCTTTTTAGGTGAGACAGCAGCTCCTTTGACTCTTCTTTCCCCCTCTGCTCCTTTAGTCCATCCTCAATGTCTAAGGTCCCAGCTTACACTGAAAACACCCGGGTACCCCAGCCGGGAGCCTTCTATGTCTTCCTGCCTAGAAGGACAGCCCTCAACAGAAATAGGAAGTTTGGAAGAAGGGAGGGTTTGGGGACAAAGATCACAGATTCTGTTTGGGATGCTTTGCATTTGAGATGTCTCTGGCACATCCAGCTTGACGTGGGCTATGGATTAGTGACGCCACGCCAAAGTGCAGAAGTGGCTGGGGTCAGACCCAGAGATCTCTGAGGCACTTCCCGTGGCCTCCCTGTCCGTGTGCCGGTTGGCCTGGGGAGTGTCCCCAGCTCTATCATCCACTTTGTCAAGGCAAAGGGAAGAGCCCCTGGACAGAGCTGCCCCAGCAGCCACAGGCAGGCCCGAAGGATCCCAGAGGAGGGAGCTGGGGGTAGGAAGGGGGGTGGGGTAATAGCCCTTGAACTCCTCCCTGGTTTATCTAATTCCATGAGAATGTTATTATTCAGTATCCTCCCAGGCCCCATAAAGCCCATCATTCCATATTGGGTCCACTTCAGCTAATGCCTCTAATAGTTTCTAACATTTTTTGGTGGCCTGTCCCCTTTTGCCGATGAAGCCTATGAAACCTGTCTCAAAATCAGGTTTTTAAAGGTATAAAATATGTAGGATCAGATAGGAAACCAATTATATCAAAATAGAGATTTTTTTTCCCATCCAAGTTCACAATTCCCCTGAAATCTGTCCATGAATACCTTTGGGAGGAGTGGAGAGAGGTCCAAGGAGCACTCAGGGGTCCGTGGCCAACAGATTAAGAATCCCTGATCTAACCTTTCCAGAAGCTTCCAAATGCTGAAAAGCCTTGGGTAGGGAAGTCTTCATTCTGCACAGAGCCTTGGTCTACTCAGAAAAGAGAGAAGCAATGGAGGATGGGTGAAAGGCAGAGCCAGAGAGAGGGGTCATGGCAGCAACTTGCTTTTCTTCCATCCCCATTACCCACTCGGCTTCCATTTGGGCAGCCATTTCCAATATACTGGCTGAGTTGGGGAGTCCTCCAAACACCGTTGGGAGGCATGTGAGGGGGGTTTGCTGAGCCACAGTCATGAGAAAGGGTGACAGGGAGTTATATCAGGAGTGGAATGGAAAAGTGGTAATAAAGCGTTCAGTTCCTTCTGTAATCAGCGCTCTGCCATCACCTGGCCCAGCTTCCAAATCCAACTGTCGTTCCAGTGTGACTGGTCCTCTGTGGCTACCTCTCCTCTCTCCTGGGCTGGGAAGCGGGAGGAATGGCTGACCTTCAGGATACAACTGGGAGCAAACTTAGTAATCAATGAGCCCACCCCACCCATTTTATAAATGAGGAAACTGAGGCCCAGAAATAAAGTGACTTGTCCAAGGACAGTAAAGCCAGGAATAGAACCCAAGGCTCTTCGGAATCCCAAGAGGACTATGTGCCAAGATATCTGAAAGGTGATGGCTCTCTTCCCACCCCTTTGTGAGAAAAGACTGGGGTTTTATTCTTTCCAACTTGCTCCCTACATCTGGCACCTTAGGACCATGAAGCATCTTCTCCCTGCCCCTCCAGGGACCACTGAGGCAAGAAAGAGAAGAATCCCCCATGACCCTCTCCTCCCTCTCAAGGACAGAGCATGGGGGTGGGCAGCCCTGGGTCTCTGAGACAGCAGAGGAGACCTGGCTGTTCCCAGGCAGTGCCAGCCTGGACTCCTGATGGCAGCTTCCAGCTCTCCTTCTCTCTCTGCCAGCTTCTAATTTGCATCTCCCTGCCCCCATCCCATGGCTCCCTCTCAGCCTGGCTGGGCAAGGCTTGACCTTTCAGCCCAAGCTCATGACCCATCACCATAGCAACAAAGCCTTGGCATCATCTCCTCATGCCATTAGGAAGCCTTTTTATTTACTTGTTTTCTCTCAGTGTGGCTGTTTTTCCTGAATGGTTTAAGAAGAAAGAGAGAAAGGGCTAAGCAGAGGCAGGGATGACTTTGAGAGGCAAAGACAGGCAGGGAAGGAAGGACCAAGAGAGAGAGCAGTCCAGGAGCAGGGATTGCCACTCCAAGGTGGGGGATGGGCAGGTGGAGACAGCAAAGGACGGATGGACAGACAGTGTCTGGGAGGGAGGAACCGAGCCTGTCAGGAGATGGCTAGTGGAGCAGAGAGGCAGAGGACAAACAAGACAGAGGAAGACAAGGACACGGAGAGGAAGGAAGAGGCAGGAAAAGAGCAGATGGATCAATCAATCCACTAGCATCTGTTAAACACCTACTATGTGCCAAATGCCCTGCTAAACACGGGGGTTGCAAAGACAGTCGTGAAAATGAAACAGAGGCAGAAGGCAGAGCAAGGGGCCAAAGAGAAGAGAGGAAGACAGACAGGAAGACATAGAGAGAGAAGCCAAGGCAAGCTACAGAGGGACGGGGATGGAGACGGAGGAGCAGGCAGTGCAGCTGGGGAAAGGGAGAGCAGAAGGGAGGCACCCAGGGAGACAGGGAACAGAGGGGCAGGAAGAAAGACGGGACAGAGAAAGGCGGAGGAGCTGATGTTGAGAGAGGAAGCGCTGAGGGAGAGGGGCCAGGACAGAGAACAGCAGAGGCAGAGGGACGCACACAGGAAGGGAAACACAAAAAGAGGCAAAGGCCAGATGGCGGAAAGGAGGGAAGGAAGGAAGGCAAAGAACACAGAGATCGTGCAGAGAAGTGACAAAATTATCAAGGGGGTGTGGGGATGGGATAAAGGGAGAGGGAGGAGAGGGGCAGGAAAAAAGACCCCACAGGAAAATCTGGGCTAAGAGAGAATCACCACAACGGCCTAGAGCTTGAACCCAAAACTACAGACAGACAGACAGAGACCAGAGAGGGCTTGGCCAGAGACTCAAAGCAGAAAGACAGGCTGGGGTCTAGACTAATTGAACCCAGGCTGCATTGACACAGAACAGAGCTGGGCTGGCCAGAAGTAACAGAACACAGGCTGACAAGGAGACAGAGCCGGCCAGCGCTCGGCTGGACCGAGACCCAGCTCAGATGGAAGGAGAGCAAAGCGGTGGTGCCTGGCACACGGTCCTGAGCCTGGACAGACAGATGGCGGGGCTGCTGGATGGATGGGGGAGTGGGGCAGGATGACGACAGGGTAAGGACCAAAGCTGGCCGGGCCACCAGAGAGGGAAACAGAAGGATACACATTAACTAGAGCCCAGCAAACTCCCGGGGCTTATAAATAAACAGGCATGTGGGAAACAAGGATTCTTTCTCCAGGAAATATAATTTATGTTGACAGGCATAATTTTTCTTTTAAAGAATATCCCTCTTTCGCTTAGTCGCTGTGTCACCTGACTGTGTCCCTGAGTTACCCCCCAGCCCCTGCCCTAGCAAATCTCTCCCCTTTATTGCTCGGATGGTAAAGATTTTGGTTCTGGTCAAGGGGAATGGGGAGGGGGCAATGGGGACTGGGCTGGCCCTGGCCCAGGAGGGAAGAGGAAGTGAGGCAGGGCCAGTCGGTCCCATCCCCTCCTGCTCCATAGCAGTTTCCCCAGATGTGCCCATGTATGGGCATGGAAAAAGCAGGCAGCCAGGGAGTGACAGCCTTGATGCCTGATTCCCACCACACAGAGAACCTCTCTGGGGGGCAGAGGGAGCCGACCTGGAGGCCTAGCACAGGCACAACGTGGGAATGTCAGCGGCTTTTCAAACTTGACAGCTGGAAGGAACAGCTCCCATTCTGGGGGGCTGGGGGGGGGGGGAAGGCAGTGACACTCCGAACTCCAGAAGGCCAAGGGTTTGAGAAAAGCAGGGTGCAGGATTCTTCCTTTCCTTGTTACTGAATACTGCTTAGGTGGCAGGCCTTAAGCCCAACAGCCTGAAGAGGTATGTAGGCTCCCCATGGAGGGACAGAGGGGATTCTGTGCTAACCACAGGCCTTTCCTGGCCTCCTGGAGCCCAGAACTTGAGGCTTCCTTACCCAACACTGCTCATTTACCCTGGTGAGCACATCCCAGTCTCAGCTCCAGGCAGAGGCAGACGTGCCCCAGAAGGACTTCTTCTGCGGGAAAGAACTTCAGTCCTTCAGAGCAGGGGTGCCTCTAGGGGATGGCCTGGGGTTCTCAGGCCCCGTGAGAGGTAGTGACTTTTAGGAGAGGAGGAAGGAGGTGGCCAGGAGAATAGTTGACAATCCTCCCCAGACTCAGTGAGAGATGATGGTCCCAAAGCCACCAGCAGCTCTGGGAGGTCGGCAGCCCTCGCAGGGGACGTTCCCTAGAGGTGAGCCATGGTTTGAGGCCCAGACAGCAGTAGAAAGGGGAGTCCCTTCGGGCTGCCCAGCCTGGCAGGACCAACTCCCCCAAGCAATGAGTGGCCTGTGTAGTAGGCAGCTACCCAGGGCGGCTGTTACTGGTGCCCAGGTATCCTCTGGGGCCTGGAAAGAAGCAAAGTCGAGAAAGTCAGGGCCTGGAGAGCTCAAGTGGGCTCGCCTTTCCTGGGGATTCCTAGGCCCAGGGGCTTGCGCCCTGCACAGAGCGCAATCTCTTCCTCCTCCTCCTCCTCCAGATCCTCGTCCTCTTCTTCCTCCACGTGCCCCTCGCGCTCCGGCTCTTCCTCCTCCTCCTCCTCCTCCCCCTCCTTCTCCGCGCTCACAGAGGGCGGAGGACCCGGCGCCTGGGCCGGGGCTGGACGGAGGCGCGGCGTCCGGGGCGCCGGCGGCGGCTCGTCGCGCTCGGCCATGCGCTCGACGGCGCCCTCGCCCACCAGGAAGACCGTGTCGAGGACCCGCGGGGGCCCCGTGACGGGGTTGTGGTCGTAGGAGAAGACGCGCAGCGCGCGCAGCGGCCTCAAGTCGGGGAAGCCGCCCAGCTGGTTGCGGTCCACGTCGAGGATGCGCAGGCGGCCCATTCGCAGCAGCACGTCGGGGAACACCTCGAGGCGGTTGCCGTAGAGCCAGAGGCCGCGCAGGCCCACCATGCTGGGCAGCTCGGCGGGCAGGCCGCGCAGCCGGTTGTCGCCCAGCTGCAGGGACTGCAGCGCCGGCATGCGGAGCAGCGCGCGCGGGAAGCGCCGCACGTAGTTGCCCTCGAGCCACAGACAGCGCAGGCTCTGCAGCTGCGCGAAGTCGGCGGGCAGCCCGAGCAGCCGGTTGCTGCCCAGGTAGAGGCGGCTGAGGCGCGGCAGGCGGCACAGCGCCTCGGGCACGTGCTCCAGCTTGTTGAAGTCCAGCGCCAGGATGCGCAGCTCGCGCAGCTCCTCGATCTCGTCGGGCAGCTCGCGCAGGCCCGTGCCGCTGATGTAGAGCCTCTGCAGGCCGAGCAGGGCGCACACCGAGGCGGGCAGGCGCCGCAGCCGCCGCCCGCTCAGCTCCAGGAGCTGCTCGCCGTTACTCAGCTGCTCGGCCACGTCCGACGGCAGCTCGTCCAGCGTGGACTCGGCGATGCCCATCCTGCGCTCATGGCCCCCGGGAGGAGCGGGGGCCGCCGGCGGCGTGCGCCCTGCCCGAGCTCAGGCTCCCACGGGGCTGCCAGCCTCCTCCCCCCTGTCCACACCCTCCCTCCCGCCCCCGACCCGGCCCGCACTACTCACCGGGCCCGCTCCGTCGTGCACCCCCGACCGGGCTTGGGGGCCCTCCCCCCCGCCCCCCCAAGAGACTGCCCGGCCGGCCGGCTATAGCTGACCTGGCTCCGTCGGGCTGCCTTCTCCCGCCCCGCGCCGGAGATTGGGCTACCTGTCCTCTCCAGTCCTGCGAGTCGTCACCCCCTAACAGGGCTCCGGCTGTCCGCCCCCCCCCCCCCCCCCCGGGCACCTCGCCTGATCGGCACGTCCCTCCCCCCCCCCAGGGCTCAGGATACTCCCTCCGGTCCCCTGCCGAAGACCAGGTTCCCCCCACCTGTCCTGATCCGGCTCCCCAACCAGGGTTCGAGATGCCCGCTCTGCCCCCTATTCATACCCCTCCGCCCCAGCCCCGCTGGAGCTTGCCCCCCCTCCCGGCCCGATCCGGCCCCCCAGTCCCAGACCCAGGGACTGGAGGGGAGGCGCCGCCGGGCCACTCAGCTGGCCGCCGGGCGGCTCGCCGCCAGTCTCTTAAGATCGCCCTCCGGGACTCCCCCGCTCGCGCTGTCTGACTTGGGTTCCCACAGACTCGATGCTTAGCGACCCGTCACCATGGAAACCCCCGACGCGGTTCCAGCTGCCAATGAGAGGGAGGAAGAGAGAGGGGCGGGAGCGAGACCAGGGAAGGGGGGCGCCCCCTCCCGAGGGCCAGCCCCGGTGCCCGGGCACCGCCTCCCTCCCGACTGAGCAGGAGGGAACCTAGACCAGAACCGCCCGGGGCCAGCAGGTACCCCAGGCCACCCTACTCAGATCTCTTCAAGCTCTGGCCTCCTTACCCACTCCCCAGCGGCGCAAACCCTCCTGCCCTTTACCATTGAACCCCGGGCTCGGCTCACCCAATTGTCCTCCGTGCCACATTGACCCGGTCCGCCTCCCCACCTCCTTCCTCTCCTAGTTACACCAGAGCTAAAAAATAGACAAATCAATGAATTCTCTCTGTGTTCAACGACAGCCAGCTCCAGACATCACCACAATTAACCCCTGATGCTTTATAGAACGTGGAAGAAATGTCTGAGCTTGGAACGACCTTAGAACGGAGAGTAGCACCGGGGAGATACCTGAGGGCAAGTGTGTGTCAGAAGGGACCTTCGAGTTCCAAGGTCCGATATCCTAGGGGCCAAAAACCAAAGAATTCGAGGCATCCGGTGTTGTAGGTAAAACGCTCTGAGCTGGGTTCAAATCCTGTCCCTGTCCCGCTAGAGGTGTGACCCTAGCTAATAAGTCAATTCACTTGTCCCTGCCTCTGTCCATACCTGTAAAAAGAGGGAGATATACTCGAATGACATCCAGCGTCCCTTCAAACACAATATCCCATAAATGGCAGAGCTGGAAAGGACTTAGAACAGAGATAACTCACAATTGCATGGGGCCCGAGGGCTTATGTTGTCCTAAACCCCACCCCCCTTTTTTTTACAGATGAGGAAACTGAGGTTCAGAGAAGGTAAGCAGTAAAGGAATGAGCACTGAGCTCTTCAGGTACAAATGGAAAAAGGAGACGTCCTTGCTCTCACCGAGCTCACATTCTAATGGGGGAGACAAGAACACAGATGGAAAGTTTCAGCGGCAGGACAGATGGAAAGGTCCCATAATCCTTAGGGAACAGAGGCGAAGCAGATGGTAATTCGCTAATGTCATTTCCACTGATGAAATCGTATCAGTTTCTACTGTTGAACCATTTGGCAGTGCCAAAGGCATTGCTAGTAAGAACTTTTTCTCAGCCTTCACTAGCTGTGGCCACCAGAAGCAGGTGCCAGGCTGCAGGGGGCAGGGGGGCTCAAGATGATAGCTTCAAGGGCTGGGCTGGAAGTAGGACTAATGGCCAGGTGGGTGATGTTGTCACTCCTGGGGCCCTCCAGGCAGTGGCACTGATGTTAGTAGTGTCAAGGAAAGGGGATCTCTTCTCCAGTGTTTTCTCCCATGGTTCCTGGCTGTAAGGGATAGACTGGAAGCAGGGAAAGTGGTCCAAGGTGAGGAGCACTGCTAGTCCCAGCTTGAATTCAGGGTCCTGGGCTGGGTCTCTCAGCATCTGAGGGGAGATGGTATTCAAGGTTCTCCATAAACGCCGCCTCCTGTGTGTACCTTAGGGGGCTTCAGTGAGGTCGGTATGGCTGATGGCAGTCAGGGGCAGCTGACCCCTTCTCCGCAGGAGTTGCTTCTCTGGTGGATGGCTGTGGGGGCCAGGTGGTGCCTCTATCAGAAACAGGGAAGTTTGAAAGAAGGGAGAATTGAGGGGGAAGATAATGTAATTACAACCTGTCATCCGTGCCCGCTCAACCTGTGCTCCTCACTCCCTCTGGAAAATGAAAAACGTGCGGAAGGGGAGGGAGCAGGGAGCAGTGCTTACTCACGGGCCACAGCTCTTGAGTGCAATCTGCTGCTGAGGAGGGCTGGCAGCAGTCACAAGGTCTCAGGGAGTGAATAGGGACCAGGGTTCTGAGTTTAGGACTCTCTTTTGGCAGGCAGTCCCCTGCCTCTCCACTACATCGTTACGTACTGACTGACGTGTTGTGCTATTCAATGCCTCCCTCAATGGGCTCTCGGTGGGTAGAAGTGACCCCAGGGCCAAACAAGCTCATGAAAGGCTTCCTACCAAGCCGGAAAGGCACTGAAGATGTGCCTGAGGGAGGCTTTTCTCTATTGCCACCATGGATAGTATAAGGCAGAGTCAGGAAGACCTAGGTTCAAGTCTGACCTCTGACCACAGTTTGGAAACTGTGTGTCCTCACTTTCATTGTTAGGAAGGTTTTTCTTACAAAATCAGCCTCACTTCCTTGGGCCAGCTGGCCCCGATTCTGCCTCCCAGGGCCAAGCCTCACAGATCTCTTCCCTCTGCCATATGACAACAGCAACCATGTCTCTGTCTTCTCTCCTCCAAGCTAAACATTCCTGGGTCCTTTAACTGATTCTGGTGTGGCATGATCCCCCTCCCCCTCAAGAAGTTCTCCAGCTTGTCCAAGCCTTTCCTAAAATATGGTACCTAGAACTGACCGTAGTGGTCCAGCCATACTGACATGCTTCCTGTTGAACATGCCTGAAGCTCCAGTCTCCATGCCTTTGCATTGGCTGCTTGCCATGCCTGGAAGGCACTCCCTCCTTACCTCTGGCTCTTGGAAACTTTCACGGCTCAGCTCAAGCTCTGCTTTCTGCAGAAAGGCTTTTCTTTGTCTCTTCCTGCCCTCCCCTCCCCAGTGCCATCCTCTGTAAGGTTACCTGGCACCTATTTTGTATATATCTTGTAACAATCTATATCCGTGTGCATCATCTCTATTAGACTGTGAGCTTCTTGAATCTCAGGGACTGTTTTGGTCTTGTGCCTGCAACTCCAGTGCTTGGCACATAGTAAGTGCTTAGCAAAGATTGATGGATGGATGACAGGGCAGACAGTATCAGGACAATCATTTATGATAACTGTCCCTCTTAACTGAGCCTAAGGTTGCCAGTAACCATTCCTGAGGCCCTTGTTAGGTCCTCCAGGATGAAGCCCTTCCCCAGCTCCACTGGCACCTACTCTTCCCCAGCCAACCCATACCCAGCCTTCCAAAGTCTCAGACAATAGTGGCCCCAGGTACCCACTGCTCTTATACCCAGACCCTCCCCCCCACACACACACCCAGGACCCCCACCACGGACTTGGGGCTCTTATTCCTGCTCTGCTGCTTACCAGTCACATGAACCTGGATAAATGACATCCTCTCTGTGCCTCAGTTTCCTCATCCACTGAAAGGAAAGTTGCAGAGTATAAGAACCAGTGAGGTCTGCTCTACTTCTTCTGACCTCTTAAGAGATGCAGTGTGGGGCAGGTAGTTGGCGCAGTGGATAAAGCAACGGCCCTGGATTCAAATCCAGCCTCAGACACATAACTCTTACTGGTTGTGTGACCCTGGGTAAGTCACTTAACCCCATTGCCTAGCCAAATAAATAAATAAAAGAGAGATGCAGCATGGCACTGGCTTTGGAGTCAGAAGGCCTGATTTCAGACCTTGCTTGTGCCACTCAAATTGTTTCACCCCCCTGGACCTCAGTTTCCCCATCTGTAAAATGAGGGGGTTGGGCTAGATGGCTTCTGAAGTTTTCTCCAACTCTAGGCCTGGGATCGTCTGTCTCTGATTCTTCGAACACAACTCTGCCTTGGAGGCCCAGCTCCACTGCCACCTCCTCCATGCAGTCTTCCCTGATCCCCCCCCCCCCCACATACTTCAGCCCTTACTTCCAATCACCTTCAAAACAGACACATCTCCTTGTGCCCAGACTTCAATTCCTCAGGTTCTGACTCTTCCCTCCCCCAACAATATGGCAGCATTTCCTGGAGGATCCCGAATCTGGGTTCAAGGACAGGAGAGAGCCAGCTTGGCCAGAAGCACTGGGAGGGGTTTGGGGGTGGGCTGGGGGAAGAGGTTGAGATGGTTACTCTGGGGAGGAAGGGAGGATAATTATTCTCTGCCCTGGGTGGTCCTTGTAGCTAGCCCTGAGGGCTCTCTGTAGGCCATGGTGCAGTGAGGCCCTCCTGGACAGGTGCACTGAATAGAGCAGAGGTGAGCAGGCTGTGTTCCCCTCTCTCAGCCCCGTAGACCAAGAGCCGGAGGCAGAGGCCTATCTGGCTCCTAGGCAGAAACTCCAGGGAGTGCTCACACACACACACACACACACACACACACACACACACACACA
>NW_020953709.1:1468857-1509397 GCF_900497805.2 Vombatus ursinus
CACACACACACACACACACACACACACACACACACACACACAGCTCATTCTTTTCCCCTCAGTTAATTCTATACCTCTGCCACCCACTGGGCTCTTCTCTATGAGGGAAAGGTAGGATGTACTAATGTTCTGGGCCCACTCAGGCTGCCAGCCATGGGTATAATGCTGATGAATCACCTGGGCACCACATGGTAGGCCCCAAGGCCTTCACAAATCAGAACTAACCAATACCTGCCATCCCTAGTACTGGGCCTCCTGTACATCCCTTTCTCCCCCAAAAGATGGGGAAACTGAGGCTCACAGCCTCTGAGAAGTAGAAACTGTAAAGGAGAGCTATTCCCTATGGATTGCCACAAAACAGGATGGACCCCTGCTCAGGAAGCTGAGCTTATGAGCAGGGCCCAAGGGGTCAGATCCTTGTCAGTCTCTCTCCTCATTGTCAAAGATTTAAGCTCCTATAGCCCTGTATGTTTGTGTCCCCCTCTCCTGCCCACCAAACACACACACACACATACACACACACACAGACACACACACACACTATAGCAGGTCAACTTCCTAAATAGCCTCTCAGAGAGGATTAATTGTGTTCCCTTAACCATTTTTTTTTTTTGGAGGGGGGAGGGAATAGGGTCCAGACCCATGATTTCATCAGTGTGAAAATTTCGTCCGCTGATACAGATCAGTATCCCACCTGCAACCTGCAATTTTAGAGAGGTTAAGTGCATGCCGATGGTCACGTAGCCAGGATGCACCAGAGTTGGGACTCAGACTCCAGACGGCACAGCCGAAGGCCGTCAGGCTCAGGAGGTGAGGACCGTGGCTTGAACACCAGCTTTGCTACTTATTATGAGACCTCATCCAAGGAACTGAATCTCCCTAGGCCTTAGTTTCTTCCTCTGTAAAATGAGGGGGTTGGACCAGATGACTTCTGAGGTCTGTTCTAGCTCTGGAACCTATAAAGCAATAGATTCTAGTTTGTAATTTGTCAGTGAACAATGGTGCCATATTGAGCAGCGTTTTTAACAGCATATCTCTTTTTTTTTTAAGGAAAGCAGTTTTATTATTTTGTGGCAAGTTGTGTTGGCAAGCATTTTTATTCATACCTTTAAGAGTTAAAAAGGATGCAGCCTTCCCTTCTTTTTCATGAAGTGATGAAACTTGGGTATGGAATATCACATACTTGGTTGTATGTATGTGTGTATGTATGTATGTATGTATGTATATCAGGCTTGGTTGACATATCAGTTTTGCCAGATTGCTTTACCTCTGTGTCTCACTATTAATATCACTATTACTATATTCTAAGTTTGAGCCCAATCTTCCCACAGAGGACACACACACACACATATATATTTATTGGATAGTAGTTACCAGATTTATAGAAGGAATGTTTTGTGGTTACTACTTTACCATCTCATCTTAGTAAATGTCTTTGCTAAGAGCTGTATCTAGTGGCTGGTTGTTAATAAGAAGCACACTAGTGGGGGCTTATGAGCTAGTGTTCACAAGGACAACCCAGTGAGGAATACTCTTAAACCTAAGGTGGTTACTGCCATGGAGCAGGGTTGGGGGCGGGGGATAACCTAGAAGGAGTTCTAGCTATAGATATTTCAATAGAAGATATCAATCATTTTATCTAAGGTATGGAAAGGTATCTCAGTGGGGGCTCGAAAGTGGATTGTTCTTTCATGCGCTTCTTTGCTCTTTTCCTCTTATTCCTGGATCTTGTGAGTTCAGAGGGTCTGTAATCCTCTTCTCAGTCTGTATCTTGTCATCTATTCCTTCTTTCCTGCCTCTTGGCTGGGCCCAGGTTCCAAGATGGGGTGGGGAACCACATGTGGCCCTCTAGGTCCTCAAGTGAAGTCCATTGATGGCCTCGAGGCCACAGGTTCCCCACCCTTGAAAACAGGAAAATTCTCCAGCCCAGGGCTAAGGTGGGAACTCCAGACACCCCCTGGCATATTCCTAATATGCCCTTTAGATAATGCAGCACAGAATGAGACAAGGTGGATGGGGTCAATCAGACTGGGAGAGATGAAGCATCCTAGGCCCTCCCCCACCCCCTTCCTCCCACACCCAGAGAAGGCTTGAAAAGTCTTACCCAGCCCCATGCCATCCTGATAGACAGCAGCATGAACAAGAATGTCCCTCCATGGGGTCCCCTCAACCCACCCAGGATTTCTGGTGTTTGCAGTGCCTTGAGCTTGTGGGATGGTCCTGGGGACTCAGAAACAAGATGGCATTCAGAAGACAGAAGGCAAATGTGCCCCTGGATTCACTGAACATCTCAGCTAAAAAAGATTTATGGATAGAAATTTCAACATAAAGTAGTCGCTTTGGGGTCAGAGCAATATCCTCCTTTAAAAAGCTCACCCATCCCCATGAAAATAGCTCCTGTTTCTATGATGTATAAGACTAGGGTTAACAATTAAAAAAAACTGAAACAAAAAAGAGAATTCAATTTGATGGGATATTAATGGAACCAAAAGATTTTGTAGATAGTATATATTTGATATATCCCCTGTTCCCATTCAAGCAATCCTGAGCTACAAGGCACTTTCTTTATAGCGAATCGGCGAGGTAGGCAATGGATGCACTATTTATTCCCATTTTATAGATGGGGAAACTGAGGCACAGAAAGGTTAAGTAACGCGCTCAGGGTCACACAGCTAATAAGTGTCAGAGCTAGGAAATGAACCCAGGTGTTCAAGACCAGGGCTGTCTTTGCTATCCTAGGCTTCCTTTCCCTGTGAGTTCATGCACTCTGCCATTGCATAATGCTCTCAGCCATTGCCCTGAGCACATGGAGAAGCTGCCAGCTGAGGTCATTCTCCTGAAGGGGCCAGGCTAGAAACCAGAGCTGAGAGACGGCCTGCTTCTCAGATGCTCCCAGGAGAAGCAACTCAATATTCTGCCTAGCGTCGGCTATTGAAACCTGAGAGCCATAGGCAACACCCCCCACCCCAGTGACACAGAAGACCAAGGATTGGAGGCCAAGTCAGAAATAAGAGAAGGAAACTGCCATCCTAGAGCCACTCAATCATACTCAATTCTCACCATCACCATTACCGCCATCATCCTTCTAAATGACCATTAATATCATCTCGGCCACCATGAACATGATGAGTAACATTATCCGCCGTCAGCATCTTAACTTTTGCCATGAGAGACACCTCCGCCATCGTCCAATTCAACCGACAAGCATTTATTTAGCACCTTCTGTATGCTGGGCACTGGGGACCGGAGACAAATAGGAAATGGTATCCCCAAGAAGCCTGTGCTTTACTGGGAGAAAACACACACTAACTGAGACATAGACACGTCATTATGTAGGGAGGGAAGAATAACCCTCCCAGGGCTCAGAAAAGGTCACTCATGAGATGAGCCAGAGGTGAGGAGAAAGGGCATGCCAGGCATGGAGCATAAGTTGGGCAAAGTCATGGTGGCAAGAGATGGAGTGTCCAGTTTAGGGAATGGCAAATAGGCCAGTTTTACTCCAAGGTCCCACTGTCACTGCCATCAGCATGGTCACCACCACCATTATCATTATTATTATCACGTGTTTCATTAACAAGTATTTATTACCTACTATGTGCAAGTCACTTTGGGGGATTTTTGGGGGTGGTGGGGTCTGGACCTGTGCTTTCATTGGCTTCAGGGACTCTGGGGGAAGCACTTCGTCCACTGGGCACCTACTCAGCACCATATGATCTTAGAGGCAAGGTGATTTGTTCAGTATGTGTCAAAGGTGAGACTAGAACTCAGGCCTTCTCCCAGCAAGGTCAGCTCATATCCATCACATTGTCTGTCAGAACTATAGACCCAAAGACCAGAATGGAAACCAGACCTTGCCCTCAACAAGCTTGTTCTTCCAATAGGGAAGATTTAGTCAGTCCATTAGCTATCAGCTGTTGGAGCTAGCCAGCTTCCTGGGTGTTCTGTGTCCTTCTATTAGAATGTAAGCTCCACTGGGTCATGGTTCACTTGTGGATTTGTATTCATAGATGTGGAGCTGGAAGTCCGAGCCCATCCTTTTATAGATGAGGAGACTGAGACTCAGGGAAGGCTGAGGGACTGTAGGATTTGAACCCAGGTCCTCTGGCTAAAGCTAAGCTCTTACCTCTGTACCAGCATGGTGCTAGGCACTGTGAGTACCTCCTTAGTGCTTTCTCATTCATTCATTCTTTCTTTCTTTTCGTTCATTCATCCTCTTCATTTGAACTGAACTTTCTGCCCAACTCTAGCCAGGATTTAAAGAGTAGGCCCGAGATCTGTATGGTGATGTATCCTCAGATCCTCTCCGTACCGCGTGTTCCTGACTTTGAAAAGTTACATGACTTGCCATAATCATCCCTTATACAAACAGCAGACTTGCTTGTGTAGGAAAGAAACCAAATTCAGAGTCTGGATTTCATTATGCAGAGAAGTGAAAACTGTGAAGAGGGGCCCGGGGAGTCTGGGGATGGGGGCCATTCATCAAGCTGGGCCGGAGCGAAAAGAAGCAGATGTTTCCAAAGCCAGGATAAGAGGGCAGAAAGGGCCAAGCATGGAGAACATCGGTACACCCCTGCCATGAGGAGTTGGGAGGGCCAACTGTGTGTGTACATGTGTGTGCATGTGTGCACAAGTATGTGTGTATGTGTGTGCGTGCATGTGTGTTTGTGTGTACATGTGTGTGCCCACATGTGTGCATGCGTGTGTGCGCTTGTGTTTGTGTGTGCGTGTACACGTGCATGCACAAGTGTGTGCAGGTGTGTGTGCCCACGTGTGTGCATGTAGTCCGTGTATATGTGTATGTGTATGCACGTGTGTATTGCCACATGTGTATGTGCGCGTGTCCATGTGTGTATGCATGTGTGTTTGTGTGTGTGCGTGTATCTGTGTCCGTGTGTGCATGTCCATGTGTGTGCACACACATGCATGGGTGCAGTACAATGTGGAAATGATAACTCAGCAGCTTCCTGGGGCTTTGCTTATTTACTCAGGACCTGAGTGGATGGAGGGCGGGGCCTGCCAGGAAGGAGTCTGGCGGCAGTGCTGAGGCTCAGGACAAAGGGGGAGTGAAGGGGTCCAAATGAAAACAAAGGAAACTACTGCACACCTCTTTTCAAAGTGCCCAGACCTCAGGGTCAAAGGCAAGTAGGGAAGAGCTGGGGTATTAGGGGCAGCTAGGCATCATGGTGGTCAGGAAGACTCATCTTCCCAAGTTCAAATCTGGCCTCAGACACTTCCTAGTTGTGTGACCCTGGGCAAGTCACGTCACCCTGCCTCAGTTTCCTCATCTGTAAAATGAGCTGGAGAAGGAAATGGCAAACCACTTCAGTACCTCTGCCAAGAAAACCCCAAAGTGGGTCACAAAGATTCAGACTCGACTGAAAACAGCTGAACAACATTAGGGACGCAAACATCGGAGAGCAAGGACTAGGCAGCTTCTGCCTGGGAGGAAAGTACCTGTCTTCAGGTGGACCAATTCTTCTGGATTATTATTGCTAGTGGGAGAATAATGTCCAAGCTAGGACCTGCACAAGGTTATCACTTACTCCTTTGACCCTCCTGGAAGTCTCCTGGTTTTGTGTATATAAAGCTTTATAGTTAGCCCACTCTGCTGACACAGAATAGGAATGGGGGGCCCCGTGCACACAGCGTCTCAGCCTATAGATGGGGAGATGTGGCTAGGGACACTATGCACCCCAGCCCTTCCAATGCCAGCAGTTACTATCACCCTCACAACCATCATTATCCCCATCACCATCTTAGATTCCTTACTGAACCAGAAAGAAATCTTAGAAATTATCTAGTTCCTTCCCCTCATTTTAAAGATGAGCAAAGTGAGGCTCAAAGCAAGTTAAGTGACATGCCTAAGGTCGCACAGCTAGTTTATAGCATAGTTGAGGCTCAAATTCAGATCTGCAAAATCCTTGTTTGCTGCTCACCACCCCCTCCACCATCATCATCACCATCACCAAAACTAGTGCCTCCATCATGACCGTGACCATCACTAGCATCACCATCATGGCCCCTATCCCCTCCACCATCATCACCATTACCAACATCACTGCCTTCATCATCACCATCTTGAATACCATCACTATCCTTGCCGTTATTATCTTCATAATTGCCACTGTGGTCATTTCCACCATCATCATCATCACCATTACTATCATCATCCATTGTCATCATCCCACCATCATAACCATCAATATCTCCTTCCCACCCCCACCATCTCTGCCATCATCACCATCACCGCTATTTCTGTTTCCGCAACTCCTGCCACCATCCTGGCCTTCATTGCCGTCCCCAATGTTATCTCTACCATCAATATCCACCCATCATCCACATTGTCACCATCTCCACCGTGATCTCTCATTGCTATCCTCATCCCCACCCCCACCATCATCCTCACCATGGTTGCCATCCCCACCCCCACCATCATTCTCACCATCATCTTTAATGTTTCCACTATGATCACCACTATTTCTCCCATCATCACTACCACCATCACCCATCTTGGGATAGTCATTAACGATCAACTACCCTACCAGGTCATTGAGACAATCCCCTACTGTACCAAGCAGTGTCTCCAATTGTGGCCTCTTCTCCTCTTTCCTCCTCGGAAAATCCCCAAATGCCAATTTAAAAGAAAAGGCAGCTTTGCCAGCTGCCCTTGGTCAGATGCCCAGCTGGCTCTGTGGGGTGGAGGTGAGGTCATGCTTCCCTTCCATTGCCCCGAGCTACCTGCCCAAAGCCTTCCCCATATCCAGTTTCTGACGATGGCCAGATGAATCATTTGGAGAGTGAGTAATGCAGAAATACCAGTGCAGAGAGATTCACCCTCAACCATTCATACCATCTTGGGGCCCGGGCAGCGGCAGCCGGTTTGTCAGCTGTGTCACTGATTTGAGTCCCCAGGCACTCCCCCAGCCTGGGTCCGAAGCATCGGTAGCGTTGGCTGCTCTGTTTCTTTCTCTCAGTGTCTGGTTGTCCGGAGTAATATTCCCTGAGAGTGACTCCCCCACCAGATGGTCAGAAAGAGAACGAAGGGATGTTCAGAGTTGTATGTGACTCCATCTGTCTCTGGAAAACAACGTTCTCACACTTTCGCAGCCAAGGGCTTCCTACCCCACCACTGAACTTACAGGCTGTAGGCACACACACCCCACCCCCAACCACCACCCTGTCATCTTCACCCTCCCTAATGTGAATCCTGTGTGCCCAGGAAACCAGACTTGTGTGGGTTTTTGTCATTTTACAGATGAGGAAACTGAGGCCCTGCCAGGATTTAAACTGAGGTCCTTCCCTACTCCAAGTCCATCACTCTTTGCCCTTCCAATGCATCAGCAGCCACTCAGATGAGTGAGTAGCTGTCCTTAGCCCCCACTAGCTACCCACAGCATCCTTAGGGACATCAACACCTGCCAGCGGGCCCTTTCATCTGCCAATGTGTCATCGCGTGTCAGCTTGACTATGTGTCACATCATTCAGAGTGCAGCCGTCCCCTCAATGCTCTAGGCCCACCAGCGGCAGCCCACATAGGGACACTGCCATAGCAACCCCTGCCAGCCACCCCCAGACATCCGCTGGGAAGGCCCCTTTGTACTCCTCCTGAAAAGACTCAGGCCTTCACACTGTTCTCGTCACCCAGCACACTGTGGGGGCTTCATACAGGTTAATAATCATTCTGCTTATACCCCCCCATTTCATAAAGTACCTACAGAAACCGCGGAAAGACTCTTTGTCTGAGCATACAATAACTGCCCTCAGGCAAGGCTGAGTCAGTGAAGATCAAAGCATTGCTCTCAATACAAGTAGAAAGAGGAAAGAAAACTTCTGTAGTCCTTTGGACAAAGGTCCAGGGCAGCAGGCAAGCCCAGCCGGGGGGAGGTTGAATATCACCCTCGGGGGTGCCTGAGGCAGTGTGCAAAAGAGAAATAGCTATAAAAACTCACATTTCTCCAGCGCTTGAAAGTCAAAAGCACGTTTCTCCCAAGTACTTCATGAAGGAGGTAGCGTTGGTTTTATTCTCCCCATTTTTCAGATGAGAAAACTAAGGCCAGAGGAGGGTGGGGAGAGAGGAAGTGATATGGGTGCTTTTACAGCTGGGGTGTGCCAGAGTCGGGGTTCGAATCCACATCTCCTCTCCAGGACCAGTAAGTAACTGTTTATGTCTCCTTCTTTAAAATGGAAGTACAAGATGAAAGAAAAAATATTTGGAAAATAAAGCCTTTCTTTTGGAAGGGCTGCCATGTTTTATGGGCATGTAGTGTAAGGGAGGGAGGCAGTGAGATGCTCTGGGCCAAGCACCGACTCGGGAGTCTGAGGACTTAGATTCAAATCCTATTGCTGGCGCTAATGCCTGGGACCTTGGGCAAATCACTTGAACCCTAAGCACCATCTCCTCATCCGTAACGTGAAGGAGTTAGAGCAGACGGGCCCCTGAAGTCCCTTCCAAATCTCGGGGCAGAAGCCTGTGGGGTTTTGGCTAAGCCAGCCTCCCAGGGCCTCAGTTTCCTCATCTGTAAACTAACGGATTGGACCAGAGGGTCTCTGAGATTGCTTCTGGCTTCAGCTCCGCAGTCTGCTGGAAACAAAGAGAGAAGTGCTTTTTGGGGGGGAGGGGGGATGGATTGGAAGGAGCTGGTGACAAGGGCCAGGCCTCACCAAACCCAAAGTGGGTGCTGAGCCTCCTGCCTCCTTTTATCTAAGCCCTTCTCCTATTGTGGAAGCTCGCCCAGCCTTGACGTTTCAGGAGAATCCTCTAAGGTGCTTTCAAGCTTTCTCTATGAGTGCAGGCTCTGGTATCTTTGTCAGTCTCCATCAGTAATTATGTGTTAAGTGGCTGCCATCTTCCCGGTGTGAGAGAGGCATTATGGGAGAACCAAAGATGGATAAGACATGTTTCTCACAGGCATCCAGGATCTCCTGTGGTCCCAGCCCCGCTGCCCAGTGATGACCTGGCCTGCCTAATCTTCCTGCTCTGGGCATCTCTCATCAGACTCCTCCAAACCTTCCCTCAGCTGCCCCCACAGGCCATCTGTAACACACCTTCTGCCTGAGGACATCCTACCCAATGTCAGGGCTCATCTCCAGTGCCACCTCCTTTATAATAGCTGTGATGGAAGGAGGCCGTGGACTGGAAATCAGAAGACCTGGGTTCAAATCCAATTCTGATATTGGCTCACCTCTGCGACTATAGGTGTGCCTCCACCTCCC
This sequence comes from Vombatus ursinus, assembly GCF_900497805.2. Taxonomy (NCBI): domain Eukaryota; kingdom Metazoa; phylum Chordata; class Mammalia; order Diprotodontia; family Vombatidae; genus Vombatus; species Vombatus ursinus. The sequence continues at coordinate 1,478,071 of NW_020953709.1, forward strand.
TGGAGCTCGGTTTTCCCATCTGTGAGAATGAGGGTTGAGTGAAAGACTTTCCAGGTCCCTTTCCACCTCATTAACTTCCCCAGGTCTCAGTTCTCCCATCTGTAAAATGAGAAGTTTTTACTAAAAAGATCTCTAAGGTCCCTTTCCAGCTCATTAACTTCCCCAGGTCCCATTTCCCCAATCTGTAAAATGAGATCTTAGAGGATATTCTGGCCAACCTTTGTGTTTAAAAATGAAGAATCCAAGGCTTAGAGAGAGTAATTGAGGTGCTTTAGGCCAGAAGACATAGGATTATGGGCCCATAGAGGCCAATTGCCCCATGCCCTTCCTGTTCATACCCAATCAGGTTGTTTGGACCTGGGGGCCCTGGCTTCAGGTGGCAAAGAGTTCCCTTATCACTCACTCTCGGGCTCATTAAATCCCCCAGCCCAGCATCCAAGGGATGATCTTAATTATGGTAAATTAGATCGTGGCTCACAAATCAAGGGGGCTCTCTCAAAAGGGGGGAAATAAAGAAAGGTACTCAGTGTAAAATATTAATTGGATGTGGGACAGATAATTTATACCTACACACCCAAGAAATGCTAAATATAAAAGTGTGGGTTGACAGAACAGGATTTAGTGACTTATAGATACTGTCACAAAATGCTGGGAGGCTAATATTTAAACTTCATCAGAATATACAACAGTTTTGAAAGGCTGCCAATCAGGCCTTTTACATTTCAGCTCTGCATCATACTGTCCAAACTCCACTCCAAATACTTGTTTACTGGCAACACGGCGAGGCTTAGACCAGACCTCTTACACATACCTGTTCTCTATGATACAGAAGCATGTGTATGTGTGTGTGTGTGTGTATGTGTGTGTGTGAAAGAGACACAGAGAGAGAGGAAAGAGATAGGGAGGGGGCTAGGAAAGAGACGCTGCTGTCACTGAACCCACAAACCTCCGAACCTCTTGAAACTCACAAGGTCACCTTCAGGTCTGGGATGTGGAAAAACTGGGACACTAATGCACTGTTGGTGGAGTTGTGAACTGATCCAACCACTGTGGGGAACAATTTGGAACTATGACCAAAGGGCTACAAAACTGTGTATACTCTTTGACCCAGCAATACCACTACTAGGTGTGTATCCCTAAGACATTAAAAAATAAAATGGGAAAAGAACCTATTTGTACAAAAATATTCATAGCAGCTCTTTTTGTGGTGGCAAAGAATTGGAAATTGAGAGGATGCCCATCCATTGGGGAATGGCGGAACAAGTTGTGGTATATGAATGTGATGGAATACTATTGTGCTGTAAGAAATGATGAGCAATAGAGCTCTGGTGTTGGAGTCTGGAGGACCTGAGTTCAAATCCAGTCTCTGACACATGACACTTACTAACTGTGTGACCCTAGGAAAGTCACTTAACCCTGATTGCCTCATCAAAAAAGAAAGAAAGAAAGAAAGAAAGAAAGAGAGAGAGAGAGAGAGAGAGAGAGAGAGAGAGAGAGAGAAGGAAGGAAAGAAAGAAAGAAAGAAAGAAAGAAAGAAAGAAAGAAAGAAAGAAAGAAAGAAAGAAAGAAAGAAAGAAAGAAAGAAAGAAAGAAAGAAAGAAAGAAAGAAAGAAATGATGAGCGGGCAGACTTCAGAAAAACCTGGAAAAATTTGTATGCACTGATGCTGAGTGAAGTGAGCAGAACCAGGGGAACATCGTAATGATGATCAGCTGTGAATGACTCAGTTTTTCTCAGTAATACAATGATCCAACACAGTTCTGAAGGAATCATGATGAAAAATGCTCCCCATCTCCAGAGAAAGAACTGATGGAGTCTGAATGCAAACTGAAGCACATCAGTTTTGACTTTATTTTTTCATGGTTTTGGGGTTTTTTTGCATGTTTTCTTTTTTGCAACATGGCTAATGCAGAAATGTGGTTTACATGATTGCACATGTATAACCATATCAAATTGTTTGCCATCTTAGGCAGGGGGCAGAGATGGGAGGGAGAGAATTTGGAATTCAATTTTTTTTAAATGAATGTTAAAAATTGATTTTACTTGTACTCGGAAAAAAAATATCATTTTTTTAAAAAAGTGCAAGATGGTGCAGACATGGCTAAATAGTGGTTTGTCTGAAAAAAGATCTGGGGATTCTGGTGAACTATAAAGCCACTAAGTTGTACTGTGGATAGACCACTGGGCCTGGAGTCAAGAAGACCTGAGTTCAAATCCAACCTTAGACACTTACTACATATGGTGCCCTGAGCAAATAATTTCATCTCAGTATGCCTCAGTTTCCTCCACTATAAAATGGGGATAATAATAGCACCTACATCCCAGGGTTGTTGTGAGGATCAAATGAGATGATATTTGTAAAGCATTTAACACCGTGCCTGGCACATAGTGGGGACAGCTGGGTGGGCAATGGCATACTGCCAGGTCTGGAGTCAGGCACACTCATCTTCCTGAGTTTAAATCTAGCCTCAGACATTTACTACCTGGACAAGTCACTTCACTCAGTCTGCCTCAGTTTCTTCATCTGTAAAATGAGCTGAAGAAGGAAATGGTAAACCACTCTGGTATTTCTGCCAAGAAAATGCCAAATGGGGTCATGGAGAGTTGGACACCACTGAACACAACTGGGCATGTAGTAAGCACTTAATAAATGCTTGTTTCCTTCCTCCCTCACTCCCTCCTTCCCTCCCGTAAGTTCAATTAATATGAGTCAGTCCTGTACTATGGTACCTCCAAAAGCTAATGTGATCTTCAGCAGCGATGAGAGAAGACTTGTGTCCAGAATGAGGGACCCATTCCCACCATCCTCTATCCTGGTAAAACCACATGTAGACTACGATATTAGTTTCTGGGCATCACAATTTAGGAAAGATATTGATAAGATAGAGAGTCCTGAAAGAATTCTGATTGAGGAAATAACTAACTAGGACATTTTTTGTTGGGTCATTTCAGTCATGTCTGACTCTCCGTGACCCCATGTGGGATTTTCTTGTCAGAGATACCGGAGCGGTTTGCCATTTCCTTCTCCAGCTCATTCTACAGATGAGGAAACTGAGGCAAACAGGGTTAGGTGACTTGCCCAGGGTCACACAGCTGGGAAGTGTCTGAGGCCAGATTTGAATTTAGGAAGAGGAGTCTTCCTGACTCCAGGCCTGGCCCTCTAACTACTGCCCCACCCAGCTGCCCCACCAGAACTTTAGAAGTCCAGTAATGAAAGATGCTACCCACCACCAGAGGGAGGTGAATGAGGCTCACGTTTTTGGACATTACCAATGTGGAAATGTATTTTGCTTGATCATGCCCCTTTCTTATATGAGTTTTGTTTCTCTCTCTCCCCCCTTTGTTTTTTAATGGGTGAAGAGGACGTGAGAGAGGGAGAAAACAAATGTGTGTTAATTGAATTTTTTGTAATTAAACAAACCAACAAGCGAAATGGAGTGGACTGCCTCAGGGGGGATGAGTTCCGAGTCACTAGCAGATGCCAGAGTCTGTAACATTTTTGTGGGTCATGGGCCCCTTGGGCAGTGTCTGGCAAAGTTTCTGGGCCCCTTCTCAGAATCATGTTTTCAAAGCATCACATAAAATACATAGGAGTGCAAAGGGAAACAATTATACTGGAATATGGGGATCGAAGTATTTTTCAAAGCTGAAGTTCAAGGCTCCTGGGGTGAGACTCTCAGCAGGAGAGGCCTTCACAGGGAGGCTAAATGGCCACGTGCCTGAGACACTGACATGAGGGTCCTTGCTCCAGGAGTTGGACTCGATGTCCTCGAAGGTTCTTCCCATTCTAAGATTCTGTGACCTTACAAGGTCACTTTTCAGAAAGGGCAAGTGCAGGGAGCCAGCTCCATCCATGAGACATGACAAAAGCATCATCTAAGTTGGAGAGGGATAATGGCTGACTCCTAGAGAATCAGAGACTCCTAGAATGTCAGAGCTGGGAGGGAGGGACCTTAGAACACGGAATACAGAATGTCTGAGAGGGGAGGAATCTTAGAACACAGAACAGAGAAGCTCAGAGCTGAGAGAGACCTTATAACAGAGAATATTAGATCTGGAGAAGACCAGCTCCCCTGCCACCTAATAGCTGTGTGACTTCAGACAATACACAACCTCTCTGGGCTTCAGTTTCCTTATCTGTAAAATGAGGAACTAGATCCCTCTCTCCTTAGAACACAGGAGGACCTTAGAGATCTCCTCAAACAGCTCTTTCTTCTTGTTGTAAAGGAGGAGGGAAATGAGGCCTGGAAGGGGTAGGGACCTCCAGAGGGTCCTGCAGACAGTTGGGGACAGAGCAGGGATTTGAACCTGGGCCTCCAGGCCTCTGAGGCCAGGTTAATGGCACACATTTGTGTCCTGCCTGCTGTGTGCAGGGAAGGTCCTGGGCCCGGATCCAAGAGGATTGGACACCCAGGGGCTGAACAGAAGTTAATTTATTCAGGACAATCGTCACTACTGTTCCGCTGGCGTTTTTTCTTTCAGAGCATCTCCTCTCTCTTTCTCCCTTTGACCCTCAGCCTCAGTGGGAGGTCCAAAGAGGATCCTCCTCACTTTACAGCTGGATAACCCTGAAGCACAGAGAAGGGGAGAGGTTTGCCAGGGATCACACAGAGAGACGCGGATGTCAGCTCAGTTCAAATGTGTTGAGTCTCCATGAGGTGCATAATGCTGTTCTGGGCACAGAAACCGTGACATCTGTTCCCTGGGGAATGCAATCCCTCGTTCTTGGTTTCCTCTTTGGGTCCCCTGTCCCAGCAGAGAGGCCTGGCTCTTCCCTAGGCTTTTGGCAGACAGAAGCAGCTCAGGCAGGGCTGGGCCAGTCCACCCCTCTGGCCTGCATCTCCTCAGCTTTATGTCCTGAAGTCCCTTCACTGGAGAGGAGATCAGGTATCCTCCACTCAGGTGTACTAGAAAGCTGAGTCCTGGGCCAGAGGGGGCTGGCAGACAGCTGAGCCGGCTCTGGCTCCCTCAGGGGAGTGTCTGAGGACACTGGGCATAGGGAAGAGCCCTGGAGCTTCAGGTCAAGGTCATTCCCCAGAGACAGTGTGGTATAGTGGACCTGGATTCGGGAGACTTGGGTTCAAATTCTGGTTCTGACACCAGGTTATATGACCTTAGACAAGTCACTTTACCCATGTGTGGCTTAGTTTCTGCAAAATGGAGATATTTGGACTACTTGAGGAGTGTTTCAAAAGCTCTGTGCAAACTTCAAGGGCTCTAAAAATGGGAGACATTACATCCCAGTATCCCACTTACACTAAAGGCTCGTTGTGTGTTGAATTGAATTGAATTTGAATCAGACTAAATTATTTTTAAAAGAAGTGGGCAGAGATAATAAATAGACCAGTGAAAGGGAGAGGGCAGGGTGTAGGGGTGGGGGAGTGCACAATTGCCCTCCTTTGGTGCTGCTCATTCAGATGGAGCCCAATCAGCCTCTTTTCAAAGACTCAAAAAAAAAAAACAAACTTTAGTCATAAACTCCATATTATTTCCATTTTGCTTGAAAAAACCCCGTATGTTAACTTCAACAAAATAATCGTTTGCTTCTATGTCTCCTTCTGGCCCCTTTTTCTCTCCTACATTTTTTTTTGACCTGGATTTTGTGGCTGTATTTCTGCTTATCTGCATAGTCATGCATGTTGGATGCCCCAGTAGGCTGGAAACTTGAGGGCAAGGACAGTTTCAACTTTATCATTGTATCCTTGGTGCCTAGCAGTGCCCAGCAGTCTGCAGGTGTTTGACATCCAGATGGAGCTGTCATCCATCCTTCCTGCCATGTGATCCTGTGCCACACCCTCCACAAGCTTTCCCCAAGGCATCTACCAACAAGCTGGAGGCCTTCCTCATTTCTCCTGCCACATCAAGGGTATCAGGAGAGCCTGGTCAAGCCCATCCCCTCTTCCATTATGCATTTCCCTGGTGATACCTTTCACTCCCCTTCACGTTTCCTCCTTAGTTAGATGTTGTAGCTTCTCATGTCCACCATGCTCCTTCCCCAAGGTCCTGTAGATATATTTTATAATTATCTGGTTACATGTTTCATCTGCCCAGTGGAATCTCAGCCCCTTGAGGGCAGAGACCATTTCCTTCTTGTCATTGGCTCTCCAGTGTTTGGTATGCAGCCCCTTACAGAAGAGGCTTCACACATTTCTGCTGAATTGAATTCAATGAATTACTCTTGTGCCCAGCATTGTGCCAAGGGGTGGGAGCTACCAAGACACTACAAAGAGCAATCCCTGCCCTAAGGGAGCTTACATTCTACCAAGGGACACAACACATACCCAGATGAGTGTCTACACCATTATTTGAGCACCAAGGGGTAGAGGAACTGGGGAAAGGCTTTCCCTAGGAGACAGCACTTGGACTGAGCCTAGATGAAAGTCCAAGATTCTGAGAGATGGAAGTTAGGAAAGCTTTCCAGGGGTGGAGCAGAGCTTGGGCAAAGACACTGGGGGAGCAGATGGATAGCTCCCACTTCACACAGACTACCTGGCTGGGAACAAAGACCCTCTTCCATCCTGGGAGAGAATATTCCCTCAAGATCAGAGGGAGTCCTGGGGCAGAGCTGAGCTGACCTAAGGGGGAGTGCCTCCAACATGCCTTGTTCCTCTATAACCATCCTGGGCACAGGACTCCATCAACCTCTACCTTGACCTTCATGGAAATCTATTCTGCCTCTATGTCCTGTAAAATGAGGGGGTTGGACTTGATCTCCAGCTCTGATCCTCATGGTATTTCTGCTGTCCTTGCAGACACCCAGAGCATGGGAGTCTCACCACCTTACAAAGCGCCAGCAATAAGAGGCGGTTCTTCATCTTCCTTTCTGTCTCTTTCTCAGGAATTGATCATCAACTCAACATTACTACTGTGAAAGGCAGACAATCTTCTTGCCTCTGGCCCCACTCGGGTTTCTGAGTGGTCAGCTGCCTGAGCACAAACTTCCTTCCCTGACTGCCCTCCTGCCCCGTGCTCCCTCTCATACCCATCCATGTCTTCTCCATCCCACTCCCACTCTCCCAATGTGCTCTCTGGAATTCCTGCTCTATTAACAAATCACCCTTTGAATTTTCTTTGCGCCCTCCATCCTGTGATTACTTTGTATTTTTATGTGTATAAAGTGTTTCTCCCCAGTAAGTACCTTGTGGCCAGGCTCCGTTTCATTTGTATCTTTCTATCCCTGCCACAGAGCACAGCGTCTTGGCAGTCTAGACACTACATGACTGTCGAATGCTGACTTGGGGGAGCAGACTACCTGGAACGTGGTGCAAAGGGAGGTATAACAGAATTTCTGTTTACAGTTCTTTGCCCCAGTTTGTCCAGCCACGTTTGGACTGATGGGCTCATTTCTTGCAGTCAGATCTCTTTCTGGTGATGTAAGCTCCATTTTCCCCATGGGGTGCTGGGGAGTGCTGGGGCAAGGGGCCTGAAGCCTAGAAGAGCATTGAATGGCACCACCATCTGGCTTCTGGATGCCAGAGCTCTCTGACAAGTGCAGGCAATCCCCGACTCATTCCCTGTGCTCCTCTCCCTGATGCTCCCTGCCTTCTCCCTCCCTCCCTCAGGTCAAACACCTTCTGACATTCCAGGTGGGATTGCAGCCTGGGCTGGGGGAGGGAGGAGCTGTGGCTCACCTGAGGAGGGTCTTGTAGACCTGGGGGCTCTTCCCTAGAATCACTATCCTCAGCTCCTTTCCGCACTTCAAGCCCTTTGTGGCCTATCCAAAGATGCTAAAGGGGAAGAAGCTGGGGACCTGGATGGGCCAGGGAGCCAGGCTAAGACATTGCCTGATGAAGACAAGGAAGGTTCAGCCCTCAGAAGCACCGCCTCTTATTGCTGGCGCTTTGTAAGGTGGTGAGACTCCCATGCTCTGGGTGTCTGCAAGGACAGCAGAAATACCATGAGGATCAGAGCTGGAGATCAAGTCCAACCCCCTCATTTTACAGAGGAGTAAACTGAGGCCCAGGGGAGGGGGAGGGGCTTGTTCCTCAGTCCACAAAAGAAGGGAAGGGTCAGGATACAAATGCCAGGTCCTTTGATTCCAAAGCACAAGATCATACTGAGGTCATGGCATCACAGCCTTAGAGGTGAGAGAGACCAACTGTTCCAACCTCCACCTCTTCTGACAGATAAGGAAATGAAGGCCCAAAGAGTCATTTTCCTAAGAGAACACAAGCTGCAAAACAGGAGAACCAGAACCGAGGCTTCTCAGGCTCCAAATCCAGCAAGAAGCAGAGCTGGAACAAGGAATGAGCAACACAGGTGACTCACCCACGTAGTGTCTGTGAGACCTTGGGCTAGTCACTTCACCTCTGTCTACCTCAGTTTCTCATCAATAAAATGGGGGTAATAACAGCACCCACTCCCCTGTGTTGTTGTGAGATGCTATTATTTTTATTTGTAGTAGTAGTAGTAGCAGCAGCAATAGCAGTGATTAGTAGTAGTAGTAGCGGAGGTGGCGGCAGCGGCAGCGGTGGCGGTGATGGTGGTATCAGTACCCCACTGTCCACAATCTGTAGGTATTTGTTTTACAACATGACATGTCCCATGTGTTGCAGTGAAGGCTAAAAGCCTTTGGTGATCAGGCACTCAATGCTAAGTATTGCCCAGAGTTTTCACAAGCAAGGATCCCAGCTGTGATCAACTCTGCCGCTGGCTTGCTGTATTGCATGTACTTTTGTTAAAGCCCTGCCCCTTCTTGGGCCTCAGATGACACACTGGATTAGAGGCCGTCTTCCAGCCCTAACATTCTGTGCTCCCATGTCTCCATTTCCAGGGCCACATGGCATGGGGAAACGAACTCTGAAGCTGGAGACTCAGGAACCCAGGTTCAAGACCTGGCTCTAATACTTACCAGCTCTGTGATCCCGGGAGTGTCTGTCTGTCTGTGTCTCCCTCCACCTCCCCCGTCTCTCTCTCTCTCTGCTATTTGTTTCTGTTTTTCTCTCTCTCTGACTCTCTTTCTCAGTCTGATTGTCTCTGTCTCAGTCTCACTTTCTCTCTCTCTCTCTCTCTCTCTCTCTCTCTCTCTCTCTCTGACTCTTTCTCAGTCTCTGATGGTCTCTGTCTCTGTCCCTGCCTCAGTCTCTCTCTCTCTCTCTCTCTCTCTCTCTTTCTCTCTCTCTCTCTCTCTGTTTTTCTCTCTCTCAGTCTCTCTCTCTCTTATTCAACACTCCTCTAGGTGGAATATTATCTCTTTATTTCCTTAGAAAAGTAGCAGGTAAGGTGCCCCCTTGCGGGGGGTTGAGGAGTTAGGAGACCACGTGCCCAGCTCTTATCTTCTGCCTGGGCTGGACACAACCTGTGGGCACAGATAGGGGACCTCTAGGGACAGAATATACATCCTGTGCCCCCTTTCTGCCTGAGGCATTCTCTTTCTACTCCCTCTTCCATAGACATTAGGCCCTAGCTCCCCTCTGACCAGGGCTAGGCAAGAGGGACTGTAAGGGTAAGGAAAGAAGTCCCAATAGTAGGACCCCAGGGCCCCTTACCAGCTCAGGACGGGGCATGCAGGGCAGAAAAGCCTGGGCTGTGAGGGTTGTCTCTGTAGAAGGGATCCAGGGCTGTCAGGGTTCTGCATGGAGAGAGATATCCCAGGAAGACAAGGTGGGGAGGAGCCCAGGTCTACAGCTGGAAGACACCCCAGAGACCAGAGAGTCCATCCGCTCTCATTTTACCAATGGGGAAACTGAGCCAGAGAGAGGGTGTGACATGTCCACAGGAAATAAATGCCATAGCTGGGTTTCAAACCCAGATCTTCTCCCTCCAAATTGGGGGGGGAGTAGAGGTCGGGGGGGGAGACAGGAGGCCAGACCTGCCCACAAAGAACATAGACAGGAAGGCTGCAGGGCCCACAGGAAGTGGGGCTGAGACAGAGTCAGAGCACAGACAAGCCTTGGGCCACCAACCTGCCCACATGGGGGTGTGATCTCCGAATGGTTTCTGTGGGGTTGTGGTAACTCTCTATGTTATGCTGAGTGACAGGCTGGTTAATCCCATAGCCGCCAGGCTGCTGGGGCTGGATTCCTCCTCGGGTCCAACCTTCCCGGTCCAGCCCCTGGGGAATATTCTCAAAGTATCTGTAGGACCAAACGAACAAAGCAAGAGGTCCAATTTTGGCCTGGAACCCAGTGGGGTGCAGGTGTGGGGGATGGGAGGAGGGAGAGGAGAAGGACATCAGGGGCTGAAGTCCCTATTTCCAGGTCAGGCTATGTAACAGCCCCCTGGAGAAGGTGGGGGTAGGAGTGGGGAGGCAAGAACAAAGTCCTCTGAGGCTCAAGGCTTAGGGCAGGGGGAGTCCCAGGGCCTGAGGAAGGATGAACACCAGGATCTTGGAACAGGGGGCAAAGGGATACGGGATGGGGCCGATCAGGCCTTGTGTGTGGGAGCTGGCAAAGCTAGGCAGTGTCTAGCAGGCTGTTATTTCTTCCAGGTATTTTACCACTCGGGGAGATGATAAGTCCTAGGCTGGACCTTAGGGCTGAGGCTTTGCCGAGCCCAGGCATCTGGAAGGGATGACCCAAAAGGAACAGGCAAGAGCTCATAGAAGCAAACAGACTTCTGATTCTGTGGGAAAGTCCCAGCTGGGAGGGGTGTTAGGGATTCTACAGAATCCCCTTTTTGATAGGAGTGAAAAATGAGGTTCAGGGGGGCAGCTGGGTGGTGCAGTGGATAGAGCACTGGCCCTGAAGTCAGGAGGACCTGAGTTCCAGTCTGGCCTCAGACCAAACACTGGACTTTTACTAGCTGAGTGACCCTGGGCAAGTCACTTAACCCCAATTGCCTAAAAATAAAAAATACAATAAAAAAATTAAAAAATACAATGTGGTTCAGAAAGGGCACATGAGCTGACCTAAGTCACACAGCACTTTAGGAGAAAAGTCAGGACCAGAACTCAGATCTGTTGAGTTCCAGCCCAGAGGTCTTTCTTCATCATGGAACCAGGGGTTCTTTATCATATTCCCACTGGCAGTGGGGACACATGAATTGCCATGGAAGGGGAGCATAAGAGGAAGGCAGGGTTGCATTCTCTGGCTTCTCAAGCCTGGGCGGGGCGGTGGGGTGGAGACGCCCATTCATGCCACTTACGACAGTGACTCTGAGCTCCCCAGCTGATGGGAAAAGTGCACACCTGCTCCAAACTCTGTCCTTGTGAAATAGAAGGGCCGTTAAGGAGGAGAGGCGCTAGTCTTGGCTCTAGAGGGGTGGGGGCAGGGGCAGACCCTTAGGGATGTTCTCCGAGTACCTGGAGGGGGAGCAGCTCACCTTTGGTTGTAGGTGGTCAGAAACCTATGATCAGGGTCAGGGGGACCTCGGTTATAGCCAGGATTGTTGGTGCTGAAGCCAGAGGGCTCCTGTGAAGAGAGGGGGCAGTGACAGTGATCCAGGAGAACGGGGAGGGGAGTAATTAGGCAGGGAAAGAACAATGGAGCACTCACCTTGGCCCCCAGAGTCTCCCGTCCCAGCATGGCATTGGTGGTCTGGGGCATCCACTGCATGCCCTGGTACTGGTGGTGACTCATGCTACTAGGCTCAGAGATACTCGGAGGGCCAATGGGTGGGGCCTGCAGGTCAGGGAAAGAACCGAGGATGAGATCCTGAGGGAGGTGGCAGACGGGAAGAGAGGCTGTGAAGTTAGGCTTTTGTGGAGGACATGGAGGGAAAGGAAGACAGACAGACAGAGGCACAGAGGGAGAGACAGACAGACAGACACACACACATACATACACAAAGGCAAACAGAGAGACAGAAAGATATGGTGACAGAAAAAGAGATGGAAACAGAGAGATAAAAACTGAGGCTAAGACAGAGAGGTAAGATCATAGTAGAAAAACAAGTAGGAAGACTGAGGAGTGCACAACAGAGTGTGGGTAAGCCCCCAAGGGCAAGGACTGTCTCACTTTGGTCTTTATATCAGCCCAGTGCTCCCCCACTCATACATTCAGGGCTTGTTGACCCGTGGATCAAAAGGTGGTAGGAAAGGGAGAGGCAGACAGGGATGAGGGGTTAAACTGTGGGCACAGGCACCCCTAATGAGAACTAGCATTTACAGGGCACTTCAAGGTTTGCAAAGCACTTTACAATTATTATCTCATTTGATCCTCAAAGCAACCCTGGGAGGTGGTTGCTATGTATTGCACCCATTTTAGGGAAGAAGAAACTGAGGTTTAGGGTCTTGCCCAGAGTCCCATAACCAGTGAATGTCTGAGGCCAGATTTCAGTTCAGGTCTGCGTGGTGGCCAAACCCTTGGATCTGTCCATGGTACCACCTAGCTGCCCCCGGAGTCAGCAGAAAGGGCAGAGCGAAGTGGAGGGCAGGAAGATAGACATGGGCTGGAAGGGGAAAGCAAGACAGGAAGGCAGAGGTCAGTGAAAGAAGCGTCAGAGCTGGACCCAGGGGCTGCTTACTGGGGGAAGGACCTTCTCTTTCAGCCGGCTGAAGCCTGTCTCTCTCTCAGTACCTTTGGCCAGCGCAGGTAAATACTCATCCTCCTGGAGAAAGAGGAAAGGCCAGAAACCTTGAGGGCTACAGCCATGCTCCTCTCCCCTGCCTCCTCCACCTTCCACACACATTCCCCACAGGCACTTCTAACACTATCCCCTCTCAGGGCTTCATGCCATCCTCCCACCCCAGGGACAGCTTCTCAGGTCACTTCCCACGGTCTCCTTCCCTCCCTGATCCTCTCAGTCAGCCTGCCTCCTTCCCCCACCCCCTGCCCCTCTCCTTCCTCCTCTTTCCCCTCCCTTCTTACGTGTGGGGTGGTCATGGGGACGAAATCTGCCCTGGTAGTGCTTCTATTGGGAGGAGGCAACTGAAACAGAGGCCCCAAGAGACCCAGCAGGGATATCAGGTCCTCAGTCTCTGGCCTAGACTGGGAGCTCCTTGAGGGCAGGCCTGGGTCTGTTACTCCCTCCCCCTGCCTCTCTCTCCCCAGCAGAACCAGCACTGTGCCTTGTCCATTCTGTTCCACAAATAGCTATCACCTCTTTCCTGCTCAGGGCGAGGGTCCCAAAAAGCCACACTGGCCTTCTTGCCCTCAAGGAGTTTATGTTCTAATGGGGAAGCGGAGAGGGCATGGACACAAATAACCCACCAAGGTATTAAATAAACAGAGGAAACTGCAAGAAGTGCCAGGCAGGGGCCTGGACCCTGTGCTGGGAAGAAGTCTGAGGCAGGGGCAGTCCCAGCCCCTGGAGAAGAGGTTGTACGGCAGGGGCGGTGCCCTGAAGGCAAGCAAAGCTGCCCCTTGTTGGGGGTAGGGGATGGTGTAAGTGAGGTTCAGTGGCCTAGGCCCAGTTTTTGCCTGGCTATTTTTTCTATTGGTGGATTCTCCTGTGGCCATTTGGGGAGGGCCCCGTTTGGTTTTTTATAGTTTTGCTTTAGTCACTGAGCGGGGCTCTCAGCCCACCCACATCACAGTGGGAAGGAATGTTAGACATCGTCTAGTCCCACATCATTTTGCAGAGGAAGAAACTGAGTCCCACTGTGGGGAAGGGACTGGTGGGTCTGGGACTGGATCCCCTCCCCCTGTCCCAATGTGGCTTGAAAAAGACATGTTGAATTAGGCAAGGAGAGGTGAGATGGGGAGGAAAAGAGGAAAGGCCTGTCCTCTCTGGGGAGGGGCAGAGGCCTGGTATTGGGGGCAGGGTGGGAAAGAAGGGAAGGCCCCTCTGGGAGCTTCCCCCCTCAGAGCCCTGGGAGTGGGGGCAATAATGAGGGCTGGAGAAGGGACTGTGGGGAGTGGTCTGTGAGCGTGAGACTCACAGGATCTCCAGGGAGGGGCTGGAAGGCTATGGGATTCTTGATGGTCTGCTCTGTAAAGCCCGTCTCCTCCTTGGCCCCGATTGTCTTCTTCTGGAGGAAATCTGGAAAGGACTCACATAGCATGGGCTGGCCTGGCCCCCAGAAGCACTGGGAGGGCCCCAGGGGCATGCTGCCAGCCAGTGACCAAGAAGGGCTATGTCTGGGTGGCCTCCAAGTGCCCCCACCCCCCCCAAGGCAAATACTTTGTCCTGAGGGGGATGCTGGATGGGGAAAGGGGGTACATCTGTCTTCTATTCCAGCTCTCCCCCTGGAGAAGCAAAATTGCTCCAGAGCCTTCCTTTTCCATCTTTTCTTCATTTGACAGCCACTATCCTCTTAGCAGAGTGATGAGCTCAAATCCCTTTGTTGAGATTCTTGGAATCTCAGAGTGGGAGGAGAGGCCCAAGGTCCCACAAGGAGCAACACCAGGGACCAACTTGTAATCCCTTTTACAAGGAGAGGGAAGGAGAGGAGGCCAGCCTTGGGGAGGATGGGCAGGATTCCCTTTTACAACATCCCATGCCATGGGGTTCCCAGCCTTCGCCTGAGCACCTCCAGGGCAGGGAACTTACTGCCTGAGCTTATTTCTAGGATGGATGGGATAGTGGAGAGGGAGGGAGGGAGAAAAAGAGAGAGGGAGAGGCCTGAGCTAAGACTGCTGAGCTTCGGGGACAAGGGAGAGCTGCATTTCCAGAGTGGTGTACCTGGCTGGGCAGGGACTTCATAGCGGTACTTGGAAGCATATTCAGAGGTCATAAATCTGGGACCCTGAAGTACCAAAGGAGGAAAAATCAGTGGGGGTACTGATTCTAGACAGCTCCCTACCATTGCCACTCCCAGGTCAGCCCTTGCTCTTCTCACAGCCCCCCACCAACTGGAGTGGACCAGAAAATAGATTATTGGGGGGGGACAGAGACAGGAAAAGTCTTGCCCCAATCTGGGGGACCTTAAGCCAGCCCCATTCCATGAAACCCCTCCCCTCCCCCTAGATGCTACAGTTCCCTAAAATTCCACCATTATGTATCCATTTCTTTGCTTGAGGGTCAATCTCCTATGGAAACAGCAGTAATCCTGAGGGACGGGGCTGTTAAGTGGCTATCAATCACTGCTACTTGAGTATAAACTAGTGTTCCTGGTCTTTCCCGCTGGGATAGCTAGCTGGGAGCAGGTTTGATGCAAGGGTGGGAGAACAACCTGATTTACAATTTCCCGACATGTAGGAGGGGGTTCCCAGGACCTGGTTACTCTGTCCATGACCTGGCATCCCAGGATCCTGGCAGCATCATTTGGAAGCAGGCCTAGCCCATAGACCATAGTATTGAAAGATGGAAGGAATGTCCCAGATCACTGAATCCAACCCCCTCATTTTACAGAAGCCAGAGGGAGGAAGGGATTTGTTCAGGGTCACAAAGTAATAGAGCCCAGCTTCAAACACAGATTTTCTGACTTGAAATCCAGCAGTCTAGATCTTTCTCAGTTGGGCTAAGAAACCCTTTATGAAATCCTGTAAGCCCTAGAAAAGCTACTTTTTCATCCTCATCATTATTAATAATGATAATTTTTATTATTTATTTATTATTTTTATTAATAAATATAATAATTAATAATTATATTAATATAATATAAAATAGTTAATTATAAATAATATAATTATATTAACATATATAAAATAATTAATTAATAAAATAATGAATATAATTTATTATTATTATTATTATGAGCATTTTTATAATGATTTCTATAATGATCTCATCTGAGCCTCACAGCAACCCTGGGAGGTGGCGTTATTATCCCCACTTTATAGATGAGGAAACTGAGGCTTAAAGGAGTTAAGTGACTTGCCCAGGGCCATATAGCTAGGAAGTGTCTCAAACAGGATTTGAATTTGCAGGTCTAGTGGAATATTCACTACACTGACCACTCGAGCAGCCTGAGGGCCTCCCTTCTTACCTGTCCACAAGACCCCAGGAGAAGTTGCTTAGGAAGCATGGTCTGAGCCCAGGCCCCAAACTGTAGCCCCAACACCTACCAGCCTGAAATCCTCTCCCTACCCAGTTCATTTCCTAGAAGGCAGGAGAGTGCAGGCTTCAGCACCCAACTCACGTATCTGTAATTCTCCATGTCAGAACTTCCCTTGCCCACACGCTGGTGGAGGACTGGCACAGTCTTGGGTTCCAATCCTGGGATGGTCTGTGGGCCATGATCTTGGGTGTTGAAATGAACTTTCTTGACCTGGGAGGAGGCAAAGACGCCTGCAGTTACCCCCAGGGCAGAGCAAAGCCTACAACCAACCTGAGACTTCCAAGAAGGGTAACCTCACTTTCCCAATCGATAAAATGTGGGAATTAGCCTAGACCCCTCAGCTCCTTTCCAGCCTTGATCCCAGAACTCTGCAGGTCTCTAAATTCCTTGAGGAGGAGGGCCCTGAGAAGTTGAGGAAGGACAGTTTGGGGGATGGGCTTGGACTGTCTCCTACTGATCCCCCACTGTGCTCAGTAAGAACCCCAGAACACTCACCTCTTTGGAAGGGGGACAGGAGTGGGTTTTCTCACGAGCATAGCCGGATCCAGGCTGGTACACGTTCCAGGGCAGTGGGTACCTGCCGTCGGGCAGCTCCACTGGGCGGTAGCTCTGAGTAAAGACTGACTGAGCATTATCCTTAATCAGTTCTCTGTGGCAGGGCAGAAACAGACCCAGGGAGCTGATTAGAGATCATGGGTGATAATCAAGGGAGACAGAACCCCCCATGAATTGAGAAGAACTAGTTGACTCAGGTGAACCCCAGGGCATTCCAGCATTGACTCAATGGGTCAACCAGCAACGTGGGTGGGGAGACCTATGCAGCCCTGGCCTGAGCCCCCCACTGTAGACCCTCCTCCCCCACTGCCCAAGATCCCTTCCCCTATAAGTGACTGGCGTTGAGGGGTGGGAGGTGAAAAGATGTCCGGACTGTTTCAAGGGTGTGAGCCTCACCCTGGGAGTGAGGTAACAGCTCAGCTTGAATAAATGTGGCAGCAATGGGGCAAGGTGAATGTTCGCCCCAGGCCTGATGAGGTGAGATCTACCCTTAAACCCACTCCCCAGCCTCATGCCTCCCTGGATCCCAAGAGGCTGAATATCCCTAGTGCCTAGCACTGTGTCTGGTACAGCAGGCGCTTAATAAGTGCTCGTTAATTGACTGGCTGATCGATCGAAGCATCATCATGGCAGGAATATTTATAGAATGCCCATTCTCTACCGAGAGCTAAATGAGCACCCTGCTACATGATGCTATTCTCCCCATTTCTCAGATGAGGAAATGGAGCTTCATAGAGGAAGGTGACTGTCCATGGCCACCTAGCTAATGATAACATCAGAGGCCAGATCCGAACTCATCAATCAAACAATCAATCAATAAACATTTATTAAGCACTGACTATGTGCCACACTCTGTCTTAAGCACTGAAGATATAAAAAGAGGTAGACGACATTCCCTGCCCTCAACGAGCTTACAGTCTAATGGGGCACCCATTAAGACCCAGGTCTTTTTGACTGCCAGGCCCAGTTTCATAGGACTTTGAGTCTTGTTCCTCAATTTTACAGACAAAGAAATCCATGCTCAGAATGCCTAGAGTCACTCAGGTAACAAGCAGGAGCATCAGCATTTGAACTCTGATCCCTATTGCAGGGAGGAATGATACCAAGAGGGGAGACGACAGGCCTACCCTACAGCAGGATTATCCAGGGTGTCCAAGCTGGGATGGTAGTTGATCACGGGTCGGTAATTCGACTGGTAGCCAGCACCCTTGTGCTGACCAACTTGGGGCTTGAAACCTTCCCGACCTGCCAGAGAGGAAGGGACATCATTCCTTGGATGGAAGAAGGAGGCTCTTGGGGCCGAGACCCAGAGAGTCTCAGAGCGGGGCTCTGGCCCGGTTCGGGGTCCTACTGAAAGGGCCTGTGTGTCACTGATAGGGAGAGGGCTGTGGTGAAGGAGTCTGTGGGGGGGATAGGATTACAGAGCCAATGGAGACAGGCTGATAGATCGAGGTCCTTCCCTGAGGGATAATAGAGGCTTCTCATGCTGTCTGACTTCAAATACATTCCACCAACCTAAGGTTAGCCAGATGGTTATCCCGTCAAGATCAGCATCTCAGTCCACCTCACTAGAAAGGGTGGCCCAAGATCTTAACTTTACTGGGTCACCTAAGACTTGGGCTCTCCTTGACTGGCCTTCTGGGGAATAGTAACGAGTGCAGCTTTATTTCCTCAGGTCAAGCAAAGATAGTGACCCAGAGCATGACAATGAAGCAAATGTGTACATGTTTTCTTGTACCCTACTTGTATGGGCAGTTAGGTGGTGCAGTGGATGAAGCGCTGGGCCTGGCATCAGGAAGACTCATCTTGAGTTCGAATCTGGCCTCAGACATTTACTAGCTGTGTGACCCTGGGCAAGTCACTTAACCCTGTTTGCCTCAGTTTCCTCATCTGTAAAATGAACTGGAAAAGGAAGTGGCAAACTATTCCACTATCTTTGCTGAGAAAACCCCAATGGGGTCACAAAGAGTCAGACACGACTGAAAAAGGACTGAACAACACTTGTATGAGTGACTTTGTCTATGCAGCTGGCACGTTATTCAATAAACCCTAGAAGGTCCCTCCTATATGTGCAGAGGAATGCTGCAGATGATGCTGGCTGGATCAATTTGTTGATTAGTTTTGCTGAATTGATTCCCTCCCTCCTTTTTCTTCTTTGTTATAAGGGACAGCTCTCTGGGAGTGGGAAGGGATTATAATGGAAAACGTAAGTGGCATAAAAACAGAAGCTGTCAACAAACTATTAAAAAATAAACCTTGTACTCAGTTTAAAGTGGGCTTGGTTACAACCTTGTTCGATGAAGTCCTGAATGTGATCAGCACAGACAAGGTCCGTGAAGGTCTGGCCCCTCCAAGCTGCTGTGACCAACCAGGTCAGTGTGGCATAGTTACATGGAGTCCAGGGGTCAAGGGGATTAATGGTTAGTGGGGCTAGGGGAGATGGTCCTTCCACATAGAGTGACAAGGGTCAGTGGTCCAGAGTCAGCTTGTGAAGATGAAAAGGTCAGCGTGATGGGGTGAGAGGTTATGGGAGCAACGTGATGGGCTCACAAGAACCGGACCACTCTAGCATGAGCTGGGAGAGACCTCAGAGACTATTGAGGCCGTATTACAGATGGGCAAAGGTTGGGAACCCAGAGAGATCAAGAGATCTACCCACAGTCACACAGGCAGGATTTGGACCCAGGTTCTGACCCCAAAGCCAGCCCCCTTTCCACCTTGCCACACGTCACTGCTCCAGGTCTTAGAGTGTTAGAGTTTGGGTGGTGATGGTGCTTCTGTATAGCCCAAGTTCTGAAGCTCAGCCTGATGGAGGCAGGGAGGCAATGGGACAGGGCTGAGGGGATGGTGACGTGGCCCACTTTCCACTGCCCCCATCAGAGGTCTGCTTCCTGCCCTGTGCCGTGGGGGGAGGAGGGAAGGGATGGTGGCTTCAGGGAGTACAGAGCAAGGGCCCCTTACTGTAGGCAGTGCAGTAGCTGGTGGCATAGAATTTCAGAGGGTCTGCACAGCCCCCTGAACTCATCTTCACGTAAGGGGAAACAACACCCAGGGGCAGTTTGCCCATCATGGTGGCAGCAGGAACTGGGCACCAGGACCACCTAGAAAAGGAGAGACATGTAACAGGTATCAACAATAATGCTGGCTTTGCATGACTAGATGTATTGAGAGAGACAGAGACAGAGACAGAGACATACACAGACAGACAGACAGAAAGACAAAGAGAGAGAGAAGAGAGAGATAGAGAGAGAGAGACAGAGACAGAGAGGAGACAGAGATAGAGAGAGACAGAGACAGAGAGGAGACAGAGATAGAGAGAGACAGAGACAGAGACAGAGAGAGAGAAGAGAGAGACAGAGACAGAGAAAGATGGGGAGAGAGGGAGAGAGAGAGACAGAGAGAGATGGGGAGGAGAGACAGAGACAGACAGACAGAGAGAGAGATAGAGAGAGAGAGAAGAGACAGGGATAGAGAGAGAGAGACAGAGAGAGAGAGAAGAGACAGAAACAGAAAGAGACAGAAACAGAGAGAGAGAATTCAGAACTGAAAATAAAATCAATTCTGGAATCCTTCAGAGATTATCCAGATCGGCCTCCTTGCCTTTCCTCACACACCACACTCCGGTCTCCCACCTCTGCACCTTTGCCCTGGCAGTCCCTAATGCCTGGAATGGATCCCCTCCCTCTATTCCTTAGAACTCCTAATTTCCTTCCAAATTCTGCTCAAGCTTGACCTTCATACAAGCTTATCCTGATCCCCCAGCTGCCAGTGCTCTCTCCCTCCTCCTCCAAATGCCCTTTTATTCGTATTTTATATATATTTGTTTATGCGTGTGCTGTCTCTCCTAATAAAACACAAGCCAGGGACCTTTCCTTTGTCTTTGTCTCCCCCTCCCCCAGTCTGGCCCAGTGTAAGGCACACAGAGGGACTTGCTTGTTGACTGACTGATCCAGCCCAATCCCTTCCTTTTACAGCTGAGGAAACTGAGGCCCAGAGAAAAGATTTTGTTCAAGTAATCTAGCTAAGACATAGCAGGGCCAGGGTCTGAAGGGAGGCCTTCTGGCTGGGCGCTCCTGGAGGGCAGGGCCTGTTTATTACCTTACAGTGCTTCGCACAGTGCCTGGCACACAGTAGGAGCTTCATAAACGCTTCTTAACTTGGACTGATTTCTGATTCTAAGTCCAGGGCAGGGTGGTCCACCTAAACCAATGCACTGAACCTGAAGCCAGGAGAGACCTGGGTTTGAGTCTTGCCTCTGACACAGACTAGCTGTGGACCCTGGGCAAGTCATTTCATTGCTCTGGGACTCAGTTTTCTCATCTGTAAAATGGGGATGATCATACCTGCACTGGATACCTCTCAATGTCCTCATCTGCAAAAGGCAACTATAATAACCACATGGTGGAGCAGGAGGATGGCTGACCCTGGTTGCAAAGGACCTGGGTTCGAATCTTGTCTCTGACATTTATTACCTATGTGATTTGGGGCAAGTTATTTGACCTCTCTGGGCATGGGTTTCCTCATCTGTAACAAGAGGAGGTGAAGACTAGACCAGTTGACTTCTGATATGCTTTCCAACTCCGGATCTATGATCCTCTTTCCTGAGATTATCAGTGAAGATCAAATGGAAAAAAAAAACTGCGCTTAATAAATGTTTATTGATTGACTGGTGTTCTTATAGATATCTGCAAAACCCTAAGGAGTCCCTTAGAATTCCCCATTAGAATGTGAGAACAGGCCCTGTCTTTTTTTTCCCTTCTAATTATACCCCCTGGGGCTCAGCACAGTACTTTCTTTGCAAACAGTTGGCACTTAATAAATGCTTCATTCATTCACTTGCACTCAAGCCTAGCTGAATAAATGGTAGCCATTAGTATTATTTTTCATCGGGTAGAATGGGTCTTCCTTCTCTGGAAGATCTGCATACCAGCTGTAGCAACTCCTCCCACCCAGGAGAGTCTCAAAGTCAGGACTTAGGGACAGACTGTGTTTGGTGTCCAGGGACCAGCCCATCTGGCTAACTGCAGAGGGTCATACCACCAGAAGACTGGCCGCCGGGTGAGCGAAGGAAGGTGAGCGTCTCCTAAGGAAGGCATGGGGGCTGAGGAGGGAAGGCGCACGAGATGGCAGAGCCTCGAAGGGTGAATGCTCCTGTTCTACAAGGAGTCTTCCGAGACTGCCCTGTCAGGAAAACACAGGCATCCTTCCCCCTGTTTGACGGAGGAGGGGACTCACACTCAGAGAGGTAAGATAACTTGCCCATAGTCAGATCTAGTAAGGTGGCATTTGAGCCCAGGTCTCCAAAGTGACTCTCACGACCCCAGATTCCCAGGGTTCAAAACCCCGTGCTATTACTCTCTGTAGTACACACTACTGGAGTTGTCTCTCCTTCCCCTCCTTGAGGGTAGGAGCTGGGTCTTCTCCATCTTTGCAGCCAGCCAGGACAGCCCAGCCCAGAGCCCCGGATCACTTAAGATCTGTTGAATTCAATGAGCCAGGGAATGAAAGGGGACGCTGCCTGCTTTCCAGGGATTTGAGAACTGGAATGCACTTTGCTGTTGGCCCCAAGGGGTCTCTGCTCTTTCTCATCACTCCCATGGTCCTAATTCTTCTCCCATCTTCCCTCAGGCTTCTGCCCAATCTCCAGCTACTTCTTGTCTCTAGGGATGCTCCAGGGGAGGCGGTGCTCGGCCCCCATTGTCTTACCTGCGCCTTCGTGGCTCTGAGTGACAGGGAGAAGGACTCCAGGGAGGAGCCGGAGCATCAGGGGAAGGATCTGACTTTAGCAGAAGCTGCAACCAGCTGGCCGGTCTAGAACAGCAACAATACGTTGCTTGGCAACAGACGCTTAGCAACCAGCTTCCAAACACCTCTGGAATCAGCTTCCCTGCGGGTCCAGTGTGCAGAGGGAGAGAGAATGGAGGGATCTGGAGGGACGGGCGGGTGAGGCAGGGAGCCTCATATCTGCCTGCGGATGTTTGTCAATTCAACACAACAAACTCAATCCGCTTAATTGATTTCATTAAGCATCCACTACTTCCTAGGCCTTGGATTGGACCCTGAGAGAGAAAGCAAACTTTAGATCAGGCTGGGTGCCAGCCCTTCTGAACTTTCTAGTCCAAGAAGGGGCTAAGATGTAAACATGGATAATGTTTATTCCTAATGATAATAATAATAATAATTATTATAATTATAATTATAATTATAATAATACATTGAGAGCTTAGAGAGGGAAAAGGGCCCTGTGAGGTCCAAGGGCATTTGTGGGACTGCCTGAAGGAGATTCTATTTGAGGTGGGCTGAAATGAGGGAGGGATAGTAATTCCACAGGCAAAGAAGCAGAGGGGGGATATTTTAGGCAGCAAAAACACAAAGATTAGGAAAATGCAAGGTGTGTTTGGCAGGAAAGCAACAAGTCCAGTTTGGCATAGAAAAACTGTGGGGGGAAATAATACGAGATCAGATTAGGGAGAGCATTGAGAGCCAAGCAAAGGAGTTGAGGAAACTGTAGCAGATCCCAAGCCCTCTCCTCCGTCCTCCCAAAGTGACACTGGTAATTTGTTCTGTACAGACTCCTGCATGTTAATAGAACAGAAGTTTCCTGAGAGCAGAGATGGGATGGTTTCCTCATTTGTGGATGGTTACCATGCTTGGCACACAGTAGGTGCTTAATAAATGTATGCTAGTTGGTTGGTTGATTGACTGGAAAGAAGCCTGAATTTACAGTCAGAAGCCTGGGTCCAAGTCCCAGTTCTTCTATTCTCTGCTTGTGCGATCTTGGACAATCCTTTCCCCTCTCTGAGACTCAGTTTACTCATCTCTAAAATGAGGACGGTTGGACTAGGTGCCCTCAGAGGTCCTGCCTCTTGGCCCATTCCATCCAAACGCAGATCTCCATATCTCAGATCTCAGAGCAAAGCCTGTCTTCCCACCCTCAGCTGGTTCTCTAGGTAGGCAGAAGGGGTCAGGTCTCCAGGCTGGGGGGCAAGGAGATCCCCCTCTTCTGGCTAAGAGGCATTTCCTTGGGAGAGGAAGAGCAGCTCCTTGCATTGGGGATCTCTTGGGCTAAAGAGGATGCACGAGGAAATTCTCCTGGGACCTTGTGCCTGGGCCTCCGAGGGCCCACCCATTTGGTACAAGAAGTTCGCTCCCTGGGCAGATGGGCTCTCAGGCACTCTGTGCTTTTTGGCTGTGTGGCGACACCTCGTGGCCAGCTTTCAGCACTTCACGGAGCTCTGGGGTGCAGAGGCAGACGGCTAGCTCCTCCCCACTTTTCCCAGCCCAGCCGGACCCTTCCAAAGCTGCCTTAATTTTCTTCAATGTAAAAGAGCCTATGGCTCCCCAGGAGGGATGGGCTGGCACAGAAAGGAGGAAGGCATTGAGCGGGGAGGTCCTGGGGCCAAGCCAAGGCCCTGAGGCTTCTCTGCTGTGACCTGGGGCTGGTCCCCTCTCCTCCCAGGGCTCAGCTCCCTCATCCAATGAGAAGGTTGGCCCAGATGTTCTCAAAGGTCCCTTCTGCTCTAACAGTCTTCAGGGTTAGAAATCCTGCCCTTCTTGATCCCCACCTCATTCCCAGACCTAATACAATCAATCAGCAAGCACTAGTGATGTCATGTGCCTGGCACTGTGCTGGAGATGGCAAGACCAAAGGGCCACGGTCCCTGCCTCCACTGCATCTCCGAGGACCAAAGGTTCGGGGCTGGAAGGGACCTGAAAGGTCAGCCGGTCCAGCCCCTATCTATTAAGAGTCTGAGGACAGATTTGAACCCAGGTTTTCCTGACTCCAAGCCCACCACTCTATCTCCTTGGTCTCTAGATACCCACATAGGACTATACAAATAGACAGAAGTCATTTGCGGGGAGGGGAAGCATGGGAACCTGCATGAAAACACGCAGAGAGTGCACTGCCTTTGGAGTGGGGAGGGCCCATGGAAAGCATCTAGTTCAGTCTTCTCATTTCGTAGGTGTGGAAACCAAGGTCTAGAGGAAAGCAAATGACTTACCCAAGGTCACACAACCATTAAGCAGCAGTGCTGGGCCTCCAAGTTGGTCAGTGGACTCCAGACCCAGCTCTGTTTCTACAACAGGAGCAGAGACAGTATGGAGGCTTCAGGCTCCCTACTGCCTTCACCGCTTCGGTCAGTTGGTCAGTCAGTCAACAAGCATTTAGTAGGCAAACACTGCAGGTCATTCTCTGTTAGACCTGGAGTCCCAAGGCCTGGACTCTGTATTTTTTTTTTTTTTTGGCTTTTTGGCGAGGTAATTGGGGTTAAATGACTTGCCCAGGGTCACACGGCTAGTAAGTGTCAAGTGTCTGAGGCCAGATTTGAACTCAGGTCCTCCTGAGTCCAAGGCCTGAGCTCTACCCACTGCGCCACCTAGCTGCCCCCGGACTCTGTCTTCTGTCAGTGACTTAGCCCTAAAGGCACACAGAGACTGCTCATCAAAGGTGCAACGGCCCAGAGCTGGGAAAGATGACACTACCCTGAACAACACAGGACCCAAAAGGGCCTTGGCAGGCTAGAGAACTGAACTGAAATCTAGATGAAATTCATTATGGACAAATGTAAAGTCTTACACTGGGCTTCAAAATATCAACTTCACAAGCACAAGATGAGGGAAACAGAGTTAGACAGCAGTTCTGAAAAAGATCTAGGGGTTTCAGTGGACCGCAAGCTCATTATGAGGTAGCAGTGTGATGTGGCAGTCAAGCAGTCAAGAAGCATCTATTAAGCACTTACTTTATGCCAGGCATCGGCCGCTAGGTGGCGTCATAGTGCACAGAGAGCTGGGCCTGGGGTCAGGAAAACTCATCTTTGTGAGTTCAAATCCGGCCTCAGACACTTCCTAGCTGTGTGACCCTGGGAAAGTCACTACTGTCACTGGACCTCAGTTTCCCTCCCCTTCTACCCGAGGAAATGCCTTGTAAATGGTGGAAGACCTTGTCAATATGAGTTACTGTTCTTATTATCCCCCAGAACTTCTTCCTTTCTGGGGCCTGAAATAATGTCGCAATGATAATCACTGACCTCTATTTTAGCCTACTGAAGCTAGCAAAGCTCTTTGCATTTGTCATCTCAAGTGCCAGGGCCAGGAGAGCTTCCCAAAGTGCCTCAGTCTCAGGGGCCCACCTGGGCCGTGTACTCGCATTCGGATTCATTTATTCATCTTTATTAATTTGCTCATTTTCATTCAACGCGTTTTTCATTATGACTGCCACTTGCTAAGTGCTCACTCACTGTGTGCTCGGAGTCTGGGCCCAGAAGAGATTTGGGGCGGGGGTGGGGGTGGGGCAAGGCAAGGTAGCTGGGCTGACCTCCTTAGTTGTAGCGCCCGCCCGAGGGGATGCCGCCTCAGCCCAGCAATCTCCGGGGTGCTGAAAGTTCAGTAGGGAGCCGACACAAACCCCAGTCACTGGAGTACAAGAGCGTTGGAAGGGCAGCCTGGTACAGTTGGCCTTACGCAAAGTCTGTGACCCCGTACTCTGGCTCTGACCCTAATTCCCACTCTCTTAACCTCTCAGTGCCAGGGCAGTTCTCCAAGAGTGAAATCACAGGGCTGGTGCCAACCTCCACTGGTAGAGGGATTTCATCAGCGAGGGTTCCCTCCACCAGTACAATCCCAGGCTGGGTGAAGACAAGCAAATGCAGTGCCACGGGTGGCTACAAAGGGGAAGGGCTTTGCTGGTGGTGGTCTTGGCATTTGAGGCAGGGGCGCTTTAAAGGATAAGTAGGAATTCATCATAGGGCAGCTAGGCAGTGCAGTGGATAGAGCACCAGGCCTGAAGGCAGGAAGACTCATCTTCCTGAAGTCAAATCTGGCCTCAGACACTTACTAGTTGTGTGACCTTGGGCAAGTCACTTAACCTTCTTTACCACAATTTCCTCATCTGGAAAATGAGCTGGAGAAGGAAATGGCAAACCATTCTAGTATCTTTGCCAAGAAAACCCCAGATGGAGTCATGAAAAGACAACTGAAACAACTAAACCACAATAACAAGGGATTTATCTGGCATAGAGGGCAGAAAGGACAGTGGTAGCAAAGGTGTGGAGGTGGTAAAATACAGGGTGAACTACCAAACAGAAGACTGTCCACTCCGGCTGTAGAAAGGAGTGCATAGAGAGAAGCAGTATGAGATAATGCTAGAAAAGTAGGGTTGCCCCAGATCGAGAAAGGCTTGGAATGGCGTTCATGGTCTGCTGGAAGGAACAGACATCAACACAGATAGCTAGACACGAAATCTGACATTGGCATTTATAGGACTATGGATCACGGGCTAAAAGGATCTTAGATTATATTGTCATGGGACAAATGAATCAATAAACCCTTATTGAGCCAGGCACTGTGCTGAGTACCAGGGAGACAACCTACGCTTAAAAACAAAGACAACCCCTGCCCTCAAGTAGCTTACAATCTAATAGGGAAATGGAGGATAGGGAAGCTGAAAAGGGGAGGGGCCAGTGGCTGGTGGGGAATGGGGAGAAAAGCTGCCCTGAGCCCTCCATTTAAATAGAGGCCCTGGAGCCCCCGCCCCAAGCCCTCCAGTCCAAGAGTCTCTCCTGAGATGGGAGGGTGTGGTCTTACCATGTGATGAGTTTCCTGGCCTAGGAAGGCCTGATGAACAGTTCCAGAGTAGCCTCAGAGCAGTGACTAAGACCAGAGATTTCAAGCTGACAACCTCAGCTTATCAAGGCCTACTCCCTCATTTTACAGATGAGGAAACTGAGGCCCAGGAAGCTGGAATGACTTGCCCAAGGTCATACACTAGAAGGTCAGAGGTAGGAATTGAACCCAACGGTTCCCGATTCCCAGGCCAGCTTTCTGGCCAGTCCCAGCCAAACCTCTCCTTCGGCAGGAGGCCAAATCCCTCTTTTTTTTCTTTTTTTTTTTTTTGGGGGGGGGGGGTGGCTAGGCAATGGGGTTAAGTGACTTGCCCAGGGTCACACAGCTAATACGTATTGAGTGTCTGAGGTCAGATTCGAACTCAGGTCCCCCTAACTCCAGAGCCAGTGCTCTATCCACTGCGCCACCTAGCTGCCCCTCCCAATGCGTCTTAATTCTAGTGCCTCCTGATGCTGGTTCTCTCCACTTCATCCTGTCTAGAGCTTGTCTGCTCATAGTCATTTGCATGTTATATCCCTATTAGATCGGGAGCTCCTTGGGGGCAGGGACAGTCTTTGGCTTCTCTTTGTATCCCCAGGGCTTGGCACACCGCCTGGCGAGTAGAAGGCTCTTCACAGATGTTTACTGACTGACTGTGTTTGCATTTTCTCTCTATTAGACTTTATGCCCCTTAAGAGAATCATGTCCACCCCCTCATTTTACAAATAAGGAAACTGAGGCCCAAAGAAGTTAGATTCCTTGCTCAAGGTCACACAGGCAGTAAGAGGCAGAGCTCAGATTCAAATCCAGGTCAACCCTGACTCTATTATATGGCTAGTGCCTCAGAAGGAGCCCAGCCTAAAAGATTCTTTGAGGTGTGTGAGGAAGGCTCAAGCCTAATGATCGGCAGGACTGAGGAATTGGCCTAATTAGAGTCCCCAAAGGTCATTTCCACTCCCAGCTTCCTTCCTGAGGGGAACTTTACACAGTGACATTCTGTGGTTGCCCTGCTGGATGTTTTTAGGAGAGTCCACAGAGAGCAACCAGGATGATGAAGATTTGGGAACTAGGCCCTTGAGAAAAAAGCTAGAGGACCTGGGCCTGCAAGGCTAGAATCCAAGGCTATGGGGAAGAAGGTGGAAGCCAGCCAAGGCTGGCTCTGGGGCCCTGTGTGCCCCAGTGGGCTATGGGACTTTGGAGAAGTCCCTTCTCTCCTGATGTTGCCACTGCCCTGGCCCAGGACCCCAGTCTCTCTGCACTCCAGTCCAGCCTTCACTCAGCGGGTCAGTGCAGGTCCCGCCATGTCAGCCCTCCACTCAGTAAACCCCAGTGGTCACCATTGGAATCAAAGCCCATCCCTGCATTCCTTCTTACCTTTCCAAGCTTCTGACAGCATCCTTCCCCTAGGGATACTGGCCATTCCTCCAACATATGCCTCTTGGCCCTTCTCTGCGTCCCCCTCCTCACCACTGCCCCTGGCCTCCTTCCGGTCTTAGGCAATGTCCCACCTTCTTCCTGAAGCCCTTCTCTGTCCACCCCATCTTACTGCCTTCCCTTGGAGGGTCTTTGCAGTTTATGCCATAGATACTTGGCTTTCCTCCCTTGTTAGGCTGGGGGCTCCTTGAGGGCAGGGACTGCCTGGTGTGGTCCTGAGGGCTCAGCACAGCGCCTAGTACACAGAGACCGCACTGGGTGGCTGCTCTTCTCTGCACCTCTGTTTTCTGTACAATTAGGAGGCTCCATTCAGTGCTGCTTAGGCCCCTTCCAGCACTGAGGTCTGTAAATCCAGTCTCTGTCTCTGATTCTCTCTGCTCTTACGTGAAGCCTCCTGCCTCCCTGCTGCCGGGACAGAGGAGGCTCCTTCTTTTACTTTGCGTGAGTTCATTAGGCCCGCTTGTTCCTTGCAGGAGACCGGGATCTGGGAAGGCCAGACCAGGAGCTGAGATTGTTGAGGACCCAGGACTGAGGGTCTTTACTGGAGGGGCAGGAAAAGGAGATGGAGAGGGCAAGGGGAAGGGCCCCCTGTGGTGGGTTGTCTATAGCCGGGCAGCTTCCGGAAAAAGAAACGTCTTCTCTCTGGCTTCTAAACCACCTTTTCTCTATTGTGCTTTTCTCGTCCTTTTTTGGAAAACCTTGTGGGAGGGAATCTTAGAGTCCAACTCTCTCATTTTACCATTGGGGAAACTGAAGTCTAGAGGTTAAGTGATTTGCCCAAGGTCATAGGATTAGCTGGGATTAGGACAGAGGAGATTAGAACTAGGGTCTTCTGTCCCACCCTGTCTGACACACTCTCCATCACTCTGCCACCCAGGTCCAGCCATGACTCTGTGAAAGTCACAACTTCTGTTTGCCTCAGTTTCCTCATCTGTAAAATGGGCATGATAAAGTATCCACCTCCCAGGGTTGTTGAGGACCGAAGATCTTATTTGTAAAGCACTTAGCACAGTGACTGGCACACAGAAGGTGCTTAATAAATGCTTCTTTCCTTCCTTCGAACGCCCTGCTCCTCATCTCTGCCCACCCTACTCTGGGCTTTCCTACGGGGTCATCTTTGTGAGGTACAACGCTAGGTGCCCTACGCTTGGCCACCGACTGTGCTCTGCATTAACCAGAGTGAAAAGTATTAGCCTCTTCCCTGGACATTCTATGGGAAAAGCACGATGCTCTTAGGGATATCTCCAGGCCCCCAAAGACGGGGAACCTCCTTCTTGGATCCAACCTGAGCAGAAGCAAGCTCCCTCAGAGCCCCCAAAGGAAGTATGATGTTGGCTGAGAGAGGAAGAGGGTCCAGGAGAAAGAGAGACAGACGCAGAGAGAGACAGACAGAAACAGATCCAGAGAGAGAAAGAGACTCAGAGGAAAGAGAAGGGGGAGGGAGAGACTGAGAAGGGAGAGACAAAGCCAATCCCCTACCCCCATTCAGCAATCATCTCCCTCAGGACAGGGAGAATTCCCAATTACTAAGGGGAAGTAGGCGGGTGTAGGATAGGATCTGGAGAGGGGCTCTGCCACCTACTCACTGCCCTCGCCTGGGGGTTGGACCCGACTCCAAAGTCCCTCCTCTCTCTAACCCCTACACCAAAAGAAAGAACTTCAGGTGGCAGGTAAGGCTGTCAGTGACAATCCTGAAGACAGAGGGCCAAACACCTCCTGCTGTGGGGGGTGATTGCCCCCTCCCTGGACTGCACCACCTGCCACCTCCAGCTTGCCACAACTCCCCTCTTTTGAAGTCTAGACTGGCCGGATGCCTCAAGCGTTCACTAAGGGCTTCCTGTGTGAGGGGCACCTTGCCGAAGGCTGGGGAGAGACTGACAAGCCCAGGGCCTGTCCTCCAGGGGCTTACTTGGCTCCAATGGGAGAGATGATGCGTAAATCTGGTAGACGGACTGCACCCACGAGGGGAAGCCTCCAGCTGCCCCCTGGAGGGCTTCTTCTGAGGTCCTTTACCCGATGCAGGGAAGGAGCAGTCCTGGCTGGAAGTCTGGGAAATCTGAGGCCTGCTTGGCCTCCTGGGTGAGGGTGGTTCCATCCTGAGTCGAGGGGACAATGAACCCAACTGGGGGGAGGTGAGAGCTGAGGCCTGGGGTTAAAAATAGAGACTCTGCGGTGACAGAAAGGTCATGCGTGAGGAGCAGGAGGTCCCTGGGGAGCTCGGGGCTTTCTTCCGCATTCTCCTGTGACTTTAGCACCCTACGATCTGGAGACAGAAGTGAACTCAGGCAGCATCTTATCCAGTCTCTTCATTCAGCAGAGGAGGACACTGAAGCTTGCCCCACAGGGCCAGTCACACTCTCAGGGCTTTCTCATCTATGAAATGACAGCGTTGGACCAGGGTGGGGAACCTGCAGCCTCAAGGCCACGTGTGCCCTCTAGGTCCTCAAGTGCGGCCCTTTGACTGAATCCAAACTTCACAGAACAAATACTTTTATGGAGGGGATTTGTTCTGTAAAACTTGGACTCAGTCAAAAAGCGCCACTCGAGGACCTAGAAGGTCACATGCGGTCTCGAAGCTACAGGTTCCCCACCCCTGGACCAGAACTTGATGTCTTCCCCTTTTGTGTGCCTAGGGCCCCCTGGGCAGTCAGTCTGGGGAAACCTGTGGACCCTTTCTCCCAATCATATTTACAAATGCATAAAAATAAAATATAAAGGATTACGAAGGAAGCCACAGGTTAGTGAAAATAAAAATGAAATTTTTCCCCATCCAAGTTCACGGACCCCCTGAAATCTACTCCTAGACCCAGGGAGGTCCGTGGGCCTCAGGTTAAGAACCCCTGGATTAAATGATCTCTAACATCTCTTTCTAACAGTTTATGTTCTAAGGTCCCTTCCAGCTCTGACGTTCCA